>NC_133658.1:9519963-9880948 GCF_037893015.1 Macrotis lagotis
GAAGACCCATTTAGCCAGAGTGGTATCACTAATATAGCAAAGCCTCAACCACTATCACCAAGAACAGCAATAAACCTTCTTAACCATGAGATCTTCCCAGAAAGGGAATGGCCTTCTTCAGGAAGGGAGGGGTGCTATTCTTTGGAAAACTTCAAAAACAGAGACTGGATGACCATTGAAAAGGCTAGTATTGTAGAAAGATCATTCATTTGTGGATTGGTTGAAGTGTCATTTGACTTCTCATCTGACTTACAAATTCTGGGATTTTGGTCATCTGCTTTAATTCCCCCATTTTGTAGGGCAGGAAATTAAAAATACCTAGACAGGTAAAGTGACTTGGCCAGCCTGCACTAGGAACAAATGCCACAGGCAAATTTCTATCCATGGCATTCAAACTCTTAATAAAGCATTGTTTCTTTTTTTCTCCTACACTCATTTTTCTTTCTGTCTCTCTCTTTCTTCCTTTCTTTTCTACTCTTTCATATGTGCACAGGTGTGTGTGTGTGTGTTGGGCGGCAGCTAGGTAGTGAAATGGATAGAGCCCTGGTCTTGGAGTCAGGATGATGGGAATTTGAATCCAGTCTCAGACATTTGCCACTTGACCTTGGGCAAGTCAATTAACCTTGATTGCCTCCTGTCCAGGGCCTTCTTCAGTCATCCTGACTGGACCCAGATGGCTTTGGAGGAAAAAGTGAGACTGGTGACTTAGCACAGCACCCTTTCATTCAAGTTAAATTCTTGTTCTTGTCTTGGCATCACTTCTCTGTTGTCATTCTTCAAGAATGAAGGACAAACATCATCATCATGTGAGTATGGGTGTATGAGTGAGTCGGTGCCTGTAGATATCTATATCTCCATATACATTTATATATTTATAAATATATGCAAATATCTGTATCTCCATATATACCTGAATTTATGCTTGCATCTATTTCTGGACATAATTATGTAAATAGTTATTCCTACCCTCCTCATCACCACTGAAACACCAAAGGTAAGGAGGCTAATCACAAAAATATCAGAGCAGCAGTGATGCAGTGAATGGAGCAGCAGCCTTGGAATCAGGAGGACTGAGTTCAAATTTGACCTCAGACACTTAATTGTTACTGATCTGTTTGCCCTTGGGCAAGTCCCTTCACCCCAATGTCTTGCAAAAAAAACGAAAACAAACTAAAATCAGGGGAATGATCTCATCCCCCTGAGAACAGAGGAGATTTTCTTTACCACATTTATAGATTGACTTTTCGGGTTGAGAGAGGTATGGGTCAAATGATCAGATGGAGGTGGGGCAGCCATTATCTGTTGAGATCTTTAGCACAAAAGAAGGAATCTCCTTGGCATCCATGACTTTGGCTGATGGTTTGTTAACCCTAATCCAAACCATGAGGCCACCATTTGAATTCTACATTTTCCAGTAATTCACTGTGTGAACTTGACCAAATTGTTTTTATTCTGTGGGGAGTCAGAAGGGCAATGCCAGGGTTGTGTGAGAAGAAT
The DNA here is from genome assembly GCF_037893015.1 of Macrotis lagotis. Lineage (NCBI taxonomy): Eukaryota > Metazoa > Chordata > Mammalia > Peramelemorphia > Peramelidae > Macrotis > Macrotis lagotis. The sequence continues at coordinate 9,521,461 of NC_133658.1, forward strand.
CTCAATTTGACATCATGATTTGAGGTTTTCAAAGGACTTTTCAGACACAGTCTACTTTCTGATCTCAAAAAAAAACCTTTTAAGAGAGAAACTCTGTGATCCCATTTTTACAGAGAAGGCCACTGAGAATCAAGGAGAGCAATGTGCACGAAGCTAGAGCCAGAGATGCCGATTAAAACCCAGGTTCTCCTCAGACCAGTTTTAATACTCTTTTCCTTATACCATGGGTTCCTCTTAAACATCTAGACTGGTCAGGTTTGAGATTTCAAGGCACATGAATATTCAGCAGTTATCTCCATCTGTGTGTCCATATTTCCTCTGGGCGAAGGACCTGGTCCAACTGACCTGCATCAGTCCCTTTCAGCTCCAAGGTTTTCTTTTACAATTGAACAATACCAGATGGCCATTTTACTCGATTCATTACTGTATTTCTGTAAAAATTGATTTACTCCACTATGATTTTTTTTATTGTTCAAACATAGCTTAGTCAGATTCAAAAAGACTTCATGGCTAAAAGGGATAAAAATCTACTCAAGTTCCCTAGCATTCTTTTGATTATCCCCTGGAGTCTGTGCTAGATGTTGGGGCAAAGGGTCATTGGGATTCAGATTTTATTTCCTGCAGAACCCATAGCCTAGCAGGCAGATTTGTCCTAAACATACAGGATGCAGAATGCAAGGAGAGATATGATTGAGGATTGGTCACATCTGACTGTGCTTTGGGGCATTGATACACTTTTATTTTTGGAGAGTACCAGACACATTTGTGAATGCATAATACAGACACACAAATATAAATGCATTCATAGATACATAATCACATATATGATATGAATAAATTGATAGATATTTAACAAGATATATGTCAAATAAGTCCATGTCCATATATCCATAATCATATATAATGCATGCATTCATTTATGCACAATCATATATAAAATATCATGCACTAATATAGAATTACATATATAAAATATACTTTGACATGTATATGATTATATGTATAGAATGCATGTGCATTGATATAATCATATATGTAGGGTATGTGCATTGACACATACATAATCATATAATATACATACATATAGACACATTCACATATGCACAATAATATGTAAAATACTATGCATTAATATATAATTACACACATAAAATAATTATATGTTGACACATGTGATCATATATGTAGGGTGTGTATGCATGTATATGTTCTCATTTGTGTCGGATGTACATGCACTGACATATACATAATCATATATAATATGCATACATATAGAAATAATCATATAATACACCTATTCCCACATGCATGTACATTTGTATGGACTGAGATAGAGACAGAGACATAAAGACAAAGAGAGACAGAGACAAGGACTGAGTAAACCAACTCTGGCAAATAACCCATCGTACCTGAGGTTTTTGACAATATGTGTGATATTATCCAAGGAACATATGGTGAGGAATCAAAAGGTATAGGTTCTAGCACTGGCTCCATTTTCTCCACCCCAGCTTTGCTCTAGAATCCTGTGCTCCATGTTGTGACAGTTTATGTTCTTATAACTTTCCCTCTGTTCTGTGTCCTGTTCTTTAAAGACCCTTCTATGTTGCAAGGTACCTTTCAATTCCAGTGTTCTGTGCTGCCTCTTCTAATGCCTTTTTCCCCTACCAGTAACTTTCTGAATTCAGTATTCTAAGGTGCCTCCTGGCTCTGACACTACAGCATTTTCTTCATCTTCGCCTCGTTCAGTTGAAGGTGCCTTCTGAGCTGACTTTATTTGATAGACCTATCTCTTAGGCATGGACCATGTGGGAGACTATCTGCATGCATGTTGTCACTGAATCCCAACTAATATTCCCAGCAGGGCAAAACAATTAGCAGATCGACTCCTTATCCTGTGTTTGAACTTCAAACAAATGCTAATCCCTTCTTTCGCTGCTGAGTTGTGCCTTCATTAGAAGCTATTAAGGCCCATTAATAAAGGAAAGTGTTTGGATTTCTCAAGGAGCTAAAATTCACACATATCCAGGGGTACCAGGAAGTCAAGATCAGTCTCAGATGGAAACACCTGCCACCCTGCACCAACTTCAAGCCCATTAGCATCCAACTTCTGAAATAGCAGGAGAGAGAGAGAGAGAGAGAGAGAGAGAGAGAGAGAGAGAGAGAGAGAGAGAGCGCTCCATTGGGATTCTGATAACTGTTCTCCAAGCTTCTAGCCAATAACCGTTAGTTCTCTTAGGGGGGGAAACTTCACTACAAGGTGGAGGCAGGAAGGTGAAATCTCAGGTTTATTGATTAATTATGGATTAACCATCCTATCCATTTTCCCCAAGTCATTGCAACCATGGGGTCCATTAGTTAGAAGTCCTAAAGGATTCTCTTTCTAAATTTCCCATTTCACAGAAAAGGGAAGAGACTTATCCAAAGTCATGTGGTTTGGCTAAGTGTCCCTCAGCCCATTTGCAAGGTTTTGAGTTTTACACTTTTCTCCCTCCCTTCCTTCCCTCCCCCTCTCCCTGACAGAAAGCAATCAGATATAGGCTCTACAATTAGAACCATGGTAAACATAGATCCATATCCCTCAGCCTATTTGAAAGATCAGCAGTACATTCCAGATTTATCCACATTACAGTCATTTAGAAGATCAGTGTTCATCACTTCTTGATGTTGGTGATGATGATAGTGATGCTGATGAGGATGACATTCCTGTAGCATCCATGATTTACAAAGCACTTTGCCTCCATTATCTATTAGAGCCTCCAGGCAGCCCTTACAATAGATGCTTTAATCTTCCCTTTATTATTTTTATTTTATATATGAAGTAACAGGTTAAGACAGTTAAAGGGTCATGGAGAAGAGATGAATGACTAGAGGGTGAATGACTGGAGGGAAACATCAATGGACTTTCAAGTATTTGAAGGACCATCATAAGGAACAGAGAATTTATCTCATTCTGCTTGGTACCAGGAGGAGGAAGAAGAAAGAACAAAGAGCAGAATTTGCAAAGCAGCAAATTTTGACTGGATATCAGAGAAAATTTCCCAAAGAGCAAAAGTTGTGCATAAGTGGAAAGGATTGTCTAGTAACAGTGAGATTCCCATCATTGGAGAGATCCAAGGAATCTTGGTTGACCCTTTATTAGGACTATTTTAGTGGACACTTTTGCACAAGACACGAGCATTTTTAAATGACAGTGGTGGCCTCTTCTATCTCTAAAACTCTGTGATTCTATAACTTGCCCAGGGTCAGCCAGGGAGGAAGTGGTCATTTAATGCAATCTCAAAGTCATGCAGATTAGTGGGAAATCGAGTCAATATGCAAGTTCAGTTCTCTTTCTATCCCTCTGTTGTTGAATATCTGAACTTCTTTGTCTTTCTGACCATATCTCTTATTCCTACCCTTCCCTCATGCTTTGGCTTACTCAAACAGACCACTCATTGCCCCTTTGTACATACCCAGTGGAGGAGGAGGAAAGGAAGGGAAGCAGAAGGAAAAGGAAAGAGCACTTTTAAGCCAAATACTTTGTGCTGGGATTTATATTAATCACTTTAAATCTTATCTCTTTTGACTTTCACAAAACCCTTGTGAGGTGAATGCGATTTTAGTCTGCATTAAAAAACAATAACATTTTATTATTTCCAAATACATGCAAAAATAATTTTAACATTCATTGCAAGTTGTAAGTTGTAAATTCTATCCGTCTTTCCCTCCCTTTCCCCCTTCCTTACAAGGTAAGAAATCTGATATAAATTATCCCTATGCAATCAAGTAAAGCACTTCTATATTAGTCTATTTTGATCAAGAAAGCTCAAAGAGAGAAAAAGAAAAGAAGAAAAGTGAAAAGAATATGATTTAATCTTATTCCAATAGCATCGGTTCTTTCTCTAATCTAGAGGACGATGGCATTCATCATCGAAAGTCCTTTGGGATTGTCCTGGATCATTTTATTGATGAGAATAGTCAAGTCATTCACAGTTGTTCACTGTATGGTATTGAAGTTGTTATATACAAAGTTCTCCTGGTTCTGCCTATTTCACTTTGTATCAATTCATGTACGTCTTTCCAGGTTTTTCTGAAATCCTCCTGTTTGTCATTTCTTCTAGTAAAATAATATTCCACTGCAGTCATATGCTACAATTTGTTCAACTATGCTTTGATTGATGGGCATCCCCTCAATTGTCAATTCTCTGACAACTCAAAAAAGAGTGCTTTAAATCATTTTGTACTAAAAGATTCTTTGCCCTTTTTGTGATTCCTTTCAGATACAGATCTAGTAGTGGAATTGTTGGATCAAAGGGTGTGCACAGTTTTATCACCCTTTGAGTATAGTTCCAAATTGCTGCTTAAAATGGTTGAATGGAAATCAAGAAATACTCTGTTGGATCTTTGGAAAGGGGAGAAATTTATGACTGAACAAGAAACAGAGAATGTCATAAATTGTGAAATGGATGATTCTGATTATATGAAATCAAAAAAGGTTTTGCATTAATACAGTCAAGATAAGAAAGTTGAGAAACAATTTTCACAGCTTATGTTTCTGATAAAGGTCTCTTCCAAAATATAGAGAGAACTGAACCAAATTTATAAGATTATATGTTGTTCCACAATTGATAAATGGACAAAGGATATGAACAAGCAGTTTTCAGATGAGGAAATTAAAGGTACAAATAGTGTGAAAAATGTTCCAAATCATTATTGATTAGAGATATATAAATTAAAATAACTATGAGATACTACCTCACCTCTATCAGATTGGTTAAGAAGTCAAAAAAAAAAAAGAAAAAAAGAAAATGGTCAATATTAGAGAGATTATAGAAAATTTGGAACTCCATACTGTTTGGTGGAGTTGTGAACTGATCCAACCATTCTGGAGAACAATGCCCAAAGAGCAATAAAACGGATCCTACTCTTCGACCCAGTCACACCAATTCTAGCCTAGATCTAAAAGAAATCAAAAAATAAGAAAAGTCCCATATGTTCCAAAATGTTTACAGCAACTCTTTCTGTAGTGGCAAAGAATTGGAAATTGAAGAGATGCCCATCAACTGGGGAACAGCTGAACAAATTATGTATTATGAATGTTATGGAATACTATTGTTCTACAAGAAATTATGAATGAGGGGCGGCTAGGTGGCGCAGTGGATAGAGCACCGGCCCTGGAGTCAGGAGGACCTGGGTTCAAATCTGGCCTCAGACACTTAATAATGACCTAGCTGTGTGGCTTTGGCAAGCCACTTAACCCCATTTGCCTTGCAAAAGCATAAAAAAAAAAAAGAAATCATGAATGATCAGACTTTGGAGAAGCATGGAAAGAATTACATGAACTGATTCTAAATGAACCAAGAGAACACTGTATACATTAACAATCACATGCGTTGATCAACTATAATGGATCCTGCTCCACCCAGCAGTTCAGAGAACAAGGGCAATCTTGGGATAATTGTTATGGACGATGCCATCCACATCCAGAGGCAAACAACAACAACAACAACAAAATCACAGAACCTGAATGTATACTGTGTTCATTTTTTCAATTTGTTTTAGGTTTTTGCAAGGCAAATGGGGTTAAGTGACTTGCCCAAGGCCACACAGCTAGGTCATTATTAAGTGTCTGAGGCCAGATTTGAAGCCAGGTCCTCCTGACTCCAGGGCCTGTGCTCTATACACTGCACCACCTAGCTGACCCCCTTCCCAGTTTTAATTCTGCTTGTATAAAATGACTAATATTTCTATATGTTAAACAGAAATGCACATGTACAACTTTTACCAGACTGTTTGCCACCAAGGGAATTGGGGAAGGAAGAGAGAATGGTAGAAAAATGTGGGTGACATAAATTTGCAAATGGATGAATGTTGAAAAACTACCAAAGCATGTAATTTGGAAAATAAGATAAAAGATACTTTGGTTTCAAAAATAAACAAATAAATAAAATTAACAAGCTTGAATCGGTTCACAACTCAACCAATTCATGACCCAGGTTGCTAGAATCCCCTTCAACATTTAGTATTTTCCTTTTCTGTCATGATAAATAGGCAGGGTGCCTCATTTATTTTAATTTACCTTTCTCTAAATCAATAGTGATTTAGAACTTTTTTGTAAGACTACAAATAACTTGGATTTCTTCATCTGACAATGGCTTGTTCCCATCCTTTGATCATTTATTAGTTGGAGAATGAATTGTATTCTTAAAATTTTTATTGACTTCTCCATGTATTTGAGAAATGAAGCCTTTATCAGAGAAACTGGCTTCAAAAAGTGCTTTTCCATTTTCTGCTTTCCTTCATTTTTGGGTTTTATAATGTTATCTAGATCTGATCTGATGCTAAAATTTCCCCAAATCCTTAGCTTGGAAGATAAACTATTTCATAATCTGCAACTTATGGTATCACTTTTTTTTGTCATTTTTAACTTACCTTAGAACAAAGTGTAAGATATTGAATGCTCAATTTAATATACTGTTTTTATGGTCCTCATTTTACAGTTGAGGAAACTGAGGCCAAAGTTAAGTGACATGTCCAGAATAAAATAGCAAACAAGTGTCTGAGGAAGGATTTGTAATTGTGTCTTCATGACTACAAGTCAAGGGATCTAGCCACTGTATTATCCAGATGTTTAAGAATACCTTGTACCCTCGATACTTTCCATCCTTACTTAAGCCATTCCCTATGACCTGAAAATTGCCCCCCTCCTTTAAATTCCCATGTCAAACCTAATTCAAATGGTTTAACTTATTTGACTGTATGGTCAAATATGAGTAGTTATGAGCAGCAGTCACCTAGAGGGGAGCATTTAAATTGGACTTCAACACACATGTAAGAATTCCAAAGACAGAGAGGAAGGGAATTCTTGGCAGACAAGATTATTTGAGCAAAAACATGGAGATGGGAGAATGTCGTGGCCCTCTGGAGCTAAAGAGATGACCAGTTTGCAAGACCTATGTGTACTGGCATAAAATGAAGAGTAGAACTAGGAGATCATCATACACAGCCACAGCCATGTTGTAAGGATCATCTACTATGGAAAGACTTTACTTTGGTCAGTACAATGATCTAAGACAATCCCAAAGGATTCATCATGAAAAAAATGTTGTCTACTTTCAGAGGGAAAGAGAGAAAACTGATTCTAGAGCAAGTTAATGGATAATTCTCTCACTTTCAATAAGGAAAGAGTTGAACAGTTTGGCATGAGTAGAAATTGATAGAATTGAGTCACAAGAATTTATAGTTAGAATGTTAAGGTGGGGGCACCTAGGTAGCACAGTGAATAGAGTGCTAGCCCTGGAATCTGGAGGACCTGAGTTCAAATCCAGACTCAGATACTTAATAATTGCCCAACTGTGTGACCTTGAGCAAGTCACTTAACCTCATTCTCTTGCAAACCCCCCCCCCCCATAAAAAGAAAGTTAAGGTGGTGGCAGAATATAAACAGACTTGAATGCCAGGCAAAGGAATTTGAAGATTCCCAGAAAAGTGATCTACTGAAGGTTTTGAACAGAGAAATAACATTACCAGAACTATGATGAAGAGGGAAATCAGCATGACTTGAATTAATATTTACCTAGAGGAGACCAATCCCATAGCCATCTGAGTATTCAAGTAGCTGTCTGAAGAGTGTGGGAGAATAAAACTCAGAGCTGAAGTCTACCCAGGCTCATAAGGGGAGGTCATGAAGGGAAGAGCCAGGAATAAGTCAATGAAACCTATGCAGTTGTCCATTTGGTAAGAACATGGCATTAGTTCAAGGTGATGCTTAAAAGAGATCCTACCTAAGGTCACTCAGACTTACATCCTTGCAAAACTCCAGTCCCAAAGCTGCCTTCTCACTATGCTTTTCCTACTTCCTGTCCAACATGTTTGGGTGTAAAGACTTCCATGAGATAGTAAAAGTAAGGCAAATACACCTATGTTTGTCTTCCCAATAGAATACTCATTCAGACCAATTGTTCCACTCACCACCCAGTTCTGTGGATGGAAAATGAAAAATGGAGATCATTTTTTCATTCCCAATAAGAGCTTAGTCTTGAAAGGCTGATGAAATCAATTGCTCTGAGGCACAATTGGACTGCTCAGGGACAGGCAACATGCCATGGATGAGATGCTGTGTTTTCTTTAATAAGTCTGAGTTTCATCGTCCAGGCAAGAGACCACGAAGGTACCTGTAAGCCAAGATGAATAGGATTCCCTGTCTCAGTAATCAAACACTGGCCACTGCCCACATGGAAAAGCACAGACACAAGGGATTCTTAGACTTGTGTTACTAGGCAGAGGAGGAGAAGGAGAAGGAGAAGGAGGAGGAGGAGGAGGAGGAGGAGGAGGAGGAGGAGAAGAAGGAGAAGGAGAAGGAGAAGGGAGAAGATTGAGGAGGAGAAGATGAAGAAGAGGAAGAAGAAGAAGAAGAAATGAAGAAGAAGAAGAAGAAGAGAGGGGTGATGGTGGCGGTGGTAGAGTTGTGAAAGCAATGGCAGCAGCAGTAGCAGTAGAAGTTAATAACACTAATGATAATTGATGTGTCCTAGCATTTTAAGGTTTAAAGAATGTTTAATCAGTTATGCTATTGAGTCCTCACAACAAAAAGCCATGATGTAGGTATGAGTTTTATTAGGCCCATTGTACAGAAGATCCAAATGAGGTTTGGAGACTCACTTGCCAGCACCAGTATCCAAACTTTAGTACTTCTCTGCACCACGTCAAGTTCTCTACCCATTATATTACTCTATCTGTCTCTTTTAAAAAAGGCTAGTCGGTTAATATACAAAAATAGTAAAAAAATTTAGTAAAAGTTAAGTATGAGGGTGTAATAATGGTGAGAGTGAAGCCTTCTTTGCCTAGCTTATTACTGAATGGAAGCTTTCTTGAGCTAATGAAGCACCTGTCCTGGCAAGTTTTACTATGACTATGGCTAAAAAATGACCAAGCACTAACTAGGCTAGGTGTCAGATACTCTGCTCAACACTTTATAATTATTATCTCATTGGATTTTTCTCAAGAACCCTGGATGGCAGAAGCTATTATTAGCCCCTCCCATTTTACAGATGAGGAAACTGAGGCAAACAGTGGCTAAATGACTTGTTTCGGATCATTCAATTGGTTGATAACTGAGGCCACATTTGAACTCAGGTTTGAACTCCAGTACTCTATCGATTGTCTGCCTAACTGCCTCTACTAAGATGAAAAGGTTTTAATTCCAGAACAGGGGAAGAATAATGAAAGAAAGCCTATCCTCCTTTTAATATCCAGTTATTCTTAGTACATATGTGGGAGTTGATGGGTTTTTTCTTTTGTTGTTGAGATCAACGGTAAACACAAAGTGAATAGACATTGTCTCCTACTTACATGCATGGTCAGTAGAAGGTGCTTACTAATTGATTCTTGGATCAATCTGAGTTGAATTCATTTTGTGATTGGTAACATTAGTAGGGCCTTTACCCTTTCACTGTATCTCTAGTGCTTAGCACATGGGAGGTAGTTAATAAATGTTTATTAATGATTGACTAATTGATACAGGAAAGAATGGTAGCATGAGTCTTGGTCGATATTTTTATTTTTCAGGGGGTAAAACTAAAATCCACAACTGGAACAAACATTGGAGCAAGGTTATCACTCTAGGCTGTATCCAGGACCAAACTGAAAAGGTCACCTAGCTCCTGGGTCTGTTTGGTCATAGAATACATCCATCACTCATGGGCTTGTCCACGGACACCTCTGGATCAATGAACCAGCCCATAGCTAAGGAAGCTGACCAGATTTAGCGATGCTCCTACAAATTACATGTTCACTCTATCAATGATGAAATGGAAATTACAGACCAGAAATAATGCTGGGGAGGAACTGTTTCTTTTGTGTCTGTTTTTGGACAGTTCATGTTTTATGTAACAGGAACATCCAAGGCTTCAACTTTTCAAGGTTGACAAGCAAGCAAAACAGCTGTGAGAGCGTATAGAGCAAATGATACTGAACCTTTCTTATAAATGACAACATCGAATTTTAGAATAATAAAGTTCTCCAAATAGAAGACTGTAAGCTTCGTTGTTGCTGTTGTTGTGGTGGTAAAAGCAAGGTGAGATGGGAGATTAGGAGTCGGAGACCTGGACTGACTTCAGATCTTCATTTTGTCATTTAACAACTGCTATTGTGTTACACTGGGAAAGTTTGTATGCCTCTGGTCTGATGCTCAGTGCAATGCATTTCATACAGAAGATGCTTAATAAAACGTCTATTGACTTGACTTAAAGATCAGTTTTCCCATAGGTGAAAATGAAAGGTTGAACTAGTCGATCTCTCGGGTCTCTTTCACCACTTGCTCTTCCAGCTTTCCTTGAGTTGTTCTAGTCATTCAACATTCACTGGTTAAACTTCCACATCCTATAAGCCAGGCACAATGGTAATGACCAGAAATGCAAGAAGGAAAATCAATGAATCAGTTTGGGCATCCCACGAAGGATCTGAGAAGAGTCTTGATCATTAATTATCCAAGTCTGAATTCAGGGCTCTTTCCAATGGGTCACAATGACTCTCAGCAGTCAATTCCATGAAGTTAAGGACCCCTTGTTACTCTTCTCTGTATCCCATTAAGCAATTAACTAAGGATGTTGGCCAGCTAGGTGGTTCAGTGAATAGAGCCCAGATCCGGAATCAGGAAGACACAAGTTCAGTCGCTGACACTTAACTAGCTGTGAGACCCTGGGCACCTCCATTTAGTGCAGTTTCTTCATCTATAAAATTAACTGAAGAAAGAAACAGCAAACCAACCCAAGATCTCTGACAAGAAAACTTCAAAATGAGTCACAAAGAGTTGAACATGGCTGAAATCACTAAACAACATGAGTATTGTACATAATAGGTATTCAGCCAAGTTATACTGAGTGAATATCCCTGTATTCTTTAGGATGTTTAAATGCATGTATATATGTATTTATGTGCATATAATTGCATGTCTGGCTGTATATGCATGTGTAAACATACATAAATGTATATGTAAACATATATACATGTGTGTGCAATACATGGCTGTGCACATATCCATACAAAACCATGGCTATCTCAGTGTTATTGTCTCAGTTCAAAAATCTTGCTTCAAAATCAAAGTTCTGTTCAAACTAAGCAATATATAATTGAGAGTAGATATATCTCTGATTAAGAGGTTATGTCTTGTATTAATATAATGAATTCAGAGGTGAATTTCTTGTCAGGAATATGTGGGTTCAGATTCTATTCATAACACCTCCAAAGAGAGTGATGACAGTTAAGTTGCTTATTCTCTCTGATTCTCAGTTTTTAAGGGCTCAGCCTATAAGGGTCCCTTACAGCTCTAAATCTATAGTTCTGAAATTGTAAGATCGAGGAAGGCAATTCTAAAAATGAGAGAGAGAGAGAGAGAGAGAGAGAGAGAGAGAGAGAGAGAGAGATTAATGTGTATCCCCAGATTAATCAATCAGCTTGGAGTTTGGGGTTTGTTTTGGTTTGTTTTTTGTTTTTGCTTTGGATATAGTTTAGAATCAAGGCCAATTGACTCAATTTAAGAAGACAATATTTCTTATAAAAATGTTGGGGGAAGTGTTAAAGCTCAGAATTAGCTGAGGCTGGTGAAGCAAGTTCAGAAAAACCCAAAGGGATTTTTGTTTTGTTTTAGTTTATATTGTACTACTTTCACCAGATCAGGGGAAAAATGAAATCAAAGAAGGATGAGGACCACCATTTTGTATGTATGGCAACTGATAGTAGAAATAGAGTTGCTTGGCTTTTATTCTATTTGACTTTTCTCTACCAATGTTAATGGTCTTCCCAAAAGGGGAAAAAAGAGAAAATGAAAATTATTGATAGGAAGTTCATTCTCAATATAAGTAATGACTTTCATAAAGAATACCATTTCCATTGGATGAATTCTCATTACATGGCAGAAAAATACATCTTCTATTATAGAAGGGAGAGGAGTGAATGAGGTGAATCTGAATGTTACTGTAAGTGATATTTGAACTACTCAAGGATTATCAAGAATGATGGAGCTATAATAGGACTAGAGAAGAACACACATTGCCTTGATTTTTTAAAAGGAAATAAAAGACTGTAAATTATCAGTTGATTTATTTGAATTTAAAGGAAAGCAAATTTCTGGCTTGAACCATTAAAGAAATAATTATAGAAAAATCTTAAAAAGCTAGCAATATCACAAAAGACTTGAATGACATCATCAAGAGGTCATGCAAGAATAATCATATTTTCAAATATGATAATGTAGCTTAATTGATAGATTAGAAAAATATTGAAACTACAGATTATTCAACCTTAACAATGTTTTTGATACAGTATCTAATTTTTTCTTGTGGAAAAGATGAAAAAATATGGGCTACACTATATACAATCCAAAGGATGGGGCAGCTAGGTGGCGCAGTGGATAGAGCACCAGTCCTGGAGTCAGGAATACCTGGGTTCAAATCCAGCCTCAGACACGTCATAATTACCTAGCTGTGTGACCTTGGGCAAGTCACTTAACCCTATTGTCTTGCTAAAAAAAAACCCTAAAAAGAAACATTAGCAACCAAAGGATACACATATCATGGAATGAGTGGACTCAAAAGGTAATTATTTAAAGTTAACTGTCTATTTAGAAGATCACTAATGGTGTGCCCCAAGGAAGTGTACTGTAGATATATACAAATGTATGCTTATGTGTCTATATGTGTATATGCATATATGAAATTAGAGAGAGAGAGAGATTATCTATGTCTTTGTTTATGCAAGCAGTTGAGCATTTTAAACTTGAAAAATAAAAGCAGAGATGGCTTTTTTAGAAGCTATGCAGTTGCCACATGTCTCACACAAAACTGAGAGGGGAATCCTGAATACACAGTATGACAGTAAAGAAAATCTTGATAAGCTAGAAAGCTAGATTTAAGCAAATATAATGTTATTTCAAAAATCTATCTTGAGGAGGAAGAGGAAGAGGAAAAGAAAGAGGAGAAAAAGGAGAATATTCTCAACATGTCATCAGTTAGTAAATTGGTAACCCAAAATCATTATTGTATTGTTAATGTTTCCCTGAGAGGCAAAAGAGGTGATATTCCTATTGAATTCTGATCTTATTAGACCTCATCTGGAGTATAGTGTTCGGGTCTATAGCTAGGTAGGACAGTGAACAGAGTGAGCGATTCAAGGTTAGGAAGACCTTTTCAATTCCTACATAAGACACATTAACCCTGTGACCCTGAACTAATCGCTTAATCTCTCTTAGCCTCAGTTTGTTCATCTTTAAAATAAGGGTGGCAATAATAATAATCATAATAATAATAACTCCTACTCCCTAGGGTTTTTTGAAGACAGATGAGTTAAGTCCTTCATAAAACTTAAAACACTGCATAAGGAATTATAATTATTAATTATTGGTGTCACAGATTTACCCAGGCCTTAATAAATGGAAGAAGCTTATTCAGAAGTCATAACTCAGAAGAAGATACCCAGAATACAGCATTGAATCTATTTCAAATGAAAGACAGTTGAAGGAAATTGGAATATTTAACCTGAGGCAAGGAAGACATGGGAGGAGGGGGAACATATTAACTGTCTCCAAACTTTCGAAGGCTTGTCATCAGGAGGAGAGGTTGGATTGCTGCTCAGGCTCCAAAGGACAAACCAAAATCATGAATGGAAGGATCAAAGAGGCTCGAACTGATTCCATCTTGCTCAGATATGACTTGAGGTAAATGAGTTCCAAGATCCTTTCAGTTGGAAATTCTAGCATCCTAGATTTCTCTAGGCTACATAATGTCTAGTCCCATGGGGACCATAGGGAGTGTACTCTGACAATTGCAATGTTGTACATGAATATCTATTTATTGTCGTTCTTAAGGATGAGGGGCAGCTAGATGGCACAGTGGATGAAATGGACTAGATGGCACAGTGGACTCCACCAGTCTTGGAATCAGGAGAATGGGAGTTCAAATCCAGTCTCAGACACTTGACATTACTAGCTGTGGGACCTTAGGTAAGTCACTTGATCTTGATTGCCTCACATCCAGGACCATCTCCAGTCATTTTGATTCATATCTGGTCACCAGACCCAGATGGCTCTGGAGGAGAACATGAGATTGGTGACCTAGCGTAACTCCTCTTCCTCTCACTTAAATCCAATTATCTTGCTTGTCATGGTATCTCCTCCCCTGATATCATGGTCTTCTTTGAGAATGAAGAACAAACATCATTATTAAGGATAAACATTCTAAAATCTATGAATCTGAATGGAATGTTCTTTCATTTCATCAAACTTCTCATTTTCAGAGAAGAAAACTAAGATGCATAAAGGTTAAGGATGTGTGTGTTCTCTTCATCTGTGAGGAAAAAAATAGAGAATGGTAATCTTTCTCTTAGAGTTTTGGCAAAAGAATCCACAGATCTAATGCTAATAAGCATTAGATGGTTCCAAGCTAAATCAATGTTTTTTTGAGTGAGTATTATTTTTTGAGTAAATGTTGACTTGATAGATTCAATTTGTGGATAATGCTAGGTGCTTTGAAGGAGCAATGATAAGGAACCCATCTCCAAGTCCTACTCCAGAACTGTTCTTGAAGTTTTCTTTATTCTCTCCTAACACGGTGGTAGCATTTACTGGAATTTTGGGCTTTACTCTTCCCTGCCCTTATGTTATGGTTTCTCATGACTTTTTTGGTCCTTACAGAAGGGAGTTTGCCACTTTATCCCTTCATTCCTTTGTTTTACAGAAGTAAGAAGTTGAGGAAATCTCCATTGACAAGAACAGACCAGGACATCCAAGGTTTTCCTTGATGTTTCTCAGGTCTACATGGTGCCATCAACATTCATTCCCTTAGACCTTTGGTCAGTATCTCCTCAAGTTCTCTTCCCAACACATGTCCAGAATCTGTTCTTTATATCTATTAAGGAAAAGTTAGAGATCTGTGCAGAGAACTTACACAATTTGGGGAGAGACCTGAGCTGAGAAATGTCACCTCTTGGTCTCTAGAGCAATTGAAGAAGCTCAATGTTTTTCAATCTTTCCAGACTTTGGGCATCAGATAAGCTGGGGTGGGGGTCCATAGTAGAACAAGAGAAGACTTGAGAACAGATCATTGGTCAATCAGTTAATTAACATCTTTAAGCACTTTTGGTTTGATCAATTGAGGGAAGAACAGGAGATGTAAGAAAATACCAACGTGGTTCTTGTCCTCAAGGAGCTCCCATTCTAATGGGAAAGTCAACATACACAGCTCTCAGAACACCAAAATAAGTAAAGAGTGGATGGAAGTCTTAAAGAGGATGAGCCTCATCCTAGGACATGAGGGAGCAGAGGAAGGGAAAGCATAGGATGCAGTTACTTAACCTCTCCCAGACCCTTCATCTATAAAATGCAGATCACTCATGGTACCTGAGTCACAGAGTCAGTCATTGGGAGAATCAAATGAGATAATCGATGGAAAGTGATTTTCAGACTTTTAAATGCTATCTCAAGGGCAGAAGCTATAATGATAAACTATCCAAGCTGGGAGAAACTGTTGAACTTAGTTATTAGAGAGATCCAGTTCCCTTAGAACAGGAACCTGAACCAGAGACCAGTGACTTTGAACATCAATAGGGGCTCTTACATCCAATTCAGGTGCGGATGATGGCATCCCCTGATATCATGGTCTTCTCAGAATAGGAAGAGAATTGGGGAAGAGGGCAGAATCGGGAGGGATGACAGGACATTGAATGCAGATTCCTTCCTCTACAGGCTGCTCTCTGACTGCCCCCTCATTTTCTCTGTGACACTTGGCCCTGGAGAGCACCATTTCTACTTCCCTTTTCTGTAGTCAAGCTCCCTGAGAGTAGGAATAGACTCTGTATGTGAGTGTGAATTTCTAGATCTTAAAACACCATCTGATAAACCATAAGTGTTTAATAAGTGCTGATTTTGTTCTTGTCTTGACCTGGAACATCAAGAGATCAATTTAGAACACATATTATTGATTATCTTTCTGTTTCTCTGAAAACAAGAACACAGGGTAGCGGACTGTCTGAGATGGGAGTGACCTCATAATAGAACCACCTTATCCATATTGTCTATTGAGTTCTCTTGTTTGTTTTGGTTTTTTTCCCTTCAATTTTGGGAAAGCTTAAATTTGAGTCCTGACTTAAACCAAAACATATTTTCCTACATCCTCGGAGTAGGAGATTTATTGAAAAAGGAGGGAAGAGGCAGCTAAGTGGTATACCAATTCTGGATTCAGGAAAACCTGAATTCAAATCTAGCCTTCCACACTTGACCCTTACACACTGTGTGACCCCTAACAAGTCACTTAGCCCCGATTGCCTAAAAAAAAGAGGAGTGGGGGGGGTGGATCCTACTATTTAGATGCCAATTCCTCCAGAACTAAGCTCTGTCCAAGGAAGTAGGGATGAGTGCCTCAGCTCCTATCAGTCCATTCAAAGAGATTTTCAATGTTAGGCAAGAAAAATATTTGACTTTTTTTTTTACCCTAGAGCTATTAGGGAGCCAATGGAGATTCTTGTGCAAGGACAGTGATATGGTTGTAACCATGGTATTGCTGTTTAGTTATTTCAGTTCTATTTGATCTTTTATTACTCCATTTGGGACTTTGTATTTTTTTTAAGGTTTTTTTGTTTGCAAGGCTTTGGGGTTAAGTGGCTTGCCCAAGGCCACACAGCTAGGTCATTATTATGTGTCTGAGGCAGAATTTGAACTCAGGTCCTCCTGACTCCAGGGCCGGTGCTCTATCCACTGCACCACCTAGCCACCCCATTTAGGATTTTCTTGACAAATATTCTGGAATAACTTGCCATTTTCTTCTCTAGCTTATTTTACAGATGAGGAGTAAATAGATGAATAAACAGAGTTAAGTGACTTGCCCAGGGACACACACAGCTAGTAAGTGCCTGAGACCACATTTGAACTCATGAGGATGAAGCTTCTTGCCTCCAGGTCTATCTCTCCATCCACTGCACCCTCTGCTGCCCCTAAGGTGGAGTAGATCGTGTCCTTTTTTAGCAATATTATTTCAGCAGCTATATAACGAATGAGTTGGAAAAGGAGGAGGAAGGAGATAGGAAGATCAATGCGAAATTATTAACACTACCGAGATTTGAGGTGATGGTGGCTATAATTAGAAGAGTTCAGGGTGTAAGAGGAGAGAAGGGACTAATACGTGGATTGGAAAGGCATTACTGGCACATGCTTGGCTATGGGGGTGAGGGTGAAGGTGAGTGAGGATGCAAAAATGGTGGCTCCCTCAAAACAAATAAGGAAGTTAGGGAAAGGGGAAAATTTAAAGACTTCTTAAAGATATGGTGAAAGTCCAAGATGAATTCTGAGAAGAAAGGAACCTATGAAGACTGCAGTGGATAAAGAAGGATCCATAGCAATGGTGAAGCTTGAACCTGAGCTCCAGTGAGATTGGGACTCAGCAGTCAAGCTGTAGTCCTCACTAATGGGCTTACCTCTCTCCCAGGTGTATGTGAAACCTGGGGACCCATTCTGATGGGAATTTGCTCCAGCAATACAGTAATGGAGACCATTGATGCGCAGTACTACCCATGGTCTCCTGGGAACTCTCCACTGAATAGCGGTCCAACATGATATGGGCCTTTCTTGCCTTGAGGTGCCACTGTAGGGAATGGTACTTGTATGCCATCTAGATTGTCTTTTATCTTTGTTATCTGACCAGTCCATCCTCCCCTCTTAACCCTTCCTATGGCATAATTCTCCGAAGAATCCTTCATGGGAGCTCCTAATCAACAAACATTAATGAAGTACCTATGCTCTAAATGTTGGGGACATAATAAAGGTAAAAGGCAGTTTGTTCTCTGCGTGGGCTCTGATAAGGAGAGATAAGGTGACAATAACTTCATAGGGTCTCTCCCCCGAGTCCTTCGTGGCCCCGAAAAGCCGAAGAGCGTGAGGTCCCCCGCGCCCCCGGTGCCGCCGCCGCCGCCGCGGTGAACGTGCCCAAGACCCGGCGCGCCTACTGCTGGAAGGGCGGGGAGCACCAGCCGCACAAGGGCACGCAGTGCCAGAAGGGCAAGGACTCGCAGGGCCAGCGCCGCGGCGACCGCAAGCAGAGCGGCCACGGCGGCCAGGCCGAGCGCGTCTTCCGCAAGAAGGTCAAGACCACGAAGAAGACCGTGGGCGGCTCGGGGGCGTGGAGCCCACCTGCCGGTCCGAGAGGATGCTGGCCAGCGAGCGCTGCGAGCCCTTCGAGCTGCGGGGCACAAGAAGAGGAAGGGCCGGGTGATCCAGTTCGGAGCCGGGCGCGCCCGGGCCCGGGAGAGACAGATGGTGAAAGTCTGCAAGTTCCAGCGGAAAACGAAACACAAACTTCATAGAAACAATCTGTGAACAATAGAAACAGGAAATAAGCCTCAGAAGAGAGGCACCAACAAGAAACATGGAGCAAAGGTTCTTGTTGAAGGGGGAGTTTTATCTGGGACCTGAGGAAGACCAGGAGGCTGAGGTAAGGCGGGAGAACATTCCCGATATGGAAGTTCAAATTCTCCTGGCTAATTTCTCATTTATAATTCATCATGGCCTTTTCCCAACCCACCATGTTCCTCTCCATCCATTGGCCTTTGGGCGATTCTCAACTTCATTTCTTCAGACTAGCTTCCCACGGGTCACAATGATGTATTACAAGAAGATTATTGGAAGAGACAGACCTTGATGTCAGGGAGGCTGGGGTCATCTCTAGGATACCGCCTGTTCCCCAAGACAAGGCAGACAGCACCTCCTCCTCCTCCTCTTCAGATACTTGACCTTATGAATGGCAGCGTGGCGGCTCAGTATTGTCATCTGCCAAGTGGGGATGATGCATTGGCACTCACTGCTTCACAGAGAAGTGTTTCTTGAACCTCACCACTCTTTCGAAATGACTTGTCATCATGAGCACGTAATAGGGAAATGGTCTTTCCTGTTATCTGCGGCTGTGATTTCTGACTTCCTGGATTCGGGTGGGGTGGGGGGGCTTCCGAAGTGCCTGAGAAGGAGGATGCCCACAAGGAGTTCTGAGAAAAGCTGCGTAAGCTCTGACATGAATAATTTACCTCCCAAAGATCCACTCAAGATTCCAGTACTGCAGGTCTTGGCACCGCAGCTGGTCCATTAAGCTATAAATACCTTGCAGGTGCAGGGGGTTGGGGGGGAAGGAAATATTCAGAATGCCTCAATGGAATCCAAGCAGAAATAACAGGGAGGCGTTAGTCTGAAGGAAGATCAAAGTGTTTTACCTTGAAGGTGACAGAATTATTGAAAAACTTAAAGCTTTCCAGGGCACATAAAATCCTTAGAAATGGGCCTTTCTCTTGTTGGTGTAATCTTATTATTTCTTCCATAGAGATAATAGCTACTCCATTAATATTCAAAGAACCTTATAACACGATTTCATTTAAGCCTGACCCAGGGAGATAAGTATCCTTATGCTTTGCATTTACAGTGGAGGAAACTGAGGCAGATGGCTGTTAAGTGCCTTGCCCAGGGTTACATGGTTAGAAAGTTTCTGAGGCTGTATTTCATTTCAGGTATTCCTAGCACCAGGTCCGTGACTCTGTTTACTGCACCATCTGGTTACCTCTAGAATGTTAGCCTTTTAGACTATAGAATATTTGAGCCAGAAAAGGGACTGTGAAACAGAGGATGTCCAAGCTATGATGGACGCAGCAGATAGAAGGGCAGAACATGCTGCCTACAATGTTATAAGGCTAACCCTCACATCCAGGAGGGGGCTCAAAATGACACTGAGTTGAGATCCAATGGATAGAGCAATAGGCCAAGAGTCAGAAAGACCTGAGTTTGGGCATTTATTAGTAGTGTGACCTTGCGTGAATCACCTAACTTTTGTTCATAAATTTGGAATTTATTGCTTGTAAATTTGGAATAATAATAATACCTACATGCCACGGTTATTGGAAGGACAAAACTCAGCTGTCATTCGAGCACCTAGCACAGTGATGGACATAGCGAAAGCAGTGTTGTTTGTAATTATCCTTACTGAGTTTTTTTGAATATCAGAGTGGGAAGGGATTTTCGAACATAAAATACAAATGCCCAAACCAATAGATCTGGGAATATAGAACACATCTTGTCTGAACTGGAAGAGCCTTGGAGCACAGAACACTAGACCTGTAGGGGAAGGTCAGGTCCCAGAGTCTTTGAGTTGGCACAGAGCTTAGGAATGCCCTCACTTTCTAAATGAGGATCTTACATTCTCTGTACCATGTGGCAGCTTCTTGAGAAAACTATCTATGTTGCTTCAATATTTTCTCCCCTATTAAAAGGAGAGCTCCCTAAGATCAGGGATGATTGAGGACTTTCTTTGTCTTCCCAGTGCTTAGCTCAATGCCCATAGTCACCCATAGTAACATTTAAGGAATGCTTGCTAATTGATGACTGATAGCTGAAGAGTGGCCAATGCCAGTGACTAAGCTGGTATGATTTCCCTGAGAAGTTCACCAATATTTCTTATAGCTATCATCTTTTTTGATGATATCAAGGAGGCATCTCTTCATTCTGACTATATCTGGCCACTGGACCCAGATGGCTCTGGAGGAGAAAGTGACACTGGCAACTGCCTCACATAAATCCAATTCACTGGCAATTCATATCACCTTCCTGATGTCATAGTCTTCTTCAAGAATAAAGGATAGAGCACCAGCCCTGGAGTCAGGAGGACCTGAGTTCAAATCTTAACTCAGACACTTCATAATTCCCTAGCTGTGTGAGCTTGGGTAAGTCAGTCACTTAACCCCATTGCTTTGCAAAACCAAAAAAAAAAAAATGAAGGATAAACCACAATCTTCTCAATCATCACCTTTAGAAGGAGAAACAAAGAACTTGAAACCGATCTACAAAATAAAATAAAGTATTGGAAAAACTGGTTGTTTGAGGAAAGACACAAGTTGTACACACAAAAGGAGAAATCAAACAAGCTAATTCTTTTTATTTTCCAAAACAGTTAAGAAAGCTATTGCTTAGGGGCAGCTAGGTAGCACAGTGGATAGAGAATTGGCCCTGAAGTCAGGACAGGAGCATCTGAGTTCAAATCCGACCTCAGACAATTAATGGTTACCTAACTATGTGACCTTAGGTAAGTCACTTCCATTGCCTTAATAAAGTTTTAAAAAAAGAAAAGAAAGCAAGATATTACTTACTGAAGATCAAAATACAGTAAATGATTTCTAATTGCAGCAAAAGATCTAATTTAATCATAAAGAAAATAAAGCTCAGTAAACACTGGAAAGCCTAAAGAGCTAATAGAATCCTCATCTTAGTCAACTTTGAAAGCTGCTGAATATTCAGATAGTTGTTCATGATAATAAAGGGACCCTGATCCCAAAAAAGGAAGTGCTCTAACCTGTACATGCCTACATCTGGCACATATCTTCAAAACTAACTTTATTGCCAAGACCATTTCCAAGATTATATTTTTTTCAGCCTAGTGAAAGAACTTATTTGGTCCACAGTCTCCTTTGTGGATCTGCTCAGATGCCTCATCTAGAAGGCCTATGGCTATTCCACCTAGAAAGTTCTAAATAATTCTGGCCCTTGGCAAGAGGGGTCCTTATAACTTTAAATTATTATTCAATTCAGTCTGATCAGTTAGAACTTTGGGACCACACTTAGCTTGCCCATTACTTGTCCAGAAAGGACAAATCTTCGTCCGGTCAATTTTGAAGTAAGATAGCACAAGGTCCCCCAAATTTATATTGGCTCCATCTGGGGCATAGCTGGATACCAAATTTTGCCACACTGTACAGGAAGGACCAAATTTTAATCTATTCTATAACCAGTAAGTCCCAAATCTTGGGTCCAAGATTATCTTAAAGTATTCATCAGAACAATAACAAAAAGGAATTGTGCAATGTAAAATGCATGAAATTGCAATCTTTCCATATTTAAACAAATAGATGTTATAGAAGTTTGCCCAAAGGTAAAGAATAATATCAAAATGATCTCATAAAATCTTTTCCAACTCTAAGACATTAAAGCACAAGGACCACACCTCATTTAATAATATTAAAAGTTAAGAAACCTACAGCCCTGAAGCTAATTTCGAAAACTCAAGTCAGTCCAGGAAGAATACTGAAGTATCAAAACAGTATAATCTTGTGGCTCATTTGAAGAGAGTTCCTAGGTTAGAAATGAATTGAAAAATAGCAAAACCATCCCTAGAAAAGAAAAACATTTGTATTACTAGAATGAGATTTCTTACCTGTGTAACAAGACTAATATTTTATGGTTTGAGGGAAATTAAAAACTGACAATTCTAGAAAAAGGGGTCAAACAATGAAAAGAATTTAGAAATTTCCTACACTGTGCTAGATATTCTAAATACAAATAACAAAATTATCCCTATTTTAAAGGAGTTTTGATTCTAATGAATAAAATCAGATAAATGAGAATACCACAAGTTAAAAAAGATAATTCCCATGAACAATTCCATTAATTCCAATGAGGAAGAAGGACAGAGGCGTTTTAGTAGAAAAGCAGTGAAAAGAGAAGAGAAATCAATAGGGAGGGGGAATAAACTACAGACCACCTGCCCAGAAGGATGCAACGATGAATGAGTTAGGAAACAGATCCCACACCTTCTACAGTGGAAGGCATGGGATAATAACACTATGCCAGCATCTATTAGCACTCTCTTTTTACAAAAAGTAGAAAAGCTGCTAAATTATTGACTTGCTTTATTTAAAACTTAATTCTTCAAAGAGTGGAAGAAGCAATAAAGAGAATTCTCCTTATGAACCCAATTCTCACCAGTTGTTAAGAACTGAGTGTTCAAATAGAAATATGGAAACTTTGGGATGAGATAAACACTCTGTCTTAGTATACATGCATACATATATATATATATGTATATATATATACATATATATATGCATATATATATATATATATATATATATATATATATATATATATACACATACATACAACACCTTTGATGAGAGAGAAGAAAGTCTAAGTATACCCCAGGCTTTGGAGCAAAAGGTTTCAATGAGTATTCTAAAAGTAGCTTCAGGATCTAATGTCCGTTATAGATTAAGTACACTCATGGTCAATGTGAGATCATAACTGCCAATAACACAACATAAATACTCATTATTCTGATGAGAAGGACTGAAATGGAAGGAAATAAAGAATCAGTTATAAGTATTCTTACTAGTGATACAGACTGGAAAGGAAGATGGTCCCTTCTCTCAAGGAACTCATATCCTAATTAGGGAAGGGAAGGCAATAAGGATTTATGTAACATATATGTAACTTAGGCACTTTTTTTAGTTGTTTGTTTTTTTTTTGCAAGGCAATGGCGTTAAGTGGCTTGCCCAAGACCACACAGCTAGGTAATTAGTAAGTGTCTGAGGCTGGATTTGAACTCAGGCACTCCTGACTCTGGGGCTGGTGCTCTATACACTGTGCTCCCTAGCCCCCCCCCCAGGCACTTTTAAAAATATTATTTCATGCAATTTTCACAAGCCTACAAAGTAGGTGATAATGCTATCTTCTTTTTACAGATGAGGAAACTGAGGCAGACAGAGATTAAATGACCTGCCCAGGGTCATACAATGAGAAGGTTTCTGAAACTCAATTTTTCCCATCTCTTGGACCAGCATGCTATCCACTGCACCACTGCTTGCCTCCAAAATAAAATAAAATAACTATTAAATATTCTCTAACATGACAAATTCTCTTCATGAAAATAACATGGCCTCCTTCTAATGGAGAGGGTAACACATATGAGGAAGCTGTGGTCATGGTAGGAGACTGAAAGAGGCAGGTTGCGGT
Source organism: Macrotis lagotis (assembly GCF_037893015.1). Lineage (NCBI taxonomy): Eukaryota > Metazoa > Chordata > Mammalia > Peramelemorphia > Peramelidae > Macrotis > Macrotis lagotis. The sequence goes on from NC_133658.1 coordinate 9,545,240, forward strand.
TGCCTCTATACTTTGTGATAGAGTCCAAGCAAAGTGGCCAAGTGCAAGCAGAGTTAGAAAAAGTGGTTTGGGACTGACTCTTTGTCCATTTGGCCACACTGCCCCTTTGGCTCTTCAGAGGAAAGATGATTAAAGATGTCCCAGTGGGATTTTGCCATCACTTGGCATCTTCAAGTAGAGGCTGATGACCAGTGTAGAGGACAGAGCGATATAGGAATCTGAGGTTAGAGGCCGGTTGACTGGATGAGCTCTTTGGTAGCCAATCACTCAGCAGTTCTGTGGTTGTCTGAATTAATCTAAGAACTGAACTACATCCCAGAAGGTTGCTGCTCATTTTGCACTGAAATTCTACTATTGGTAACTTGGTTGAGACTAAATTCTGCCTTTTAGAGGGGTCTGAAGTAATCTTCTCCCCCCTTCTGTTCTGGGTCAAGGAGGGCCATAGGCCTGACCCCAAAACAGGACCTCAATAGATGAGAAACACCTCATTTGGACTCCTGTACCTCTTTGATTATCACTATTATTTCAATTTCATCTTTCTTGGTCATCCTTAGTATGCTGGAGACTGAAAGGGAAAAAACACCTAGAATTGAAGAAATATAAGGCCTTGCAAAGTCCTTAAAAGTGGTCACATCTGACCTCCGGTGTCAATTAGAGCAGCATCACTTTTCAGCATGGAGCCTCTGACACCTTTTCTGGACCAATTACAGTTGCTAAGAAGCTTTGTAAAATTCTAAAATGTATTCTTTGGATCTGGTGGTGTTGATTCTCATTCTGCTCTGTTCTGCATTTATATAGGATGAATTTGGGAAATGAAGTAATCTCATGAAATTGCTTCAATTCTTTGATTCCTAATAATAAACAGTAAGATTGTAATTGGAATGATTAAGGAAGTGTTGAGTGATGAGCCTCCCCGCCTTCTTTTCACAGGGAATATTGTGGGTTCTAACACACTGAGTGGATGCTATGGATGATGTTTCTGGACTATTTTATTTTCTCTTTTCTTCTTTGTTATAAAGGGTGGTTCACTAGATAGAGGAGGGTTAGGGATAGCTTTAGAGGTGCAGGTGGAAATCCTTCTGGGTGTGGGGATAGTCTAGGAGGCTGTTGGAGTGTCTTCCAACTCCAAAATTGTGAATCTGTGACAAGCTACTTCTCCTATGAAATGCATCCAACATTGCATCCACCTCACCTCCCTATCCTTACTTGCTCTTTAAGACTCAATGCAGATTGGGGGTGGGAAGAGAAAATCGATATTTATGTGCCTACTATGTCCAGGCACTGTGTTAAGTGTTTTATAAATATTAGCTCATTGAATCAGCACTACAACCATAGAAGGGACATGCTAGCAGGAGGATGTTTGTCCTTTATTCTTGAAGACCATCACATCAGGGAGGTGATGCCATGGCAAGCAAGTGAATGGGATTTGAGGGAGGGGGGGCACTGTACTAAGTCACCAGCCTCACTTTCCCCTCTTGAACCATCTGGGCCCAGTGGCCAGATATAAATCAGGTGGACTGGAGATGATCCTGGATGTAGTGGGAGACCCTGGCCTTTTAAAGCTAGGTCTTTCCCCAGTCACAGATTGACTGAGACAAGGCCCATCCAGTGATTAGGGTTAGGTAAGAGAGAGATGAAGAAAAGAGAAATGACAGCTCCAAAAAGTAATGAAGCTGGAAGAGTAAGACTCTCAGTATTCCATTTACAAATAGTGAAAGACAAAGGGTGAATGACTCGCCCAAGATCAGACAACTACTAAGTGTCCAAGACGGCACAAGTCTTTGTGACTCCAAATCCAGTGTTCTATCCACTGCACTACCTAGCTATCTGACAACTTCTCCAGGAAATCTGCCAGGATCCCCCCAAATGGAAGTGACCCTCTTTCTTTCTCTGTCTCCTCTCCTCTCCTCTCCTCCACTCCTGTCTCAGTCATTAATGATTCTACATCATGCCCTCTGTGGCAGGGATTGAGTCAGTGGAGCCCCAGAAAAAGCCCCATCCCCCCAGCCCTGGCCTTCTGGTGGTTACCATTCTAATTGGGTGACGGTTTGCCTCCTTTAATTCATTTTCCCCCAATGTGATGATCCTGCACGTTGGGGCTGAGGCTGGGGCCTGGCCCTGGAGGGCTGGCCATCTTGGAGCCCCTGTTTCCCAGGCCCCCTCTGCCACCCCATCTCCAAGCCCAGAGCTCAGCACAAGTGAATCATTCAGCAGAGCTTTTTCCAAGGGCTGAATTGAAATTCAGTGGCAAGAGGAAGATTCTCTAAATGAGGATTCCAAGGCCCGGAAGCCCTGCTTGCTCCTCATTTCAGGGGAGAGCAGTAGGAGGAGGCAAATGAGCCAGAGGTGTTTCCTTGGAAGGCGATGGCATCATTTGGATTTTGAAAATGCCATTTAATTATCCAGACAATCCCAGCCAAAACGAGAATTCCCCCTCCCCCTGAGCAACCAGGCCCTGGACTATGCAGCGGCCTGGGAAGCCCATCATCTCTGTGCATCTGCCTGTGGACTCCCCCTGCATACTGAGCACCCTAGCCCCGGCTCATTTCAGCCTCACTCTCTGCTCCTGCCATCCTTCAGGAGCCAGATGGGCAGATGGCAATGGCTCTGAATTCCAATGGGATGCCCTTGGTGTCTGGGCTTGGGATTTCTCTTAGGATTTCATGTTCCACAGGGCAGCAGAGCAATAAGGAGGAGAACATGCCTGTTTGGTTTCATCATTTTGCTGATCCACTCTGTGAGCTGGCTCAGCAAGGCTGTTCCCCTCAGTTTCCTCCTCAGGAAAAGCACTCCCTCTCCTTTCTGGGGGATAATAAACCACAGACTCTCCAAATCCAAAAGGCCACTGGAAGCTACTATACTTGGAAGCAGAGGATCCAGGGTTGGGCCTCCTGAATCTCCATGGTCCAAAGTGTCCTTATAGCTATCCTGTGAGAGCTTGGACCAGATTAATTACGGATTAATTTGAACTCCAAATCTATGGATCCTTCTTTTTCTGGGGATTTCTAATATGTGAAGAATGGCTTCCACAGCCCATCCAATATCAAGTTACTCAGTTTTTGTTCATAAACTGCCAAGTGTAGGGAAGGGAGAGGGTCCTCACACACCATTATGTCTCAAGTCTGCCTATTCCCTTGAAAGCTGCTAACATCGTTGGGGCTTTTTTATACCTGTGATCAAGAAAATCTTTATCCCTGGAACTACCATCTATTATTTCTATCCTGGAGCAGTGGGGTGTGTGTGTGGGGGTGGGGGTGGAATAGAACATCATAGCCTAGGAAAAGTATGTAATCTCAGATAGTTTCTGTGAAGGCTGACTAGATCCTCTCTGGGACTCCGTATTACCATCTGCAAAATGAGGTCATTAGATTAGATCTCTTATCTAGTCAAGGCAAGAGAAAATATTAGTTATTGATTAGAGAAGGTCCCTCGAGGCACAGTGTGATTGGAAATGAGAATTAGGAAGGTTTGAGTTCAAGTCCAGTCTCGGAGACTTATCATCTGTGGGAACCTGAGCAAGTCACTTCCAATTAGTTTCCTCATCTGTACAATGCAAATAATAATAATTTCTGCCTTGTAAAAGTAAAGTCTAGGTTGTCGTGAGGATATAAGACTCATTGCATACGTTAACAGACTTTATAAATTCTGGTCATCGTGGATGATGACAACGTAGCAGCCGTGGAGTGGGGGAAAAAAAAGGAAATGAGCCCCAGATCTCAAAGAGGACAGAATCTAAGGAGATGGATAGGACCAGCTCTGTGATCCTGTAGTGTGCAATTCCACAGGTGATCTTGGCCAAAGGATTTTGCTTTTCTATGCATCACCTTCCCCTCTTTTCAAACCTTAAAGCCTCATAGAAATGCTATTTATGAGAAGCAGCAGAGGCAACAGCAGTATTGCTATTATCTATAAGATGAAACATAATAGCACCTGCCAGAGAGGGCTGCTCTGAATATCAATTGAGTTGATGAAAAAAAGGAAAGGAAGAAAAAGAGAAAGAGAAAAAGAAAAAGAAAACAAAGAAGGCAAGAAGGAGTGAGGGGAGAAAGAGAGAGGAAGGAAGAAAGGAAGGAAGGAGGGAGGGAGGGAGGGAAGGAGGGAAGGAAGGAGACAGGGAAGGAAGAGAAAGAACAAAATGAGGGAGAGAAGGAAGGAAAGAAGGTGGAAGGAATGGAAAAAGAAGGAAAGAAAAGGAAGAAAGAAAGGAAGAAAGAAAAGAAAGAAAGAAAGAAAGAAAGAAAGATAAAAAAGAGAAGAGGAAAGAAGAAAAGAAAGAGAATGGAAGAAAGGATAAAAAGAAAAAAAAGAAAGAATAAAAGGCTTATTAAATGTTACTTGTCAGTCACTTAGCTAAGTATTAAGGATTAAAATATTAAAAGGAATTTAGGGATCCAGCCCACATAGAACCAGGGTGTTTTGTTATGGGAAGTCCGGGGCACAATGAATGAAGTCATAGGGCAGTCAATGAACACACCCTTTCCATGGATGTCGTTTTGATTCATTTACTGTACTCAGAACAAGAGGTGGAAGGAGGTGGGGTCAGAAGATGGAACACACGCTAGGAGGAGGGGGCAAAATGGTTGGAGGATGGCCAAGGTATAACCAGGGGACCTGGTGTTGTCTCCCCTGATGACCTCTGGCCATAGTGAAAAGCATCCAACTCCAGGGCAGGACCTGGGAGATTGGGCTGGGGATGGAGGGAGGAGTCAGGAAACATTTGGGATCATCAGGGTTATTATGCAAACATGCTAGGAAGAGGAAAGTGAGCTCAGCAATTTGTAAAGCATAATATACGTGTGCAATAATATTATTATTATCCTCATCATCGCTAACAATAGCATTGACACTCAATCCTCCACTAAAGCTGTCCAGATTTCAAGGCAGTCATCCCATCCCCATGAGGGGATCATCAGCTCCAGGCTAAGCCTTCTTGACTCTCTCTTACCTTGGGAGAAATGCTTTGTGAACCTCAAGATCTACAAAAAGTGAGCCGCTGGTGTGCACATTTCCCTTAGAGACTGAAAGGAAATGATTCTAGGCATGAGTAGCTTTGGGGTATGGTGAGGAAAGGTCCAGATGATGCCAGAAAAAGCCCCCAAATAGACCCCCAAATATTCAGAGTAAAGTGAATGAGGAAGATAAGGATGGTGGTGTGGATAGTGAAGTCCTATGAGATGGGACAAAGGCAGTTCTTTGAGCTCATTGAGAATCCCTTGAATGAAAACTGGAGGTAGTGGGTATCAAGTACCCGGCCCTAGGGACTGTTGCGGTTATGCCCTCATTCGCCTTCACCAAGGTCCCTCTTAGGGAGGGCAAAAACTGTGGGCAGGAGGTGAAAGGGTTGAGCTGAAGAATTGAGGCTGCAAACAAACCCAGGATTTAAGGTTAAAACTAACAAGAAAGGAGTAGTTGGAAGGTCTTCATTCAGGAAAGGAAAATTTTATACAATTCAACTTAATCCAAATCAACAAATATTTCAAAAATATATAGTAAGACAGGCAGTATAGCTTAGTGAATAGTGTGCTGGGCCTTGAAACCAAGAAGATCTGGGTTCAGGTCCTCTTCCTACACCTGAGGGCTGAGGGGTCCTCAGTGAGACACTTTACCTCTCTGTTCTCTGACCAACTTTGAAGATTCTAAGTTCTGGAGAAGGTTCCAAATGGCATTGGTAGAGGGAGTTCCAGCTGGCAATGAATCATAGTACCAGTCCCTATCCCTAATGAACTCTATATTGTATGCTATATACTAAAATTTAAAACTAAAATGGGACATAAACGCTGTCCTCAAGAGAATAATAATGGGGTCAATGATGATGATTAAAGTTGGCAATGACAAAATATCACTGGATTTATTAAATGTCACCAACTTCTGTCTAGATACCAACGCAGTTTAGACACAGCTACAATCTAAGAGTGTAATCAACAGGTCCCCCCAATGGGTGACATCCATGTGAACTCAACCAACAATAAGTATTCAAAGAAGCATTGAATAATTGGTTGACCAGTTTGGATTTTTAAAAAATAGAAATGGAGGGCTTTGATGATGAAAATATAGGACTGACATCATCATGCCAGTTACGTGACACAATAGACAGAGTCCTGTCCTGCAATAAGGATGACCTGAGGTCAAATGCCCTACCTGCGTGACCCTGGAGAAGTAATTTAGCTTCTTCCTGCCTCATTTGTAAAATGTGGCTAATAAGGGGCAACTAGGTGGCGCAGTGGATAGAGCACTGGCCCTGGACTCAGGAGGACCTGAGTTCAAATCTGACCTCAGACACTTAATAATGACCTAGCTGTGTGGCCTTGGGAAAGCCACTTAAACCCATTGCCTTGCAAAAACCTAAAAAAAAAAAAAGAGATGTGGCTGTTACAACTACTTCCCAGAATTGTGAGGATAAATTGAGATAGCTGTAAAACATTTCTTATACCTTAAAGTGTTTTTAAAATAATATTTATTAATGGTTGTTAATAGTAAGATACCCTGAGTTGTTGACCAATTCAGATTATAGAAGGAAATAATGGAAATACTGTAGAAGCTCAGTGTAGATCCCACAGATGTATCACCCACCAGATCATGCTATTAAAATTCCATATCAGTTCCCTATCTTTCATAAATTAACAGGACAAATCCTCAGGGATGGGGATGAGGCGCTGGGGCTAAGGGTAAGGTGGTTCTAGATACCCTTGAGAGTCCAATGAACATATTGTATTGGAACCAGATCATCATCTCAGATAGAATCTTTCCCCATTTTGGCCTGGAAAGAATGTGATTCCATAAAACCAAAATTAAAAGTGACATTTTACATAATTTAAATAGATGTCATACCAAATCCTCAAACTGTCAAACTATGTGACACCCCAAACTTTCCAAATAGAGAGACCTTGTGGGAGAAACTGAAACCGCAGGAGACAAGATAAAGGACAAGACATCTCAGTCACCTGTCTGCTGGAGATGTTCCCGAGATGCGTTTGATGCATCTGCAGAAGACGTACTTGGATCCCGATGCTTTTTTTCTATGACAAAAGGGAGTTCTATTAGCCATCTGTGCCATAATCTGTAGAACACTAAAAATAAAAGATAGTGGCAGGACAGGAACTGGTCCCAGCTCTATTTCTTTCCAAGTTCTTTCGAAAAAGATGAGAAGAGTGAGATTAAAAAAAAAAACTGGCCAGAAAATGCTTTTAAGTCTGCAAAAGTTTGAGGTTTATCAACTCATTTGAGCCTGATAGCGCCCTCAGGTGGTAGATATGACAGCCAATTTTTTTCTCTCATTTTACAGAGGTTCCAAATTTTTAAACTTTTGACCACACGACTGGGGACCATCAGGAGTTTGATTTGCATCCAGGCTTTTCCTAATCCAGGTCTTCTATGTTACAGTATCATAGATAGAACACTAATTATAGAGTTCTGGGTTCAAATCACAGCTCTGCTGACTACCATTTGTGTGACCTTGGATGAGTGGCTTCCTCCTACCCCAGAGGGGATGAAGGTGGCTACAATAACCACCTAGATCCCTTCAAGCTCTAAATTCTATTTCTTGTTCTCCATGCAAAGGGGAACTCCTGACTATGGGCTCAGAGCCAAGAAGGAAACAGAGGCATCTGATCAGAGAGCTGAAAAACAATCTTTCATATCTAATCAAGGATGATTTCATCAAGACAGATGAAAAAGAAAATTGGGCCAAGATTAGAGACCCATATTGGCATTGCGAAGGGGGTGACTTTTAAGACAGGTTGTCAAAGGACAAAATGGACTTGTGCTTTGTTCTCTATGGAAAATGAGAGGGAGGACAAAAGACAAGGCCAATGGATGTGGCTGCTCTGTCCCTTGTATGATCACCTTCCATTTTTGAGACCATCCAGCTTAATTTAGCATTTTCCTAATGGTGTTGCCATTTCTCAGAATTCTACCCCCACTTATGTCAATTGGGAAGGTGGTAAATCTGTCCAACGATGAATGGTCCTAACCCGGCAGAGCAAACCTTTAAATGAAGCAAAATGTTCCTGAAATGCTAAATGTCTTTCTCCATGCTAATCAGTCTGAAGGGCTCTCAAACAGATGAGCAACTAAGCTAATTTTTGCTCAGAGCTAATTAGACACAAAGTGACTGAATTTGAATGGATTAAGAAGCCATCAGATCTGAGAATTTTGCTTGAATTTCTAAAGGGCTTTTTTTCTCCTTTTATTTTATTATCATTATTTTTTTGGTGACAGATGCTATCTACATTCCATCGCTCATTAAATTAGTTTATGATAGAGTAGAAAGAGCACTGAGCTTGTGATTGAGATCCGGATTATTACCCTGCCTCTCACATCTTAATAGATGAGAGTCCATGGACAAGTGCCCTTATATTTCTGGACCACATTTTCCTCAACTGTAAAATAAGGGCAGGAATATCAATACTACTTACCTGGCTGGAGCATTCCCAAAAAAAAGCGTTTGGTGAAGCCTAAGGTTTTATACCAATAGATGCCGTATTGTCATGACTTAGAACATAGGGTACTGAAGTTGGGAGGGATGTTAACATGTGGGACAGAAAGGTAGGACCTGGAGGGACCTAAAAATACTGAGAATACCCCACAGCAGAATTGAAGGGAATCTCTGAGCACAGAAAAGCAATGACGATTTTGTATTTGTTACTTATAGCTTTTTATTTAGCACTGGCAAATGTATGCATAAAGACAGACCCTGGCCTCAAAGAGATGACATTCTAAGAGGGAAGACTACATACAAAAACAAGAGCAGAAAAGGTGGATGTAGGATAGGGAAAGACTAGAGAAGATTGAAGAGAAGGCCGACCCAGATAGTTTCCTTGAAATGGTGGTTCTAGAAGGAAGGCACCTATCAGATAGGGTCAGAGTGCAGAGGATACTTCCAGTAGGAGGAGACCGGGAGTTGATGAGTGAGTTGGAGAAGGTTACTATGACATAGGAGGAAAGACCAGGAGGGAGAGAGAGAGAGAGAGAGAGAGAGAGAGAGAGAGAGAGAGAGAGACAGAGAGACAGAGAGACAGAGAGACAGAGAGACAGAGAGACAGAGAGACAGAGACAGAGAAAATGGTAGAGTTGGGGAGAACCTCAGTATACAAAATACAGAAAGAACAGAGAATAAGAATGTCAGTGTGGGACAGTCTACAGAATGAAGAATAAATATTACTCAAAGTGGTGGGTCTCTTGTAATATAGACTACTTGTCTAAGATAATGCTTGGGTTGAATCTACCCCAAATTGTGTGTACATGCATGCATGAGTTCATGTATATATATATATGTTACTAAGGTTTATAGAGGAGAACTATCTTCCCTAAGATTATTAAGTAGCCTGAAGTTCCTAATCACTTCAGAATTAGAGAACCAGAAAGTGGCCTTGGATTCCATGAGTGGGCATGGTGAAATTGGGCAGGATCAGGAACACAGGTAGGAGGAAAGCAGAGCAGAATACTCATGGGCATAATCTTGTTGGAACCATCTTCTTTGTAGAAGAGAAAAGAGAGCCAGAAAAGGGAAGAGACCCAGAATGTCTTGTTTGTTGGCAGAGCAGAAACGGGGCAATGCCTGCTGACTGATGGGCCAGAAGCATCCCTTAGGGACCATTTAAAAGACAAAGCAAAAGGATCTCGTTCTAGCCAGTGCTATACCCAGGGGGTTTTAGTTTTAGTTTTTAGAAAAAATGGATGAAAATCCCTTTCAAAATATAATTGGGGGGAAGAAATGTTAAATAAATAAAAACAGAGGAGATCACAAAAGAGAAAATTAACATTGCAATTAAATGAAATTGAAGAAGGAAAACTCCATGGTGGGGGGGTGAGTGCAGAGGCAGAGTTTTACTCAAATTTCTCTGATAATTTTCTGATATTTTATATCAGACATACATTCATTTATATACATGTAAGTCTATGCATAAATCTATACATATTCATATATATTTTAAGTAGTTTGCTCACCTCAAAACATAAAATAACCTTAGTTCTTATTTTATTACTGCTATATTTCCTTAGGCTCCTCAAAGGTAGGGTTTTTGCTTTTTTGCTTCTGTTTGGATCCCCAGAACTAATAATGATTTGACTTGAAGAATACTATGACTTCTACTAATTTGATATAAAAATATGATGCGCTATACAATTTGATGTAATTATATGATAAAATATAATGGGAGGTAACATGGTATTATATTATATTTTATTCTATCACAATATATTATACTATATATTATACCATATGCTACTATACTATATTATATTTGATAACATAGAACAAATGAACAAATAAAAGAATTGGCATATATTGAACAATTATTACATGCATGGTCTACGGTCACACAGCTAGGTGGCTCAGTAAATAGAGCATCAGTCCTGGTGTTAGGAGAACCTGAATTCAAATATGGTCTCAGATGCTTGATACTTACTGTGTGCCCTTGGGCAAGTCACGTAACCCTGATTGACTCACATCCAGGGTCATCTCTGGTCATCCTGATTCCAATTTGGCCACTGGATCGAAATGACTCTGGAGAAAATGTGAGCTTGGTGACTTAGCACAGTACTCCCCCCCCAATCTAATTCACATGCTTGTCCTGGCATCATCTCCTTGATATCATGGTCTTCTTCCAGAGGAAAGGACAAACATCAGCTTGCCAGACATCACGTTCCATGGGAGAGACAGTGTCATTCCTCAAGGAGGTTACATTCCTACTAGGTGAGAAAACAAAATAGGGCAATATTAGTCCTTGACTAACGAGGCTACAGAGGTGGGAAGTAGAGTTGGAGGAGAATGGGATGATGCATTCTCTCCAGAAATAATGGTGTTGATGTGATTGCTGTTCCCCAAGCTGGAGGAAGGAAAAAAGCAGTCCAAAAAGGCAGAGATTTCCTTGAAAAAGTAGAGTGCTAGGTCATGAGCAGGAGCCAGGTTACTTCATCAATTGAGACTGGGTTAAAGGTGGAGAGAGAGACAAAAGGCATCTACATAAGAGGAAGAAGGGAGAAGAGAGTGCCTATCAGGAATGGCCTCGGTTTTTCTGTCACACATGGAACTGGGATCACAACTATGAGAGTGGAGAGAGAGGGAACCATGGGAGGTTCGAGGAGGGAAGAGAAGATACGGAAGACTGCTTTGCAGAGTGAGGTAGTGAGGTGATAAGGGAGGTAGAGCAGAATTGCCTAACAGCAGTGAGAGCCCAGTTAAGGTTACTTAACATCCATTTGTAATGGACCAAGCAAAACAGTTAGATCATTTTCTCCATTTTCATTCAGCAACATTAGCTATAGGAAGGAATGTGGAAATGACCCAAGGCTGAGGCTTGACTGGGTATAACTGGACATAGGGTACAAGAGCAGGGGATTCAGGGAAGTAGGACAATGTAGAGTTGTCTGCTTCATTAAGGAGTCAAGTCAGAGAAAAGAGGAGAGGAAGTGGGAGAGCACTGGAGGGTCAAGGAATGGGAGGTCACAGTGAGGATGAAGCATAGCATTTTGTAAGGGGGGAAAGATAATGGTCAGACAGTTGCTTTCAGAAAGGAGGCACATTTGTGAGTGATGACAAGATCTAGGGCCTACCATCTTTGTGTGCTGAAATGGAGGGGAGGAGTAACTCAAGAGATGTGAGAAAGTTGAGGAGTTGAGGGTTTGGAAAGTAATTAAAAGTAAGAATCAGAAGTTGCTTTTATTTCTATACCCTTTGATCCAGAAAGTGTCCTTGTCACATATATACAGATATATATAGATATAGATATAGATAGATATAGATATAGATATAGATATAGATATAGATATAGATATAGATATAGATATAGACATATATATATATAGATATATATAGTCACAGGGATTCATATGCCCAAAGAGGACTTAGGGAAAGGAGAGGAAATGTGAATGGCTATATCGCCTACTCTGGGCAATATCTCATTGAAGCCTCACAATAACTTTGGAAGACAAATTATGCTATTTTTCCCAGTTCAGCAAACGGGGACAACAGGGGTCAAATGACTTACCTAGGATTATTTAACTAGTGTGTGAGACCAGATTTAAAAATGAGGTCTTTCCAGGACTGTGGCCACTTTCCACCAGCTGTCTCTAAGGGAATGGACTTGGGTGGCGGGAATGGGGGAAGTCAAAGACAGAAGGGAAGGTTTCTTGTCCACCAAAATGTCACAGAACTGCTCTTTTTTGGCCACAAAAAACTTCAAACAAAACAGTTGGAGAATGAATAAACAAAACACTGCCCACCAGGGCAATAGGATATTACCATCCTGTAAGAAATGACAAATAGGAGGCATCCAGAGACACATGGATGAACCCAGGAACTAATGAAGAAGGAAGGAAATTAAATCAGAAAATTAATATATGCAACACTTCCAACGATGTTATGCTCTTAGTGCTGAAGAAGGACAAGAACAAAGCTATGCTGAGCATCATAGTATAATGGAGAGATAATGATGAGCTAAAGCCATTCAAGAGGCAGGTTTACATGAACGTGTACCCCCTCCCTACCTCTCTGGCAGAGGTGGGGGAAGATGGGTGCCGAATTGCAGAGAGCATCAGATATGGAAGCTGTGCTGCTTGATTTGACCCACTCGCTTCCCCTCCCCCCTCTACTTTATTTCCCCTCTTTGTAACAGATAGGCATCCCTGGGCAGAGAAAGGGAAGAGATATATTTGGAAATGACAGTGGATGTAGACATAAATGGTAGCAATCAATGTAGCGTAACCTTTTCCAAAAAAGGACAAACTCTGCGACCTCTGAAGGAATTCTTCCAAGAAAGTCAAGACCCAGACCCTCGTGGTTCCATTGACCCCATCCACTGGACATCCTGAAAACTGGCAGCTGCTGCTACTGCTTCTGAGGCCAGTGAAAGATGCCCAAGGCCTGGCTGTCAGATCCGAGAGATCTCAAGAAGCTTAGAATGGAACCTCTGGTAAACTTGAATTCATTCTTGATGAAACCAGAGCTGGTTGTTTTCCTTCTGGGAGCCATAAGAAGAGGGCCCTTCCCCTGGTCTCGGGGGTAGTCATTCAATTAAGGGAAGGCACTTGATGAGGCAGGGACTGGATGGCCTCGGAGACTCAGGAGTACCTGAATCTGATTTCAAATAGCTCTTCATTAAAATTATGTAATGGGCCTTCTAAAAATACCCAACCCTGGGCCCAGCATTGGCCAGAAGTAGGAGCACCCCTTCAGTCTGACTTTGAAATTAAACCAGGAAGCTATTTCAAGCACATTAATCAGAAGATACAGATGCTGCTCCATCCTTTGGAATGAAACAGCTGCATCCTCTCAGGCAAGGCCCTGGTCCCCAGGGCACCTCTGGGGTTTGAATCTGTAAAATAGAGAAGGTTGATGTCCGAGGACAACATATCTTGTTCTAAAACCTCTCCCAGAGCTACCATTCCAAACCAAGTCAAGTCACTAAGCCTCTACTAAATCACTTATGGGGGAGCCAAGGACTGTGATACATAAGTGCTGAGGTTACAAAGAGGACCAGAAGCCAGTCCCTGGCCTCAAGGGGCTTGCATTCTATTGGGGAAAACAACCCATAAAAGGGAGCTTAAAAAGGGGCAAGGGGGCAGAGGATTGTTCAGGAACAAAGTAGACAAAGAAGTCCAAGGTGAACATGGCTGGCTTCAGGATTTCCCCATAAAACAAAGATTACAGAAGGAAATGACCAATGAGAAGAAGGGGTAGAGACATCTTCCAGAATGAGAAGGCTGAATGGATTAGGCATCTTCCAGGATGTAAAGGTTTATGGAACATTGGTTCTTGGCCATAGCTCACCTTCTATGTCCTAAATTTGTTTTTTCTTTTGTTTTACTTAATTATTTTATTTTTCCAATTGCATGTAAAGATATTTTTCAACACTGATTTTTTTGAATTCTATTTTTCTCCCCCTTCCTTTTCCTCCCTCCTCCCCAAGATAGTAAGTAATCTAATCATACATGTGCAATCATGTTAAACATATTTCCACATTAGTCATGTTGTGAAAAAAGAATCAGAAAAAAAGAAGAAAAGGAAATTGAAAAGAGTATACTTTGTCCTACATTCAGTCAGACTCCATAGTTCTTTCCCTGAATATGGCGAGCATTTTCACAATTGCCTTGGATCATTTTATTACTGAGTAGAGTCCAATCGATCTTAGTGGATCATTGCAAAATTTTACTGTTTCTGTGTACAATGGCTTCCTGATTCTGTTTACTTCACTCAGTATCAGTTCATGTAAGCCTTTTGAAGTATTTTTTCTGAAATCTTCCTGTTAATCATTCCTTATATAAAAATAATATTCCATTGCATTCATATGCCACAACCTGTTCAGCCAATCTCCAATTGATGGATATCCCCTCAATTTCCAATTCTTTGTCACCATAACAAGAACTGCTATAAATATTTTTGCATATGTGGGTCCTTTTCCCTTCTTTAGGATCTCTTTGGGATACAGAATTTGTAGTGAGATTGCTGGAACACAATAATATTGCTGTTATATAGCTATCTTCTCTATTCTAAGGCATCTCCCAGTTCTAATAGCCTGTGTTCGAAGGTCCTGTCCAGGTATGACATTTAATATTTTTTAAATCAACCTTACTTTTTCCACTTAAAATATCAATTTGCTTCCTCTTCCACCTTCCACTTCATTGAGGAGACAAAGAAACAAAAACAAAACCGTTATAACAAATATGCTTAGCCCAACAAAGCTTATCATCACATTGGTCAGACATCCTATGTTTCATAACCAAGATGCACATTTCGTATTAACCATTTTCTATTCGATGTGCTAAGGTCCATTCTGGATCTCATAACCTACGTTCTATTTTCTGGGTTCTTTGCCAAGTGAGACGAATCAAAAGTCTATTTTAGGCATTACAATTGAGATTCTATATTCTGCATCCTTCTGTTTCCCAAGGTCACTCACTAGGACATTCCACTCAAGAGATCTTCCAAATCTAACCTTTTCTGTTTCATGTTTAAGGATCCATAATCATGATTTTGGCTCCTTCCTTCTCTTGCTGAATAAACTCAATTCTCTATTCTCTCTACTGTCACATCATTGTCTCCATGTACTCTCCTGGACTACACTCTGACAAGCCTCAAAATAGGATTCTCCCACCATGGCTCCTATCCATGTATACCTGAGTATAATTGGAGAGAGCCATGAGACTGAACTGACTGGGGTAATTATGAATGGATGTTTTCTCATTTCAACTGGCCCTCACTGCCACACCACCTCACCTCCTTCCCAATGTACATAGTCACTAAACTCATTAACAAAGGTAGCTTTGTGAGGTGCTTCCAATTCCTACCTATTCCCTCTGTTCTGAAGACTTTGCCATCTGACTTCTTTGTCATTCATCTGAAACATCTTTTCAAAATCCTCAATGACCTCTGAACTGCCAAAACTAGTGACCCGGTTTTAGTCTTCCTTCTTGACCTTGCTGTAGTCTTAGAGACTGTTGACTACCCTCTTGATAAAAACTCTCTCCTCTCTGGGATTTTGTGACACTGCGCTTCCATGGTTCTCCCCCCATCTGTCTGATCGAGACTCTTTCTGTCTTCTTCATTGGATCTGCATCTGAATCATGCTCATTAATGATGGGCCCTCTTTTCTTCGTCCTCTCATCAGTTCCCATATATTCCATTGTTCTCTATAATCAGAAGAGTCCCCAGTTGATGTCCAGCTCCAGTGTCTCTCCTAAGCACTTGGATCACCACTTGACTCCAGTCTTGGATGATCAGTCAACACCTCAAAGTGGTTGTCCTGGAGACAGCAAACAATATCTTTAAAACAGAATCACTTGTCTTTTCCCTTTCAACTGCCCATTTTTTTGAACTCTTCTATTACTGCCAAAGGAAACACCACCTCCCTAGTCACCCAGGTTCACCACGTTGTGCCTTTTGACTCCTCATCATATTATCATTTCTCTCCCATCACTACCATTCTAGCTTAGTCCCTCCACGCTCTTTCCTGGAGAGTAAGGTAGAGAAGGAAGAAGAAAAGAAGGAGAAGGGGAAAGAGGAAAAGAAGTAACTCCCCTAATGGATTCTCCTGCCTTAAACCTCTCCTTTTACTCCTCCATTCAGCTGATAAATAATTACTATTGTTTTTGGTGTCATCTTTTAAAGATCATACCTCCTAAACCTGAAGGTTAGAAGTGCAGAGTTCACTCATCATCACCAGATGATCATCACCAGAACTTTGAACTGCTCCATTTATGACCTGGGGTGGTTAGCCCTTCCACGGGTAAACTTGTAGCCCCATAAATTTGAGGGTTTCCCATATTAACACCAAACAGATGACAAGTCTAATTGACTTGGCCCACTGTAATTCAGAACTCCTGAGTTTGAGATCTACCCATCTCAGATTCCTCAGCAGGGATTATAGTTGTCTGTCACCATACCAGTCCAAGGTATTTTTTCTAAAGCCAAGCTCTGACCATGTCACCACCATACCCAGTGAGTTTCAGTGGTTCTCTATTAGCCCTGGATGCAAACATTTATTCTTCTACTCAGCCTCTTCTCCCTTTCCAGTCTGATTACATTTTAATTTCTTCCAATTCAGTTCTATGACCTACTTGCAACGTCTTGAAATCTTTTGCCCATTGACCTCAGGTTTGGGATGTGCCACCATTTCATTGCCTCTTAATTTTCCTGGCTTTTTTCAAGTCGTACTTCATATCCTACCTTCTCTGGGAGACTTCTCAATCTGCTAGTGCTTTCTCCTCTCAGATCAGCTTCCATCTCCTTGGCGAATGTCCTCTTATATGCCTCTTATTTACATGTTGTAGTCACTCCTTAGAAGATAGGTTCCTTGAGAGTAAAGATTATTTTTGTTTTTTTCTGGTTCCACAGCATTAAGGATAGTAAATTCAAATAAATGTTTGTTAACTACTCATTGACTTATCTCTTGCTCTGAAATTCTGTCTTCTAAGATCATTTCTAGATTGTCATTGTATAGTCTGACTTTTAAATTCCAGAGAATTTTCTTGCATTATTTCTTGCAAATACTCATTTTTCGATAGACCTCCAATTTTTCACCTGTCTGAGAACCTTGATTACATGGTCAGTTAATATTTCTGTTCTTTTAACATTATTATCTTTTGCTTCTCTTTTGCCAAATTGTTATCCACTTCAACATTTCTTTGTTCCAAGTCTATTAATGTTTCTTTTATAATTTTCTTTAACTATAAGGACTCAATTTTTCCTATCTTTACTCTTTTTGCAAGGCAGTGACTTGCCCAAATCACACAGCTAGATAATTATTTAATGTCTGAGTTCATATTTGAACTTAGGTCCTCCTGACTCAAGGGCCAGTGCTCTATCCACTGAGCAATCTAGGCACCCCGCTAAAGGAGTTTTGCTTTATCACCACACTACTTTCCATATCTTCCTAGTCAAACTGCCAGAACTCTGGCTCACTCCTCTTCTTCTTTCTCCTTTTCCTCTTTCCCCTTCCCTTTCTCTTTTTCTTCCTCTTTCTCTTCCTCTTTCTTCCTTTTTTCCTCTTCTTCTTTCTCTTTCTCTTCCTCTTCCTCTTTTTCCTTTTTCTCCCCCTCTTTCTCTTTTTTCTCCTCTTCCTCTTCATTTTTCATCTTCCTCTTCTTCCTTTTTTCTTCTTCCTCCTTCTTCCCCTCTTTCTCCTTCACTTTCTCTTCTTTTTCTCTTTACTTTCCTTCTTCTCTTTTTCTTTTCACTTCTCTTCCTATTTCCCTTTCTCTTGTTCTTCTTTTTTCTTTCTTTTCCTTCTCTTCTTCTTTCCCCTTCTCTTCCTCTTTCTTCTCCTAACTTTTCTCCTCTTCCTCCTTTCCCTTTTGCTTATTTCCCCCTTCTCTTTCTTTAACCTTTCTCCTCCTCTACTTACACATTGAGATATCCCTGAATCTTTTTTTCCCTTTAGTACTGTGTCTACACAGATTTTCTATGTGTGTCTTGCAAGAGCATCCAGGTAGTCATTGCAGTCACTGGAGTCCCTTCTCTTAGGGACTTCTGAGCCTTCCCTAAAGGATTAGGCTAGGGGAATGCAAGACTGACCTAAAGATCTCACTGCCTTTCCCTGGGACCTAATTTATTAATTCTGTCCACTTTAATCATTTCCTCTCTGTGAAGGGTTGGGGCCTATCCCTTTCCTGGGGGACCAGGGATCTTCTGGAGGTACCATGGTGGCTGCAGGAATCCCTACCCTAAGGTCCAGACCCCAACACAATCTACTTGCAGAAACAGATGTGGAAAGGGGTCTTGATGAGACCAAGAGTTCTCCATTCACATGAATTTTACTTTGCCTGGGCTGTTCTCTTTTTCTCTGGTGGCTTTGGCTGTCATTGCTCTAAATGAGCACATAATTCTTTTGTTTTGAGGTTGAAGGGATGATGAGAGGTGGAGAAAGCTGTTCATCAACCCATTTCTGGTTCCGTGATCAGAAATAGAATTTTTCTTCACTCTTCCTGTAGTGTGGGGCTGGTGGTTGCCCTTTTTGGTGAAATAGAAGCAGGAGGGTAATTTTTTTCTTTTATTTAAAGGAGAAGTTTTCTTTTAATCCCCTTATATAGATAGCATCAGAGAAGTTTAGACTGAGTTTAAAAAATGACCCTGTGTCCAAGACAAGGGAGAAATCAGCTCACTCCTCTCCTATGGATTGTAATCAGTTCTGAGCCACCATATTTGAAGAATGACTCTAATGAGTTGAAAATCATCAAGGAGAATAATCAAGTTAACAAAGGTCCTTGAAGTTGTTTGAGGATTGTTTGAAGGAACTGATAGTATGCATCATGGGAAAAACAAGGCTCTGGAGAACTATATTCTAAGGTCCAAAAAACATAAACAGAAAAAGGGGATCATTTTTTGTACTTGACCCAGAGGATAGAATCAGGATTAGTGGGTACAAGTTTCCCTGAAGTAAATGTAGGTATGATGGAAAGAAACATTTCCTCAGTATTAACACGATCCCCAATTAAACTGGACTGTCCAGGAGGTACAAGATTCGGAATCTCTCTCCTCTTATGTATCATGAAGCATGACCAAACCTCCAGCAGCTGCAGGCTGGGGTGGGGAGTCAGAGGGACTGAGAAGGGAGGGAAGCATCAGCCCCCTCCCCACCCCATTTTGCAGGAAGTATTTTTGAGTCCTTGAAACCTCAGGCTTGTTTCAAATGGGGAAGTCTGGGGAAAAGATAGCAGTGAACAGGTGGGGAATGTGATGTGTAAATCTTCCCAACAAAATATTTTCCACAGCCGTAAATAACATTAAATATTTAGTTTTTTGGCCCCAATGACGAATTAGATGTCAGCTCTGCCTTCCTTCTTTAGCAATGTCTGGCATGTCAGCTTCACTGAACGTATTTATCTGATCCATAGACAAATCCTAGTTAAGAAATTAAACTCATTTTCCTTTATAAGGGAAAGGCAGTGTGGTGCAATGGGTTTCAATCTCAGCCCTACTACAGGCCCATTATCTTTAGGATATATCCCAATAGATTCTTGTGGCCTCAGCTTCCTTTTCTGTAAAATTAAGGGGTTGGACTGGAAGGCATCTAAAGTCCCTCCCAGCTCTAAATTAAAAGGAGGAAAATCTGAAAGGAGGGGAAGACAGGGAAATAATTGGGGGAACACTCTGTCAGCCCCTCCGAAGGGGAGAAACACAATTTTAGTTTCAGAATGTTCTCTCCTCCTGGTCTCAGCCAAGAATGGAGATAGGAGAAGGATTTATTAAATACCTTCTAAGTCATATAGATGATGGAATTTTCATAGTTACAATTCTACTCTCTGTCTCTCTCTCTCTATCTCTCTGTCTGTCTCTTTCATACACACACACACACACACACACACAAAGACACATTCTATCTCTGTATTAGGAGATAAAAGGGCAAAACCAAAATATTCCCTGTCTTCATGGAGCTTCCCTTTCATTGGGAAAAATACCATTGATATATTGATATAAAGTATGTACAGAGCAAGTAGAAATTAATGGAGGGAAAGGAAATATGGGGGATTCCTGTGGGACACAGCACCTGAGCTGGACTGTGAGAAAAGCTAGGTGGAGGTGAAAGCATCAGGCATAGATTTTGGACAGCTTGTGCAAAGACAAAGAGGTGGGAGATTGGCACTGTCATATTCTGATAAGAACAATTAGACCAATTGGGCTAGAAAGTCCATTGTATAAGGAGGTAATAAATGCCAATGAGTAGATAGGGGAATGACCCTTTCTAGGGAACCTAAATGACACAAATTCACAAGGGAACTTAAGGACCAACCAATAAATTATAGATGAGGAAAGTGGGGCTCAACAGTTAGCTCATCTTGGAAAGCACCAGAATCAGAATTTGAATGCAGATCCTCAGACTACAAGATTCCTCCCACTGATCTCGCTGTTCCCTTGGAGGGTCTTGCAGTCTACACTCTGCTCTCCACATCTTGGATCCATTTCAAGCTCAGCTGGCAACAATCTATATCAATTAATAAATCTTTCTTGACTCCCTACTATGTATTAGCTGCTGAGGATAAAAAAGTGAAAGGAAAACCCTCCCTTCCCTCTAGGACTTCACATCCTACTAAGAAGGAACAATATGAACATAAATGTTGAATATACATAATTACTCTCTCTCCTCTCTTTGTTTCTCTCTGTGTGTCTCTTCTGTCTCTGCCTCTCTCTCTCTCTATCTGCCTCTCTGTCTTTCAGTCTCTTTCTCCTTTCCCCATGCCCTTTCTGTCCTCTACCCCCCACATATAATCCTCTCGAGGACAAGGACTTTTTTGGTACTCCCTTGTTTCAGCTTTCCTAGCAAACAAATCCTTAACAGGTAAATCCTTGATGATTTCCCAGCTCACCAATCCTCCATGTTCTCCTTCCTCCATGTGTGAACCCCAGGAAAGGTAGATTTCTTCTCTGAGACTCCATTTTGTCCATGAGAAAATGAGGGCGATGACCTAGATGATCCGTTTGGATCTGTTTCTACACTGGAACTATGACCTTAAAGGCCTATGGGGATAATGATTTTCCCCAGAAATATCTTGCAAGCTATTACCCACCTTGACCCTCACTCTCATATTCTGTATAGTTATGGTGAAAAACCCTCCTATTGTTCCAGATGGAAAGTATAGATGGAATGAGTGCTCTCTGGGTTCACTATCCAAGAGTCAGGTGCTTCTACTTCTGCCCCTCAAGGTTCTAGGGGGTACATCCCATTGAGGGGTTGAGATGTCTCATTCTAATTATACAGTCATGAGCCCCCATGCTGAAAGGATCATCCTCATGACCACCACTACCATCATCACCATCACCATTGCCATTATCACCAACACCACTACCACCACCACCACTACTACTACCATCACTGTCAGCTACCAGGAACTAGAACTTAGTGTTCATGTAACCCAATACTATCAGTTTACTTTTACAGAGAAATATTTACTTAAGAAATATAGTCAATTCCCTCTACCCCCCACTTCTACCCTTCTCTCAGTGGCCATCCAATATATCTTGTACCTGAAAAAGAATTCATTTTCCATGATTCAGATGTCTGGTCTTTTAGTCGTTACCTGAAGATCTCCCAAGCAGCTTCTTCCATCTCTCAATTCTTATTTCAAGCAGATCTGTTTCCCCTAACTTCATGTTTGTTTGTCTTTTTGAAGTTTATAGCATTGGCTCTTCTTTCCAGGACCAAGCAAAGAAATCTCATGGTTTTCCAACATGGGGACCCTGTCCTCTGTGCTCAGCATTCTCTTTTACCTCCAATGATTTTCACTGGTCATGGAATCATCCTCACTCACCATCCTGGTTAAGCTCTCTTGATTTTCTCATACTTATCAATGTCTTTCTTAAACTAGTGCCTTGAACTTCTCAGTTCATACCTGACCATGGTGCTGAGGACCTAGCAATTCCCCAATCCTGTAAGTCATGACTCCCTTAATATCTCCCAAATGCCATTCGCTTTTCTCATGGCTATTGAGGATGAATACTCACCCTACAGTCCACAGAAATCCCCAGATTATTTGTCTGTTTCATACGCACTGTCCTTTTGAAGAAATGGTCTTGCATTTATGAAGTAGATTTGTTGAACCCAAGCATTAGACTCAATGGATGCTTAATCAACCCCATCTCATTGAATCCAGGCCGGTGCTCGAGCCTGCTCAGCCCTTCTGGTTCCTGCCTCAGCCAGACAGTGTGTTAAGTGGCCTTCCCAGCTCTGCAGCATCTGCATACGTGATAGGCACACACTTCTATCTTCCAAGACGTGGATAGCACATGTTAACCAACCCATGGTCAACCAGATTAAAATGTGAGTGAGGAAATATTTCCAAAATAAATAAAAATACAATAGAACATAGATGATGCTATGATGTGTTAGGTCTCCATGTAGCCAGCAGGGATCTTTATGTGAGGGTTGGTGACCCCATTTATATTTGAGCTTGATAAGATTGTCCCAAAGCACAGAGAGGTGGAATCACAGGGCCAGCAATAAGTATAGACAGGACTTGCACCCAGTTCTTCCTGACATAGAAGTACATATTCCATTGATTTTTTTTTCACTCCCACTCTCATCCTGTTTTAATTTTGAATTGACTTGCCTATGTGTTAGAGGGAGTTCCCTCACCTGGAAGAACCTTCCCAGGTCCAGTCCCCAGCCCCAATATGTGTGGCTATCATTTTTATCTGTTTATTTCTTGCCCCCCCCCCCCCCCAAACTCCCCAGAAGAATATAAACTCTTTGAAGACAGGGATAATTTTCATTCTTTTTTTTTCCCTTATAGGTCAAAGCCTGGTATGGTTGCCTAGTGTGTTACAGGACAGGAGGGTAGAGAAAGGGTCTGGGCCTCTAATTCCCCACTGTGGGGGACATTCCAGTACCTCAAATCCATAATTTGTCTGTAATGGATAGTTGGGAAGATTTACCTCAGCCACTAAACATTTCCCTTGCTCAGAATTCCAAAGCCAAAGTTTTGAACCCAGATCTTTCACACTCCAACTTCAGCCTTCTGGCCATGATACCATTGTCTCTCACTTCTGGCACATAGTAGGAGTTTGTTGGATTGACACCAATTTGATATAAACCAGTAACCATACCATTGTCCAAAGGATCTTAGATCTAGAGTTGGGGGACCTCAGAATCCATCTAGTTCATTCCCTCTCACCTTCATCAACTCTCATAGACAAGGGCACAGAAATGACTGGAGCTACTAAATGATTTCCCTTGTCCAACAAGTGGTCAGTGTCAAAGTCCAGATTTGAACCCAGATTCTTTGAGATCAGAGTGGAGTTCTCTTGCCCCTGCTTCAATACTTCCTTCTTCTTTCACATTGGATCCAACCTAACCTGTTGAAGGCAAACTAAGCTAAAACATATTCCCAAACAGAAGAGAGGCAGCATTTTTAAGACACACACCTCACTCTGTGGATGGCCGCCATGACACACCAACACCAACCTTCAATGGGGCCACACTGGCAGATGAAGAAGGGTAATCCAGAGCTTGCCACCTCTACGCCCGTGGGTTTTGACACATAGCCAGGGGATGCCGGCTGCTCTTGGGAAAAATATTTTCCAGAGCTGAGCATCTGGAATCTTTCAGTTCTGTCCTGACTAGAGGAAAAGAAGCAGATGGAACAGAATGGAAATGAGGAGAAGTGGGATGGCAGTCTTGGCAGGGCTCTCAGCAAGCTGCTGCCACAGGCGGAAGGACTGTCTGTGGAGGGCTTCCAAATGCATGGTTTTCCGAGAGGTCAACCAGGGATACCATCGATGAGGAAACTGTGTCTGAAGCTGAATTGGAACTCAGTTCTGAGTCCAAGGCCAACATTCTAGCCATTGTGCCACCTGGCTGCCTCCCATACACAACCCGGGACCCCTAACCCAAAGTTTAGTGTTCTTTCCACTATCCCATTCTTCAACTCTTTAAATCCTCCCAAAGCTATGTCCAATAAACCCTGAGTATTCCTTTCACCAATGTTAGCTGCCCAACATTCACCCCCACTGAGTTCTTTGGGTGCCCTGGGATTTATCTTCTCAAACTGGGGGACTTGCACTCCTGATTTCACTGAATCCCCCCAGAGTTGCTGGAAGACCTCTGAGGCTGTCTAGTCAAACCCGACCTAGGATTCCCTGAATGATGCAGCCAACAGTAGGTATTCAGTCTTGACTTACTTATCTTCAATGAGGAAGAATCAGTTTTCTCTACTAGGCAGTCCATTGAACTTTGGAAATATTTTGACAAATAAGAGGATATTTCTGAAATCACCTTTAAATTGTCCCTTGTTCAATGTCTATCCTCTGCTTCCAAAGTCTAGCCCCAGGGGCCAAACAGAGCTAGGCTAACACTTCCTAGAACCATCCTAAAAAAATTCAAATAGAAAGACAAATTCTTGAGTTTTTTCCTCTTCTTCAAAATATTCTAAGCTCCTATGAAGGAGGGTACGGGGGGGGGGGAGGTGTTTTACCAGTTTTACCAGTTCTAATGTGTTTGCTATTAATCATTTTTGTTTCAAACCTTACAGATTTGGATGAAAAGCAAGATAAGATGAGTCTTCAACCCAGAAAAACCTGAATCACTGGTTCAAGTAGCAGAATTCTGGTACTTGAAAAGAAGCAGAGTTTTGCATCTTTAAATGCAAAAAGTAACCAGAATCCAGTCACCCAAATACCTCTTGGTGGGCGTCCTTATAACATGTGTTTAAATGAATATTTTGGAAAACATTTATAATTAGCATACCTATTGTGGGCTTCAAAACAGGTGCTTCTGATGTCTTTGAAAGTGCAAGGAAAGTATTTCTTCCCTTAATAATTGAAAGTGAGTTTTCTAAATGTCTTTATTTTATTAATTCACCCATAAATTACATTAAAACTATCAGGGAAAAGGTCCTTAGACTTGAAATTGGGAGAAACTTAGATTGGGAACAACCAATCACCAAATATTGATTAATTTTCTTCTCTACTCCAGACACTGTGCCAATCACTGGATACACAATAGCAGACCACCTCTACACAAACAACTCCACTCTCTCCCTATTACCTTCCTGGATCTAATATAGAAATCATCTGTTTTGAATTCAAAGCTTTTCTTTACCTAGTCCCTTCCTGCCTTTCCAGTCTTCTTACACCTTTTATCCTAACATGTCCTCTTTAATTAACTATTCCATGGATAACAGCCTCCACCTCTGAGTTCTGAGCATTTTCTCTGGCTGTCCCCAGGGTGGGAATGTCCTCTCTCCTTTTTCAATTCTGCCTTCTAGTTTCTTCATCTTCCTTAATCCCATTTTCTACAAGAAGTCTTTCCTATCTCCTCTTAATTCTAGTGCCTTCCCTCTTCTAATTATTTCCTATATTTTGTATTTAGCTTGTCCATCATTTTTGTTTGTTTCTGGTCTCCCATTAGATGTTTCTGTGATTTAGATGTTTATATGAGGGCATTCAATTAATCAATAAACTAATATTTATTAATTGCTTACTGTGCAAAGCTTAGAGATTCTCACAAATACAAGGGGCAAAAATGGAGATGTGCGAGTTTGTTAGGCAGAATACTGTATGGGTGGTGCTAGTTCGTTAGATTCCTAGGAAAGTAGTTTGACATTATTTTGGGGTCAGTAGGATAACACCAAATACATTTTTTAGTATAAAAGAGATTGTGTGTTCATGGCAATAATTAAAATATGAAAATTAGAAGGCACATGGAGAGGGGGCAGACACTTGGCTCATAACCTTGCTTCAAGATTGGGAAGAAGAGAAACCAGAGACTGAGACAAAGGAATGGACAGAGATGTTGGAAGAGATTGAGGGGATGGCTATGCCTCCAGAGGCTGAAGAGAAGGAAGTGTCCTAGAAAGGCAGAACATCAAATATGTCATTGGATATAGAAAGGTCAAGGAGGAAGAAAAGTAGAACTTAGAAAACAATAAAAGATCACTGAAATTGGTTATTGGTTAATGATGGGACAGAGGCAACTATTTCAAAGGATTCGTAAAGTTGGGCAGTTCAGGGTAGGATGAGGGAATAATAAGTAATGAGATAGTAGGACAATTTTAAATATGATTATCTGAAAAGGAAAGCAGAGATGAGATGGAAGCCAAGTGGCTTTTTGAATCAAGAGGTCTTTTCTTGTCTTTTAAGAATTAGACAAGGGGTGTCTAGGTGGCGCAGTGGATAGAGCACCAGCCCTGGAGTCAGGAGTACCTGAGTTCAAATCTGACCTCGGACACTTAATAATTATCTAGCTGTGTGGCCTTGGGCAAGCCACTTAATCCTATTGCCTTGCAAAAAAAACCTAAAAAAGGAAGTAGGCAAAATTTTTTTTTTAAATTAGGCAAATCTAACATTAATATTTCCACCAAGTAGGAAGGAGTCAGTGATGAAAAAAGATACTGGAGAGAGGTAAGGATTCCTGAAGCAATATCCTAGAGGAGGGAAGAGAAGAATATGACTGGGCAGAATAATTTGACTTTAAGAACTTTTTGAACCATAGGAAAATATTTTTTTCTGATACTAGAAAAAGATGCTGAGATAGATGGAGGGATGAATAGATGAATGGATCAATGGATGGATGGATGGATGGATGGATGGATGGATGGATGGATGGATGAGAAAGGATAGCTGAGGGAGTTCATACTAAACAGATATAGTATTTATATATGGAATTGTAATGGGAAAGGAGTTGGGTTGACCCAGTAACATAGACCTTTACAGTTGAAAAGAAGTCATTTATCAAACCTATATATTCAAAATGAAACAAAGGGACTTGTTTCAATATAATAACTAACATTTATATTGTATTTTGAAGTTTCAAAGGGTTTTGCATATATTATCTTATTTTAACATTACAATAATACTGAAATAGTATTGTATCCATTTTACAAATGAGAAAACTGAGACTCAGGGAATTGAAGTCATTTTGCTCAAGGTCACACAACTCAAAAATATCAGTGCCAAGGCTCTCTTATTTCAGAAAGTTGTTTGTTCACTGCATCACATTCTCTCCAATAATATGAACCTTCTTTCTTTTTTTAGGTCTTTGCAAGGCAAATGGGGTTAAGTGGCTTACCCAAGGCCACACAGCTAGGTAATTATTAAGTGTTTGAGCACGGATTTGAACCCAGGTACTCCTGACTCCAGGGCCTGTGCTTTATCCACTGTGCCACCTAGCTACCCCTAACTCCACTTCTTTCTAGAATGCTACTTCTTCATTTTAAAGTCTCCTGGTATCTTTAACTTTCTTGTAAGACTCTGATTCTGATTCAAGAGGTTGATCTTAGATAGCAAAAGTAATCCCAACCTGGGAATTGGTCAATTCAAGTTAAACTCATACTTTGGTTGTCCAGAAAAGCTGAATTTTTGGCAAGATTATTCTCCTTTCTTCAGTCAAGTCTTAAGGTAAGAAGTGAAGGATCTCAGGAACTCCTACCTCTCTGACTTTCCACATAGTTAGTCCTCCGAAGTCTTCACTCTTAGCCAAGTAAAATGGGTCCAAGTTCCTGGCCAAATACTTTCATTTTAATGGTGAATAAACGAGACCCTAGTAGTTTTCTTAACGGGCAGTAAGGGAGTTCCTTTCCGGTTGCCACTTTGGTCCTATAACAGCTGAATAAATACCATCTGCAGGAAAATGATTATTCAGGACCTGGGCCTTGAGATAGGGTCTACTGGCTGCATGTTACATAGCAGATGGGAAATGACCTACTCTCAGTCATCAACTAAATTTCCTCTGGGTAAAGTTCCTCCCTTGATTTGAGAATCCCCTGCCTTCCCAGATTCCACCTCCTCCTCTTCTTACTCTTCCTTCTTCTCCCCTTCCTCCTCCTCTTTCGTTTCTTCTCCCTCCTCCTCCTCCTCCTCCTCTTCCTCCTCCTCCTCCTCCTCCTTCTTCTTCATCTTCTTCCTTCTCCTTCTCTCTTTCTAGAGGAAGAAATTAGGTGGGAAATTTCCTTTCTCATAACCACTTAACCCAAAGATTCAATGACTCTGTAGTGGTCCTTACAAAAATGGGAGACCAATCCAGTCTTTAGGTTCACACTTGTTACCCGCTACAAATCCAGCAGTAGAAAGGAATAGGTGGCTATTCATTTCTCATTAGGTTTTTTTTGTTTCTTTAATGTTCTTCTCGAATCCATGACATTGTACTAATTTAGTGAAGAATAAAGTCAATTCCAACTTGGGAAGACTTGAGTTCATATGTACTAGCTCTATGTTCATAGGAAAGGCTTTAAGTGTTCAGTGCTTGGGGCAACCTTCTAAGCCAGTTAGTTATAGTTTCTGGTCTCTGTACTGGTGGATGAGCTTTTCACTTTAAGGAGTTCCAGAAATCACAAAAATCACAAGTTCAACCTTCTTCCAAAGGCTTAGAAGCTATCATTTATATCACAGAATTTCAGAGTTTTATTTGATGCCCCCAAGCAATTACTATGTTTCAGAAACTAGGCTTGGTGCTGAAATATCACTATGATATTTCATAATGCTTGTCCTCAAAGGGCTTACATTCCATGACAAGATATAATATACTTGCACATAAGTAAATGCAAGAGGGAGAGATTTAGAGATATACATGTAAACCCAATGCATATACTCAAACTCACATATATTTACACATATGTATGTGCATATTAGTGACTATATTGCGCATGTTGGAGAATGTATGTAATATCAGTCACAAAGTCCACAAGCATTTTTAAGGGTCTACACTGGACCAAGCACTGAGATAAGAAATGAGGTTACAAAGAAAAGTGAGGAGCTCCCAGTCTCTGTTCTTAGACTTAGATTTAGTCTTCGACTTCAGTCTAACAGACTTAGACTTCAGTCTAAGATCATAGGCAAACAACTATGTATAAACTAGTTTTATAGAAAGTAAATGGAAGTTAATAAAAAGAAGAAGACATTCCTTTTTTTTAAGAGGAATAGACAAGGCTTCCTGGGTGCTCTGAGCTAAAGTGGGAGTTTATCTGGGAACTACAGGGAAGCCAGGAGGTATGGAGATCAATCAGAAAAAAATAAAAACATGGAGTGTTTGGGGCAAGAATTTGTCCCTGTGGCCCCTCCCACAGATGCTCTGAATCCTACTGATGGCATTTGAAGAGAAAACAAAATCTGGTAGAGCTATAAGAATGGAGAAGGATTTACTCATATTGCTAAGAGAAATTGTGTGATACACAGAGAAAAAGAACGAAGAGAAATTTTCTCCTGAGAAACTAAGGGACTCACTTTTGGTAAAGACTAAAGAGACATTTAGAGAAATGAGTTTAACCCTAGAGAAGAAATGCAATGGAGAAATGACTCTGAAGATAACTCTGGAAGAACGTTGAGTTGTTAAATGAGAGAGGTAAGACAGTTTTTAGAAACAAAGTCAGGGTAGATAGAATAGAATATTCCATATCTCATTCCCCTAATTTTAAGAGCATAGAAGCAATTCTAGCTGTGAATTTTACTGTGATTAAACTATGTCTCTGTTTTAATATGCCCTCTTAAGAGTATGAGTAATAGACTGATTTTTGAATTTAAATTTTTTATTTTAAATTTTTTTTCAAATTTTGACAACAATACTTATTAAACCCATGTGTGTATGTGTATGTAATTGTCTGTGTGTATGTGAGAGAGAGGGGGACAGAGAGAGAGAGAGAGAGAGAGAGAGAGAGAGAGAGAGAGAGAGAGAGAATTTTTACTTTTCACTAATTCATTTTTTTTTAATTTGGGGGCTCTAAGCTAAATAATTAATATTGAAAAAATTATGGATTTCTTTTATTTTTTTAACTAACAGGAATATAATCCCTGATTGTCTTAGAGTCTGGAAGGAAAATGAAGGAAATAATTCAGGAAGAAGTAGAAATGGTAGAGGGCTGGTGTTGTTAACAAGTGAGCACACAGCTCAGTCACCAAATCCTAAGTACAAACCTAAATATGGAATTACTCTCATCCTGAAATAGTTTTAGTTATTGAAAATAAATATATAATGTTGAAGAGAGGGCAAAAACTGAGGGAATCAGAAAAGAATTCTGGAAGGAAGTATGACCTGAAGGATGTTAGGGATTTGAAAGGGCAAAAAAGGAAGAAAGAGCTCAGAATAGCCTGTGAAAAATCAGGGGAAAATATAATGGCAATCTCACGAACCATAATGGAATGGACTGATGGAGTCTTATAGGCATCCATGAGGCTTATGAATATGAGGAAATAGATTCTTTCCATATCTTAATCCTATCATCTAATCAATGATCAGAATCTCTCCTCCTCCCTCTCCTTCCTCTTCTCTCTTCTCTCCTCTTCATGGTCTTGTCCTCTCCTCTCCTCTTCCATCATGTCCTTTTCTGGTCTGTTCTCTCCTATCCTGTCTTCTCCTCCCCCCTCTTCTGTCCTTTCACAATGTATGTGGAACATCTTCATAAGTAAGAATGGTATTTATGACAAGGCATTTTAAGTATCTGACCTCATACCTATCAGATTGGTTAATATGACCAAAAACGGATAAATGTTGGAAGGGATGTGGAAAAACTGGGACATTGATGCACAGTTGGTGGAGTTGTAAACTGACTCAACCATTCTGAAGAACAATTTGGAACTTTGATCTCATAATACCACTACTAGGTGTGTATTCCAAAAAAAGAAAGAAGTGGGGATTGGCTGAACAAATTGTGGGATATAAATGTGGTGGAGGCCCCTTGTTCTGTAAAAACTGATGAGCAGACAGATTTCAGAAAAACTTGAAATGACTTACATGAACTGATGCTGAGTGAAGTGAGCAGAAGCAAAACATTATAGGCATTAATAGCAACAATGTGTGATGATCAATTATGATAGATTTCTTAGAAGTACAATGACTAAAGGTAATTCTAAAAGATTTGGGATGTAAAATGTTTTATCCACATTCAGAGAAAAAACTATGGAGTCTGAATGCAGACCAAAACATATTATTTTCACTTTTCAAAATTTTGTTTTATGTTTTTTTCTTTCTCATGCTTTTTCCCCTTTTGCTCTCATTCTTCTTTCATAATATGACTAATATGGAAATATGTTTAACATAATTGCACCATGCATAACCGGTATCAGATTACTCACTGTCACAGGGAGAGACGGGGAATGGAGGGCTATAGAAAAATGTGGAACTCAAAATCTTACTGCAAATGGAGTTTGAAAAGAATCTTTATACGTAATTGGAAAAATATAAGAAAAATAAAAATATAGACAAGTTATTATAAGAGACGTAGTGCCTCTAATAAAGAGGTAGCTTAAAGAATGTGAGTTCAAATTTCAAATGGTAACATTGCTTACCCCCGCGTCAGAATTGGATAGATGCCCAGTGAGCCCTGTCTATGGCTGATAAGGCTGAACTTTTATTCAGCATGATCACCATCTTCCTTTGCTGCCATCTTCGTACTCCTTAATGCTATTCATGAGAAAGTGACCTTTCTTACTGGCAGTTCCAAAGGCTTCACTCATCTTTGGCAGTTTTTAGTTTGTGCTTTTCCGCATATGGGTCCCATTTCCCAATAGTCATTAATATGACCTCTGAGGTCTATTTTCATGATGTCTGCACAACCTTCCTCATCCAAGACCACAACCATCTTGGAGTTCATTCTCTCTGAAAGTTGCATAGTTCCAATTCCTTCTGGTATTATTTTCAGTTCTACTCAAGATATAAAATTATTCTTTTCCAGCCTCTTTTGTAAAAAGATCTCTACTTCTCAGAAGCCAAAAACACAAATCTTTGTCCCTTTTTCTTTCTTACACATTATGTCTGATGCCTGTTATTAACTAGCGGCACAGATGAATTTCCATTTTTATAGACATGATTAATCTAAAACTTTGTGTCTTCAAGTTGAATTTTGTGATATCTAAAATTACTTCTAGTTCAAATATATCATAAGACCCAAGGAACTTCAGCACTGTGTGATATAGCTAGCAACAACAAAACAATAACTCATCTCGATCTAGTGTGTTAAGGTCTCAAAGGCACTTTAGATCTCATTTGATCTTCACAACTCTATGATGTTGGTACTATTTTTATTCCCATTTTACAGACACAGAAACTCTGAGACCCATTGTATGATGGGGGGGGGAGTGAAAGGTTATAAATTCACTACAATTGTCTGAATCTCAGGTTTTTTTTTTTTTTATCCATGATATCAGGAGAATAGCATCAATGGTTGTTCCCTCGGATTATTATGAAGTTTAAATTACATAATATCTATATTTTACAGACTGCTTTTTCTTGTAAATGTCGATTATTATTATTATAACATCCAGGTTATATAGATTTGGAGGAAGAGCCTTGAATTTAGAGGAAAAGGCCATTCGATTATGAGCTGTTTGAGAGCAGCAACTGTCCTTAGGCTATTTTGGAAACCTCAGTCCTTTACACAGGACATTTGTAAGCACATAGCAGATGCTTCATAAATCCTTATTGACTTAACTGACCAACCTGCAAACTACAGTCCAGTCCTTTGGATCCCCAGTTCTTTGAATTTCTACATCAGTGTTCTTTCCTTAGCAACAAAGCAGAGAAGGCAATATGATTCTTGATTGTCTTGCACCCTGTTTGCCATCTAAGAGAGCTGCAGAGAACCTCAGGGACCACCCAGCCCAGCCATGTCCAAAACTCTTTCCTATGTCATTCATTGAAATTGAAATTCCAAACTTCCTGTCTCAAGATACTCACTTCCATGAGTCCTCCTCACTTTTCAGATACTCTGAGGCTTAGGAAGTTTTTCCTGAAATCAACCCAAAATATGCCTCTCGACAACACTGGCCCTTTCTCCCAGTTCTACCGATGAGGGCCAGAACATTCCAAGTCTGATCTCTCTTCCAAATGGCAGACCGTTTCTAATATGTGAAAACCATCCTGTCTCACAGAACTTCATCCTATCAAGTAACTTTTAAAATTTTGTCAGATCCATAATCTCCAATTTATTGCTTTAGGGAGCTTCTTGGGACACTGAGATGGTTGGAGACTTGCCTAGTATCTCTGGGAAAGGCAGGAATGGAAGCCAGGTTTCCCTGAGGTACAGGTGAGTCCTCTGACTACAATATCACACACCTTCTACAGCAGGGATGAGATTAGGGAGACCTAGGAGGGTCTTGTGTCTTTCTTGGCTCAATGGACCCCTCCTCATCTTGAGTCCCCAGTCTTCTTGACCTTTCCTCAGAGCCAGTGATTTCAGCAGCGACTGCCTTCCTCAGCACACCCAGAGACTGTACACAGTAGGAGTCCCTGACAATGATCTGAAGTTTTGTGGATTCCCTTACTTGGCACAGGATCCTGGGGCAATCATCAGCTCCCAGTGATTTATTGGCCCACGTGCAGTATGTGGCTCATGGCTTTTCACTACTGAGAGAGCCATGAATAACCCAAACACATGGGGCTCACAAAGCCATTGATGTCAGGACTCAGTGTGGTTCCAGAATGGCAAACAACTTAATGTGAAGCTATGAGCAATTATTATGCACTTACAACATACAGGGCTCTAACTGAAGAAATAGGGACACAAGAAAGCAAACAGCCAGCCCTGCACCTGGAGACCTTATAGTATGATAAAGGATATTGTGCCATTCAGTGGGTAGGCAAGAAAGCATCATTGGTGCCAGAGTGCAAATCAAACCACATCCTTCCTCTGCTCAAGTGCAGTCACTGGATCCCCATGTCCTCCATCATACAAGACCAGTTCCTCAGTTTGTCATTTCCCATCCATCTCTTCCCTTATCTCCCATCAGAACCCTTGGACACTGCCTCTGGAACCACTCTACCAAGCCAGAGAAGATTGACCTTACTGGAAATTAGGCCATTTCTGCTCTATTGCTCCACCAGATGAATTCTTCTTCCTCAAAATAGTGTCCTTATTCATTAGGAGGAAAGCCTTTTGAGGGCAGACACTGTCTTGCTTATTGTATTTTCATCTCTATGTTTCTATTTAGTTGCTTTTCACTCTTTGTAACCCCATTTCGAGTTTTCTTATAAAAGATGTCATTTGCTTCTCCAGTTCATTTTACAGATATGGAAACTGAGGCAAACAGGGAGAAGTGACTTAGGGTCACACAGCTAACAAGTTTCCAAGGTCAGATGTGATGAGTCTTCCGGACTTCAGGTCCAGTGATCTCTCCACTGACCCACCCCCTTGCACCTTCTATTCTAGTTCAACTGAAGATAAAGTCTTCA
The DNA here is from genome assembly GCF_037893015.1 of Macrotis lagotis. NCBI lineage: Eukaryota > Metazoa > Chordata > Mammalia > Peramelemorphia > Peramelidae > Macrotis > Macrotis lagotis. Next base: position 9,579,325 of record NC_133658.1, read on the forward strand.
GCTTTACAATTCCTATCTTTGTGACTTTGAACAGCTGTTCCACCCAGGCTTGGAATAGCATGCCATCCTCACCTCTGCCTCCCAGAAACACCAACTTCCTCTGAGCCTAAGCTCAGCTGCTTCCTTCTATAGACTCTCCTAATTTCCAAATTATTTATGAACACTCTCTTCTTCAACAATCACATTCACATTTTCTGGTTTACATATTGTATCTCAACAGTAAAACATAAGTTGTCCAAGGACAGAAACTCTTCTTGCATCCTTGGTAACTAACAAATGTGCTGTTGTTTAATATGTTTTTTTAATTGAGCTAGGAAAATGTTATGGGGCAATCAAGTCAACAATCATTTTTCAAGTACGTAACATTAGCAGACATTGTGCTGAGAGCTGGAGAACCCCAAGATCATGGTCCATACCCTCATGGAGATCAAATCTAAATGTGGGGACATCAGGATCATGACTAGGCACCTGCCAGTGGAACCTATCTCTCACCAAGTAAAGATTGAGAGGGGTGGAGGGGGGCATCCCTATGTCATTTGCCACAAATACAGGAGATGACTCTGATTGGCCAAAAGAATGCTGAGTCTCATGAAGGATTTATTGAGTGGACTCCTAGAAACTTTCTTGGAAGAAACTCATGAAGAGAGAGAAGGAAATAAACACATAGAAGAAACTCCATAGAGGTGCTGCTGAGAGGGAAAATTATCTAGAATGCCATGAGATGCATGAGAAGGTGGCCCCTGGTATCTGGGACTCGTTTGAAAATCTAGAGATAGTTGAGAATGAGTCAGTCTTCCTTCTCTTCCAGTGAGAGATAAGATCTTGTCTCCTTCAAAACTGAAGAGCTCGTGAGTTCTTGGGTCTTCTTTGTCATATTCCAATCTGTAAAACTTCTCTGATAGATGTCTTTTCTTCTGCTTGGATAGATGACTTTATTCTATATTCATTAGTTGTCTTAATCCATTGTAAGCCCAGAATTTGGGGAAGGAGCCAAGCTGGTGAGTAGCGGGGACATTCTAGTTACCCCCTTCAAAGCAATCCTGGAAACTTTGTTCTGAACCTCTTGTTCCTAGACCAGGGCCTTTAGACTGGTCCCAAACCACACAGTAACAATATCCACATTTTATTGTGTTGGAATTTATTTTGTTAGCTATTTCCCAAATTAATATGATTCCAGCCCAGGAAAAGGGGTTTGTTTGAAACCTGCACCCTAGACTACTGAGATCCAAGCAGCTCGGGAGCAAATGATCTGTCTATGTATCTATCTACCTCTATATCTAGCTGGTTCTGTATCTACTTCTCTCTCTCTCTCTCTCTCTCTCTCTCTCTCTCTCTCTCTCTCTCTCTCTCTCTCTCTCCCCCCTCTATATTTGTGTGTGTTTGTGTGTGTATGTGTACATCTACATCTATATCTCCATATATAGAGAGATCCAAATCTATTTCTATAGCCATATCATCAATATCTATCTATTCATGCATCTATTCATCTATCATCTATCTATCTATCTATCTATCTATCTATCTATCTATCTATCTATGCATCCACCCTGCCATTCATCTATCATCCATCCATTCATCCATCCATTCATCCATCCATCATCTATTATCTATCTATCTATCTATCTATCATCTATCTATGCATTTACCCACCCACCCAGTCATCCATCCATTCATCCATCTATCCCTCCATCTATCATCTCTATCTCTCTCTCTCTCTCTCTCTCTCTCTCTCTCTCTCTCTCTCTCTCTCTCTCTCCATCTGTGTTTTTCCAGTCCAACAGCTCTCTCAAAGCCCGGAGAAAGTGTGTCAAGTCTTCAAGGATCTCTGGGAGTTGGCCAGCCTTTCTTCAACAGTAATATATTTAAATGACCCACATAAATCAATTATATGACACAAGATGTGGACAGTAAATATGAAAGGAATCTTAGAGAGATTGGATTAGCAGGGACAGGGGCAGGCCATGCCATATATGGAAGAGAATCAGGTATAAGAAGCTGGAAAGGCCAGGAAGGTCCAGACTATGAGAACTTATTTACCTGCCAAACAGAAGATTTTATGTTGGATCCTGCAGGGACTAGGGAGCCACTGGAGGAAAAAGTAGAGATGCAGAAAAAAAGAGTTTTATTTCTTTGGGGGAAAAAGCACCTGTGATATCATAAGGAACTTCCAGGGAAAAAATGTACTCTATCAAAGCAGATTGGCATTTTCTCTACAAATTTAACTTAGAAAATTGCTTGGGGCATCCAAGAGTTTAAAGGATTTGCACCAGGTCACATATAGATGTGGATGTGCTTATGTATGTGTTAGGTATTTGTGCATGTATGTGTGTTGGGACTGAGTCTGAGGCTGGTCCTCTGTCTCTCTGTACTCTTGGGACATCTGAGAAAAGAGTGTGATTTCTACTCACTCCCTGTCTTGGGAGCCTTCTTGCTGAAGATGGCTCCAGAAATCAGAAAACCATTTTAGCAGGTAGAATTGAGGAAGGAGGGGGCTAAATGGGGGCTGAATGGGGGTGGAGAGTGACAAGATAGATTGAGGCTCTAAAGTGTGTAAAGGGAATGAGGTGAGAAAAGCTGGTGAATGGAACTTGGAGCAAAACTGAATGTAAAGATTAACATAGAGACGATGCGAGGATGCTATGACATTTGAAAAGTTCCCCATTTCCTTCAATGGTAAGTTACCTCTGCTGGGGGAAATGAATGAATGCAAAGCTTGAAATTCCTTCCCCTGCAACAGACTCTTATTAAATCACAGAACTGACTAGGGCCAAGGGACATGATGCTTTTGGGGAGTGGGAGAAACAAGGGGCCTCAACAAGAGAGAATGACCATTCTATCATTTTGTTTAATGAGAGAATTTCATTTACCAGATGTTAAATGCAAGCCAATTTCCATTATAATAAACCCTAAAGACAATGGAGATCATTGGGAACTATTTGTCAACATTCAGTATGGACCCTTTTGTAGGACAGTCCATTAGACAGTCAAATTCTGTTATCGTGCCCCTTCCCTCTGCACCAGTTCATTTCTCCTCTTGATAAATACATTCAAATCTTTTGATTGATCTTTCTCAACCTGCTTACCCTGCTCTCTAGCTCATTCCTCTTTTATCTACAGTGGGCATCTACTGAACTGAACACGTTGCCCTTGATGTGGTCTGACCAGGGCAGAGAAAAGAGAAATGGTTAGTCCAGTGACTTCTTCTCCCTGGGGATTTTACCTCATGTGCTACAGGCCTAGAGCTTGTTACCTTTGGTCCTGGTTCTTCTCACTGGGTCACTCACGTGAAATTGGGAGCCCACTCATTCACCCAAATCTATTTTTTAAGATGAGTCTCTCTCTACTTCTTTGTCAAAATTGTTTACTTTCTACTTATCTTCCAACCTATCCGCTATCCCTCCTAGATTCCTACCATCCATATCTTTGATGAACATACCATCTTCTCTACAATTATTCAAGTCATTGTTAAAAATTGTAGGTGGTCTGCAACAAAAAACAGATCCCTTAGATACTTACCTAGAGACCTCCTTCCAAAGTGGTGCACAAAAACTTCTCAGTTATTCTTGGGACCCATCACTGAGCTAGTTCCCAACCAACCTGCATCCCCACCATTCTACTGATGCAACTGTGATGGAATCCTTCTGAGTTTCATTTTTCTCTCTCAGCACAAGGGAGAGGATTACAAAAGGTTTATTTTGGAGGCAACTAGGTAGTGAAATGGATAGTGTGTTCTATGTGAGTTTGGATCTTGCCTCAGTTGCACCCTGGGAAAAGTCAATTAATGGCTCTCAGCTTCCATTTTCTCAACAGTAAAATAATGATGGTAACCATGTTTACCCCATAGGGATAGTCAGAAGAGTGAAGGTGATCACATACGTAATCCACTTTGCAAGCATCAACATCTTATTTAAGTGAGTTCTTATCCTTGTCAATTGTTTTGCCCAATAGGAATCACAATGTTTGTGCTAACCTGGATCATGGTGATTCTGAGAAACATGGAGCAGGAGGCTCCCAATGGGGCAGGATTTCACAGCTCACTTAAGATAGGCTAGATAAACCTAGAACCTGGTCAAGAATCCTGTCTTTCTGAACTTCCACATCAATATGATGAGTTGTTTATAATGTATCCGTAAAGGATGGACTTGGGTGTCATGATTCCAGGTTATCTCCACACTGGTGCCATCTTTTTGCCATTGGTGACACGGTGGAGGATGAAAGAGTTGTGGGGCCGGGGCAGTTAATGGACAAAAACCAATCACAGCTTCTCATAGTGGGAATTGGAGGATGTCAGAGGCCATCTATTCTGAGCTATACTTGAAAGGGCAATCCTCACCAGAATAAGCCCAACCAGTGACCATCCCACCTCCAGGGAGAGGGGATCCCACCAGGGTATTTGGCAAGTCACCAGCCTCCCTGGGATTTGGTTTTCCTTCCTGTAAAATGAAGGTGTTGGAATAAATGACTTTCTAGGGACCTCTTATCCTAATACCATGACCTCTAAGGCCATCATTCATCCTAAGGAAAAGTCTAAGGTTCTAATTTAAAGTTGGGAGGAACCCAAAAGATCACATTCATCCCAAACTAGAAGAATAGTGTTCAAATAGCCCTTCTCTCAGTTGGAATAGATTGTATTTTCTCTCAGCAATGTCTTGCCCAAGACAATAAACAGTAGAGAAACTCAGCAACCTAATGAGAGCTGACATTGTGACAGCATCATCCCATTGGCCAAACATTTTACATCCCAGACAGTAGCCCTGCCACCCTGGGAATTCCTATTGCCAACTTTTACCTGGCAATCGAGCAGAGAAGAAAGAGAGCCTGGCATCAAATTCCACAGGGCTCTGAGTTCAAAGGGGGCACCTCTGGAATTTAAATGTTGTAAAGTATGAGTTCCCTTCCTGAAATTTCTCTGTGCATATTTTGGTTCTATTTATCTCTGTATGTGACTTCTTATAGAACCCAAGTTATTATTCTCTTTGTTTCTTGAGAGGTAGCAGAGTGGTGTAGTGGTTAGAGAGCTTCAGAGACATGCAGTCAGAAAGGTTGGCCTCAAATATGTCTGTCTGTCTGTCTGTCTGTCTGTCTGTCTGTCTCTCTCTCTCTCTCTCTCTCTCTCTCTCTCTCTTCACACACACACACACACACACAGAGGCTGTAACCATAATCTCTTGTTTAGTACAATTATTAATTTATTTTATTATTATTGATGAATCAATGGATGACGTGGGAAAAATGCTCAACTTTCTGAGCCTCGGCCTTCCACCTGAAAAATAGAGATAATAATAATATCAACCATTCTGAACTTTCCGGGCTCTTCTGAGGTTCCAATGAGCTAACCTTCTGGGTCGCGCTTTGTAAACATCAAAGGGATCTGTGTTTGCCAGAGCCTCTATCTCTCTGGAGCACTCCACCTAGAATCAGCCTACTAGAAGGGAGAGAGAGCCAGGCTCTGGTACCCTCCTGGCTGACCTTCCCTCACCCTACACTTCTCCCTGTATGGCTCCCTGAGGTTTGGGGCCCTCCAAAAGAGCTGGATTTACCCCATGGCCCCATTGCCTCCAGGTCTCATCTGACCCATGGGTGAGATTTTCTGGGCAGGCTTCCAACCTTCTTCAGGGTAGTGGGCTGTGGTCCCCTCCCCAGGTCTAGGTGGGCCTCCCTGGCTTGTCGGAGCTGAGCAGACTAGCTCCTCTCCCCAGTTGAGGGGGGCCCGGTGAGGTCAGGGTGGAAGGGATGACTCATTCTTCCCCCATCCTCACAGGCAGAGGCAAGCTGAACCCCAGGGGCCCAGGAGCAGTGACTCAGAGCGGAACTTCCTGACTGTCAAAGGAAAGCCAGCAGCGGGCCCCGGCTGCCAAGAGGGTGGAGGGGAGCCCCAGAGGCTTCCTGTGGCACCTCAGACAACTGGAGCCCTATGTCTCACCTGGGGAGAGAGTCCCTGGGGCTCAGGCCTCTGACCCTCAATGTGGCTCCTCTTCTGCAGCCCTGATGGAGAATTAACCTGACCTCTAATGGACAAGATGTATCTGGAATAGAGGAGCCTTGGTTCCTCCTGTTCTGGGGCCCAGTGAGGCCTGCAGAAAGAATCTTCAGGGCCAGGATGGTCCTCCTGGCAGGTCCATCATTGCACATCAACCTTGGCTATTCAGCCAAACCCTTCTCACCCAGCACCTATGACATATAAAGAACATTGTGTTAGGTTCCAGAGAGAGACAAAGTTGGGGAGAGCCCCACCCCTGCCTCCTGGAGCTACTAGTCCAATAAGGGAGTGAGCCACTAGGGAAGGCTTGCCATTTTAAGTGAAAAGTATATTGAGAAGAGCTGAGGCCTAAGGGGATGTTTAGCACCCATCCCTGGACTAGGCAAGGCTTCAGGGAAGAGCCAGTCTTGAGTGGGACTTCAAAGGAGGCCTAGACATTGAAGGAGGAACCCAATGGTGGCACCTTCAACCAGCCCGGCCCAACTCAGATGCCACCACTGCAAGGTTTGCCCCATGATGCCATCCACCCGAGCCCAGTCAGAAGTGTCAGGTGCAGCAGAGAGCACTTGGGACATGGTGGGGAAGGCCTGGGCCTCAGTCCAGCCTCTGAGGTTCACAAGCCCAGAGACCCCAAGCAAGGCACCCATGTCCTCAGGACAAAGAGTTTGGATCATCTCTGGTGAAGGAGTTCTCACCCTAGAGGCTGCCATGCTGATAGACTGGAGCTCTTCCCTCCCTTGAAGACTGGTAAAAACCATGGCGTGTACCTGTTCATGAATCAGCATGGCCACTCTCTGGCTACCTGCTCCTCCTCCTCCTTGCTACAAGCAAACAAATGAATACACTTAAATAACACACACACACACACACACACACACACACACACATCCCCAAATATACACATCAATACACACTGAGATACCCTTCTCAACACTTCCTCATTTGTCTAACACTGCACAATCACTTTATATCTCCTCCCAGATACCCAGGTGCCCAGGGAGTGGTTGGTATCCCCCCAGCTGATACAGTCAAGGCCCCCTAGCCTGTGCCTTTAGAGTGAGAAGCCCTAACATTATAGAGCATTTTCCTCATCATACTCCTGTGAGGTGGTTAGAGAAAGGGCCACAGACCCATTTTCAGGTGAAGAAGCCAAGACTAAGGGGAGTCAAGGGACAGCTCCCGGTCACTCACACTTTGGTGGTGCTTGGACTCAAAGACCCTCAAAATCCAGATCTCCATCCACAAGGCTTTCTAGCCATAGCTCTCATCTATGAGAGCATCGGGAACCTCCAAGGCGAGTATATTCATTGTCCTCCTTTTACAAATAAGAAACTTGAGACCCAGAGATGAGGTGACACACCCCAGGACACACAGCCGGGGAGTAGCAGGGGTAGGATTTGAATTCAGCTCTTCCCATCTCCTTATCTAGAATGATGCATTTCACAAATCTTCCTCTGTCACCCTACACAACCCCCTCCCAAGGACTTATCAAGGTTAAACCTGGCTCCTGGTTCTTTTTCTGTCTCTTCTCTCCATTTCTCTCTACTCTGTTGCTCTGTCCCCCCCCACACACAAAACCATCTACAGGACATGAGTCCATCATTAGACATATCACAGTATTATCAGAAACCCTAATCTTGTCATTGTAGGGAGCCCATGGGAGGAGCCCAAGTTCCTGATTGCAGATCGAGAAGCCAGAGAGAAGAGCTGTCTCCAGGGATAGGAGACCCCAGGTGAGTCATGGTTAGGCCAAGAGCACATACAAGAAGTTGAGGCCAGGTGGACACAGGTCGAAAGAAGTGAGAGTGTGTGTTAGGCCGGGAAGGATCTCCTAGGCAACAGAAGCCAAGCAAAGAATCAGGAGCCCATGATACCATTAACACCATTGGAAGACTCTCCAAGGATGATGGATCCAGATCCTTCCATTATCTCTTAGAATTTTATAAATCATGTTGTCAAATGAAGCCCTGCAAAGATGGGACTTATTTTTAGTATTAGTATTGTCTTTGTAATTCTACCTGAGATCCACCACTAGGAAGGTGTGAGGGCTTGGGAAAGTCCTTTCCCTTCCTAGAAGTCCATTGCCTCATCTGCAAAAGGGACATATCATTATTTGTCTGCTCACTTCCAGCATTCTTGCTAGGAAAGTGCACTTTGTAAAGTGTGAAACACCATTAGAATACAAACTATTGCTTATGATCATTGGTCCCCAAATCCAGATGGTGTACCCTTCTTCAAGGAGCAAATAAAACCCACTTTTGGGGGGGAGGTCAAGACCTTTGGCTCCATGTGGTCTACCGCACTCCCACTTAAACACATCATTCCTCCCATCCCATTGCTGTCATCAAATGGTCCTTCTTTTTCAGCCTCATCTCCAATCAACTGCAAAATGTAATAAATGCTAGATGATGAGTTACTGCATTGATCACTTCTGTGTGACCTTGGGCAAGTCATACACCTTTCTGGAGCACTTGGAAAACACTGGTTGGGAGCTCAGGGACCTGAGAGTCTTTCTAGCTCTAGACCTATAGCCCAGAATTGTGCTTTTCCAGTTGTCCATTCCGTATTCTACGTTAGTTCATCTCTGCCTTTTTCTCTTTCTCTGATTTTATCCTTTTTTCAGGTTTTTACTTTGGTTTTGGATCTCAATTTAATGATTCCAGTGTCAGGAACCTTAAGTTACACACCCAAGGTCATACAACCAACCACTAGAGGCCTGATTAGGACGGTCTAAATAAGAGTAAGACTAAATGATTTGGGAGCTCAGATTAATTGCATTGAATATTCTAGCTTCTAACCCATAGAAGAGGAAACCCGTTTCCCTCCCCAGGAGATAATTGATGAGGCAGTGAGGGAACTCTAAGCCTGGAGACTATGAGCTGAGTTCAGATCTGTCCTTGCCCTCTCATTGGCATTGTGACCCTGAGCAAGTCACTCACAGTCCATTTGCTTTAGTTTTCTCCCTTGTAATCCCAATGTCCACCTCTAGAACTATTGAGATGAGATCATATTTCCAAAAATCATTTACTATGATGCCAGGCACACAGTAGGTTTTGTATAAATGGCCATTCTCTCCTCTTTCCTCTTTCCATCAGAAAGGTGGTGGACTACAGGGATAGAATGCTGTATACCCCAAAGGAGCTGTCACCTTGATGGCCAGTTTTACTTAACTGGATTTTCTTATAAGAACTTAAGGAGATGGGGTGGCTAGGTGGCATAGTGGATAGAGCACTGCCCTTGGAGTCAGGAGCCTGAGTTCAAATCTGACCTCAGACACTTATAATTACCTAGCTGTGTGGCCTTGGGCAAGACACTTAACCCCGTTGACTTGCAAAAACTAAAAAGCAAAAACAAACAAACAACAAAAAAAAAAACTTAAGGAGCTAGATGGGACTGGTGAGTCCAAACAAAGACATCGAGTAACAATGAATATTTTAGTGACAACTCTGATTTTCCTTCACGTGTAATAATCATGACAGCATTGTGACCATGAAATCATAAGACTGTGAACTGGAAGAGACCTTAGCAAACAACTCATCTTCCAAAAGAGGAAACTGAGGCAGAGGAACATTAAGTGACTTTCCCAGGATCACATACCTAGTAAGTGTCAGAAGCAGGATTTGACCCCAGATTCCCCAACCTTAGAGGCAGCTAGCCGCACAAGGGAGAAATCACTTCTCTTGGAATCAGGAAGAACTGTGTTCAAATCCAGCCTTAGATACTCCCTGGTTGAATGATACTAGGCAAATAACTTAGCCACTATCTTCTCAATTTCCTCATCTGTAAAATAGGCATAAGAACAGCAGATACCGCCCAGAGCACTGCGAGGATCAAATGCAACAATATTTGTAAAGTGCCTAGCACAGAGTCTGGCACAGAGTTGGTATTTAAATGGTGCTTTTTTTTTCTTCTTTCTTTCCACCCTCTCTCCATTCTTCTCCCTTCCTCTCTACTTTCCTCTCTCCTTTCCTTCCTCCTTTCTTCTCTTCCTCTCTCCATCCTTTTTCCTTCCTTCCCTCCCTCCCTCTTTCCCTCCCTTCCTCTCTTCTTCCCTCTCTTCCTCTCTCTCCCTCTTCCTCTTTCTCCCTGTCCCCTCTTTTTCCTCCTTCCCTCTCTTCCTCCCTCTTCCTCTTTCTCCCCGTCCCCTTTTCCCTCCTTCTCTCCCTCCCTCTCTTCTTCATTCCACATCCAGTGCCCCACTGAGAGAAGCCCCCCCCCCCAGCCCGTCCCCCTGGCCCTGCTGGGCAAGGAGTCCTGCGCTGCACAAGTCCCATCTGTGCTGAACAAGATTGGCCTCTGTCGCACCTAGATTCAGTTTCTGGACTGCCCTGCCCCTCCGCCTCTGAGAATGGCTCATTTGGTTTTTGATGTGGGGTGGGGTGAGGGGAGAACCCCTTGACAGGAGCACGTGTCCCCTCAGGGTGAGGCCACCTCACCAACGGTGTCCACGGTGCCTCTGTCCAGGCTCCTGCCTCAGAAAGTGAGTCTGGGTCCTAGCACTGCCATTCTGGAACGTGGGACCTTGGACAAGTCACTTTGATCAAGAGCATGGATTGTTTCTCCCTGGTACCTTAAAGGTTATAAAGCACTCCCAGCTTCAGGGTCCTCCTCCGTTGAATTAAGGGGTTCCTTACCCTTCCCTCTGCTGCTCTGTTCCAGCATCCTCCCCAGCCCTGAGAGTTGGTACACCTTCCTTCCTTGCCTCAGTCTCCCTTTTCTCCCCTCCCTCCCTTCACTTTCTGTCAAAATCCAGCCCTTCTAACCTTGCCCAGGAGTACCATACTCCTCTGGGCCTTCCTGGCTCATACATTTAGGGTTCCCCCCAAGTCCTGACTCAGTCAGCCTAACCTCTCCAGAGGTCCCTTCCTCTCTTCACACAGTCACCACCTGGTTCAGACCTACATCACCTCCCACCAAGACTGCTCTATCACCTCCTAAGTGATCTCCCTCCCATGTCTAACTCCCCAATCTAAACCATCTACTCACCTGCAAAATGAATTTTATTACAGCTCAAGTCTGACATAGCCCCCTCTCCCTCAATAAACTCCATCGGCTCCCTATTTCCTCCAGGATCAAACATCAATTTTACAAAAAGTTGTCACTTGAAGCTCCTTCCAATCTGGTCCCATCCACATTTCCACTTTCTTGTCCATTCCTCCTCTCCCTGAACACAGCCTTGTTAGTCTGCTTGTTGTTCCTCCTAATCAGAGTGGAAGCATTTCCTACCTCCCCATCTTACCCTGGAGAGTCCTCCCTCCTCATCTCTGCTGCCTTCAAAATCCAGTGTCTATAGGACATCCTGAAAAACAGCCTTTCTCAAGGGGCAGCTAGGTGATGCAGTGAAGAGAGCACTGGCCCTGAAGTCAGGAGGACCTGAGTTCAAATCTAAACTCAGACACTTAATAATTGCTTGGCAGTGTGATCTTGGGCAAGTCATTTAACCCCATTGCCTTACAAAAAATAGTCAGTCTCCCCCCACCCCACCCCACCCCACCCCACCCCCCACCACATGCCAAAGCATTGCTGTATAGATCAGGTGTCTCCTATTAGCATTTGCTCTTTGGACTGGATGCCAGCACCCCTTATGGGATACATTCTTCCCCTTCATCCCCTTCAGCTTTTAGAGTGTGTAGTCCGCCCTCACTGGATTGCAAGCTCCTTGAGGGCAGAGAAATTTTTTGAACACTTAGGGCTCAGCCCAGGCTGTCACATAGTGTATAAGAAATCTTTATTAACTCACTAGGGTCTGTGTATCTTAAAACAGGGTCTGCTTTTGCCTTTTCTTGTCTCTCCAGGAAGTGGGACAGTGTCCAACACTGGATTCTGGTAATAAATTTTTCTTCTTTTGTTTTGTTGATTGATTGAAATCAACCTGTGGATTCTGCAAAGAGTATATTCAGTTCCCCTAGGGTCAACAGCCCGGGAGGGGGGGAGAGCTTCTATGGACTCATGAATGATGATGCTAAGAGACCCAGGAGGGACTGAGCAGCCTCAGCTACAACAAATACATCATGAAATCTCCTTGCATTCTCTCAATAACCCTGAGAGGTTGCCCTATTGTGAGCTCCCTGTGCTAGATGAAAGAACCCAGGCTCAGAGAGGAAGTGATTGGCCCAAGGTCAACCAGCATATCATAGAAGGGGCAAGTTTTAATTTAACACAGGTCTGTCCTGAGTCTTTGCCCCATGTCCCCTCACTTTACCCAATAGCCATGGAGAAGCTGCTTCCTCTCATTCCTGGACCCCTTCTGATATGACACCAGTCAAGGAAGACTGGAAAGGAATTAAATTGATTCAAACTGAAGTGAAATATTCCAGTCTCAGAATCATAGAATTTCTGAACTGGGAGGAACATCGGCAGCCATTGGGATGTCCCATCAGCTCCAGTCTCCAAATCCCAACCACTATGTACTTAGTGGTACATCATTTGATCACATGATCATATGATCATTCATTTTCTGCTCTAAGACCCTAGCATAACCCAGGACCTCGGCCAGTCACATGGAATGTGATGCCCTTTCTGAGGTCTCGTTTTCCTACTCCTCCTCCGCAAAATGATGGGGACAGGAATAAATATGTTTTAATGTCTCTATTTCAAAATTCCATGACCCTAAGAAAATTTCCTGTACGCTTCTGACTTTGCTCTTTTTCCCAGTCCCATGATGTAGGGCAACTGGATGTTATTGTGGAAAGTTTGCCCATCATGGAGTCAGGAAAAGCTGAATTCAAATCCTGTCTCAGGTGTTTATCACATGAGCAACTTGGACAAGTCATTTTATTAGCTGAACAACCTTGGACAAATTTTCTTTTCTCAGCTTTAGCTTCCTTCTCTCTAAATAGGGAATAATAATAATAGAACCTCTCTCCCAGGCTTGTCCCAAGGGCCAAATGAAATAGGCTAGAAAATGCTTTGAAAATCTGAAAGTTCGATTTAAATGTAAGGTTTAATTTCTGAGTCCTCTGGCCTTCTTGGAGTTCTGAGATCTCTCCTAGATTTGACTTCTATGCTCCACAACCTAAGGTATACACACGCCATTTGAATTTCTTTCAAAACTTTCTAACTTTGAAATAAACACCAAATTTGACTTTATTACGGAATTTATTTCTGGGTCTGGTATTCTTTTCTCTACATGTTAAGGTTCCTCCAAGCTCTACCACGCTACATTCTATTAGCAAAGTTCTCTACCACCTCTGATGTTATGTTCCAAGTTCTAAGGGACCTCCCGGTTCAAACAAAGGATGCTTTGGCAATGAGGTCCCATCCTCCTTCAGTAGACTTGGGCTTCCATAGAGAGACATCTCTCATTGGGGATTCAGGTTATGGCTTTTCTCAGACTGGCCATGTGGATATCAACATGTTAATGATGCACCAGAAGGATAAGATCAAGGCCAAGGCTGAGATGAGTGGGTTTGGTGAGGCCCATTGCTCAATGGAAAGCATGGTGAAGACTGTACTGCAGAGTTGGGGTGCCATCAAGAAGGGAAGGGCCCACCCCCACCCTTCCCGACCCACATACTGCTTGCTCTCCAGTTCCCTTGTTTCTGCTACCAAATGGCCAGCCCAGTCCATGTGTGGGCTCCTGCTCACAGAGCGTTCAGTTCCTTATTGCAGGCCCCAGCCGAGCCAGCACATAGCTTCCCTGGCAGCCCATCTGAGCGTTGTCTAGACAGACAGCTGGAGGTTGGCAGAGCTGAGTGACAAACACAGCGTCCCCAGTTTGGGAAAGAAGACAAAGACAACTTCCCTCCTTCATGTGTCTGCTAGCTTTCAAAGGATAGTCCTGTGCTGGGGCACTGTCTGTTCTATTTCATGGCCCAGGGCTCCTGCCTCAATGTAGAGGTAAGGGCAGGGCTCCCCATCCCCTCCAGGACCACAGATGGTATCTTTCAAACTGAAAAGAAGCCATTTCCTGTTATTTTGACTGTGAGATCAGCCAGTGTCCTTTCAAGGATAGAGATAAAGAGCTCTGCCCTATTGGGGATGGGTTAGATAATTCCAAGGCCCTGTCAGAGGCTCCTCACTTATCTCACCCAGGACTCTGGACAGCAAGTATAATCTACTCCACTATGAGATCCTTCCATTTTGCCCTTCTTTAAAGGACCAGATTCTAGCAGCCCTCATCCATCGACATCCAGTAACGTGTTGGCTCGTGAATGGACCCCAAGGCTTCACAAACAGTTTTCTTCTGATCCCCAACTTGGCCATCAGCAACCACACTCAGACTGGCTACTTCTGGGATATCTATTTTAATTCTTTCATTTTTGTCATGTATTGGACAATTTACCACCTCAGTCTCTTGGTTCTTCCCCCAGAATCTCTTCTCAGATCCACCTCCTTCTTCCCACTACCATTTTGGTCTACGTCTTCATCTTTCTCCTTTGGACTCCCACTAGGCTCTTAAATTCATTTCATTAAATTAGTCAATCAGACTTTATTAAGAACTTAGCATAGACCAGATATGCAATCATCATCATAATAGTAATGATAATAATGATAATAATAATCCAGACTACTCATCTTTTTTTTTTAATTGAGTTCAGGCTGAAAGCTCTAAGAAGGGACATGTTCCCATTATTATTTTTGCATATTTAATGATCTCTGAAGTATAAAAGTTTCCTACAGTTTTCTTCTCAATAAATATTTTATCTTTCTTCCATTCTATCAATCGAATCTTCTGTCTTGTCTATCTGTCAGCTTATCTATTGATCTCTATCAATGTCTGATTGTCTATATATCTGATTTTCTGTCTATTGCTCTATCACCGATCTATATATCTATCTCTCCATCTCTCTATCATATATATCTATATCTCCATTGCTCTATCTATGTGTATCTAAGTACCTATCTATCCATCTCTCTGTCTATCTTTCTATCATCTATCTATATCTATCTATCTATGTCTCTATTTATCTATCCCTGTGTTCTGATTGTCTGTCTATTGTTCCATCTATCCATCTATGCTATCCCTCCTCTTCCCCACTGGAATGCAAGTCCCCTGATCAGAGAAACTGCTTTCATTTCTGTCCTTGTATCTCTGGTAGTGAGAGCACCTGGAACATAGAGTTTTTTTAAAAATTCTTCTTTCAATTTAATTGAACTAATAACAAAACCAATACCAATGACTCACTTATATAGCTTTTGAATATTTGCAAAGCACTTTTCCTATGTCATGTGACCTGGTCCTTACAGCAACCCTGGGAAATAGAAGCTATTATTATTCCCTTTTGCAGATAAAGAAACTGAGGCAGTTTCTGGAACAGTGAAGTACCTTTCCTGGGGTTACATAGATAGGAAGCATCTGAAGCAAGTTGGAGACTCAGGAATTCCTGATAAGTCTGGCCTTCATGTCCATTGCACACTGCTCATCTTTAGGAACTGAATTGATTTGAGTTGACTTAGAGAAAATCTGCAAAATCACAGAATCACATGATTGCAGAATTGTGAGACACCCCAGTGGAACATGGGTTTTCCACTATCCTCCAAAAAGTCCTTCTTCAACACACTCAACAAGTGATCCTCCAGTCCCCGTTAGAAGGCCTCCAATGAGTAGTAAACCATCATGTCCCATCCCCCTTTCCATTATAATTTTAGGAATGTTTCATGGTTAAGAAGTTTTCCCTAGAGCCATTACTAAATGGAATTCTTCATATCTGCCACACACGATTCCTGGAGATTTCTCAGGGTTAAACAGAATGAGTCTAAATGGGGAAAAAAGTTCCCCAGGAACAATGTTCAAATAGTCAATATCAAACCAAGAAGCCGACAAGCATTTATTAAGTGCTTACTGTGTCCTTGGAAGTGTGCTAAGGGCTGCGGGCACGAAGAAAGGCAAAAAGGGTCTCTGTCCTGAAATTGTTCATGCTCTAATGGAGGAAGACAACCTGGAAATGGCATTTGATTCATATTATACATATCTATATAGATGTATCCACCTATATTCAAACCCACACATACATAAGCTATATATGTTTCCATAATATACAGATCCACATACACACATGTGCACATAGAGATGGTACCTATATGTGTCTATATAGACACATACACATGTATCCTATGTATATCTGGGTCATGTATGTCCTATCTGTGACTAATTGGAGAGCATCTCAAAGAGTGGTGTTGTTTTATTGTTTCAGTCATGTCAGACTCTTCAAGACTCTTTTAGGAGTTTCTTGACAGAAACAGTGTAATGGTTGGCCATTTCCTTTCCCGGCTCATTTTACAGATGAGGAAACTGAGGCATATAGGGTGAAGTGACTTGCCCAGGGACTCACAGTTGGCAAGTGTCTGAGGCTGGATCTGAACTCAGGTCTCCCTGATTCCTGATGCTCTATCCACTCCATGGCCAACTTGCTGCTAACAATAGGCAGAATGGTGAAAGGCTTCTTATAGAAGACAGGACTTTTATCTGAGAAATCAGAGAAGCCAGGAGGAGAACAAAGAGAGCAATCCTGACATGGCAGGAGGGGACAGCCAGAGGAAATTCCTGGATCTGAGGATGTTGTTGCTCTCCATCTCCCCCATGTCTCGTCTCATCATTGAATCATAAATCTAGTACTGGGAAGCACATTAGCGGTCATCTTCACCTATGCCCTCTTTGTTGCAGATGAGCAAACTGAGGCTTGAGTGAATAGGTTTGACCCTGGGTGAAGGACAGTTTTACATTTGTATGTATGCAATCCCATGTTCTTCAGGCTGGACAGCTGGACATCCGTCCTAGGATCTAGAAGACAGGAATTCAAACCAAGCCTTAGCTCCTTCCTGGCTGTGTGATCCTAGGCAAGTCTCTTCACCTCAGTTATCTCATCAGTAAAATAGAAGGAATAATACTTTCCAGGGTTATTGTGAGGACAAATGATTGATAGGTGCACCCGATGGCTCAGTGGATAGAGTATCTAGTCTGGAGTCCAGAAGACCGGGATTCAAATCAAGCCTCAGATACTCACTAGTTCTGTGATTCTTCACTCAACTTGCCTCAGTTTCTCTGGCTGTAAAATGAGCTGGAGAAACCATTCCAGCACCTTTGCCAAGAAAACTCCATATGGGGTCACAGAGATTCATACATGCCCAAACACCATTATCATAGAGGTTTTTGCTGCTTAGGGTCTTCCTGAATCCTGATTTCAGCATCTGGGGGTCTCTCCCTCCAAGCTGTGTCTCCAGGGGCTTGCCCTAGGGATCTGTGCTTGCTTGGTTGGCCCTTTTTAATCCCTGCCTGGAGAAAGCTACAGATGGTGTGAGGATCTACTTTGTAAATGTGATTCAAAGCTGGTTAACTCAAAGGGCAGAAGAGTCAGAATCCAAAAACCTTGGAAGGGATTGACTACAAATGTAGCAATAAATGGAGTTATTAAAGCTGGAGATTAAAAGGCTACCTACTACTGCTGACTAGAGTTAGCAATTCTGTGGGACTTTAGGGTTTTCAAAGAGTTTATAAATAATAACTGTGGGAGACAGGAGTCATCATGATCCCCATTTTATAGATGAGGAAATGACTTCTTCAGGAGCACGTAGTCAGGAAATGTTTAAGGTCGCATTTGTATCCAGGTCTTCCTGACTCCAAGTCTAATGTTCTCTCCTCTGCACCAACTAGCAGCTACCTTAGGCCTTAAGGATGCTCTAAAGGACCTCAGGACCTGGAATGCAGAACACTAACTCTAACAGGACCTTGGAACATGAGAACCAAGAGCCGCCGGTGACTGTCTACTACCCTTCACTGCCTCATCTATGGGAATCAAGGATTCTCCAATATCTCCCCCAGATCAAAATCTCACTGACAATATTTGATGGATTGAGGACTTAGCAGGGGAAATGATAAGGTTAATTGGTGAGGCCCATATCCCACCCATTCTCTCCTGGGAAGGACTGGGAGGGCAGCGGGAAATCACAGTTTCGCATCACCCTCCTATTGAATCCTTTTCAGGCCCTCCCTTCTTTCCAGGCCTCTTCCATCTCTCAAAATAGCCACATCAATGATTAATAGCAACTTCATGATTTCCCAAATAAGCTCATATCACACTGGGTTTCCCTCACCTGGAGAGAGGATTGAGTCATCCTCCATGGAGCGCATTCTCAGCCCCAGCTTCTTTCTCAGCATTAAATCATTCTATAATAAAATGGTTTTTCAGGGCGCCTGCCGTCTGAGCTACCAACACAACCTCATCGACATTTCAGGGGGAAAAGGAATAATGTGAACAGATCACATTCCCGGGTCACTTGACAGTTCTCAGAGGGCTTTTGTCATTGGTCCAAAAACTGGAATATGGCCTATAGATATCTGCGCACACACATACACACACACACACACACACACACACACACACACACACACACACACACACACATATATATATCCATAAATATATGCAAATATTTATATATTTGAATACATATATCCATTATATTCATATATATAATATGTTATATATTACATATAATGGGCAGAGACCAATAGAAAGAGCCCCAGGCTTGGAGTCAGGAAGGCCCATATTCCTAAGTGTAAATCTGACCTCAGACATTAACTAATATAATATATATTTATTTTTAATGAAATTTTGTTTCTGGGATACAACCAGAAATTCTGAGACCTCCCCTGCCTGACTCCCACCCACCTCGCCAGGCTTTTTTCATATTGATATCTTGCTTCATGATTCACTCTATCAAAATACTCACAGAATCCTGTCTTCTCCAATGCCTTTGTACAGGCTGGCTGCCATGCTGCAGGGTCTTCCCTCCATACTGCTACCTTATGCAATCCCCAGCTTCCTCTAAAGCACAGTCCATTGTGGGCTAAGTCTTTCCTGATTCTCCCCCCTTCCCCACACCTAGTGGTTCACCCTCTCATTTTTGATGTTTCCTCATAGCATATCATGAATATTTTCATACATACACATCATTCTTCTAATAGAATGTCTGATTCATGAGATCAGAAGCTCTTGAGTGCTCATGATGGTTCCTCAGCACCATGCAGATATCCTGATCTTTAAAAAAAAAAGATAAAAATAAAACACACATTTGCTTCATTGAGTGCAGGAAGTCTCTTAGGTCCGCAGATACCTGCCATGGCTGGACCTTGACCCTCTTCAAATGCAGACATGCCCCTTCTCTTCCATCTACAGTCTTTGGGAACTCCCTGAGACATTGAGAGTCATGCGACAGGCAAATGGGGTTCAGACCAAGGTCCCAACAAGGAGGCCAACCATCTTTGCCTTAGTTATTAGGTTCACAGCAGGCGCTTACTAAGTCTATGATGAATGAAATTAAATTTAGTCGAGTTGAAAAGGATCAAACAACCTTAGAAACTAGGTGGGATCACTATGGACACCCCCAGTTTTATTGATGGGGGAGCTGAGATCATAGACTATCTGTATTACTACAGGTTAATCCAGATAGAAAAGTGGCAGAGTCAGGATTTGAAACCCAAACCCAGAGGCAAAAGCATGTTCCAAACCCTGTTCTGGGGAGGCAAAGAGACAAAAGACAGTCCCTGCCCTCCAGGAGCTTACAATCTAATGCAAATAGATACTGAGAAAGTAGGATACCTAGGAGGTAATGAAGCCAGGGAAGACCTGGGCATGAGGAGGGCTGGGGGGGGGCTTCCTTGAGAAGGTGGGATGTTAGTGGGGATTTAAAAGGGATCCAGCAGAGAGAATACCCAATGGCAAAGAATGGGAAGTTGGTTTTGCATTCCTGATGTTACCCCCTCAACCTTTGAAAACTCAAGTCTGGATTTAGAGCTCTTCCTAACCAAGAGGGCTCCTCCTACCTGGCTAGGCTTGTCCCATGTACTAAATGGACTTTCACACGTCCTCCCTATGAAGACTGGCCTCCTTGTTGGTCACTATTCTCATTGCTGCTGTTTGGCTATTTCAGTCACGTCTGACATTTGGGGATCCTTTGGAGCTTTCTGGGCAAAGTTACCGGAGTGGTTGGCCATTTCCTTCTCTAATCATCTTACAGATGAGAAACTGAGTCAAGTAGGGTGAAGTCACACAGTGTCTGAGGTCAGATTTACACTTAGGAAAATGCAAGCCTGGGGCTCTTTCTCTTGATCTCTGCCCATGGTGTAGTCTTTCCTGGCTGCCCCTCACTCCTGGAAGGGTACCCCCCTTCCCATCTGGTTAACTTCAAGCTTCCCTGGCTTCCTTCAAGACTGTAAGCCTGTCCCTCCCCTACTACCTGTGAGGCCTTCCTTCAAAGGCCACCTGCCAGCTCCTTGGCAGGGGACCTGTGTGAACATCATTCCTGGGATGTCACCATTGGAATTTGAATGGGACCTTAGAGGACAGGGAGAAGTTTGATCTTTCAGCATCTTCTCTGTATTGAGAACAGTCCCTTATACACAAGCTGACTGACTAACTGGGAGTCTAGAAGGAGGGCTCCAGAAGCCAAGTGGAGGGCCTGCCCGTGACAGATGAATAATCCTGGTGGATAATCAGTGACACGCTTGATCCGGAACCTCTCACCAACCACCCCCTCCTTTCTGACTCACAGTCGGTTTCTCTAACTTTCCCCAGGAATTGTTTTAAATGGAATATTATGGCTGGAACTCATTGGACAGGAATCTTCCCACCTGCTGCAAGTTGGTTCTGAGCTGTGAACTTTACATTGGCGATTGTTGCTCTGAGTGTGTGGTGTGTGTGTGTGTGAGAGAGAGAGACAGACAGACAGACACACAGTCACAGAGGTGGGGGAGAGGAGAGACAGAGAGACACACAGAGAGAATTAGGAGACACAGAGAAAGGAAACAGAGAGAGAAACAAGACCAGAGACAGGGAAGAGACAGACAAGCAGAGACAGAGAACAATAAAGAGGCAGAGAGAGAAAAAGAAGAGGCAGACAGACAGGAGAGAGAGAGAGAGAGAGAGAGAGAGAGAGAGAGAGACCTCCACAGACCATATGGGACATGTGGGGTCTCTGCCATCATCTCTGGGGGGTAATCTGAAGGCAGAGAGGCTCCTGGAGGCCCCTAGTTTGTCCAAGTTCAACCTTGGCTCACAGGAGCCTGGCAGGTTCTGGAAGATGTCTGCAGGTCCCAGGCCAGCCTGGCCCCTCAGGGGGCTGACTGTCTCCCCCGTTCTCAGGGCTTTGGCTGGAGCAGCACTGGATGAGATGTAGCCGATGGGAGGTTTGGGTAAGCAATGGGGGGGGCTGGCTGATTCTGGCAGAGTCTGAACCCCTGTAGGGGGGAGGGGGTGTTTCCTCTTAATAACCCATGGGGGTTGCAGGGCAAATGGGAGCCACATGTTTCCAGAGCTCTTCTGCTTCATGGAGTTGATGCTTTATTTCCAAGAAACCTTTCAAGCCCCCATTTTATGGCCCTTTCGTTTGAGGACAAAGAGCCAACAGGCTTTTGTTTTAACCGTAAAAAAAAGGACTTAAAATTAAATTAAATATTCTCCTCCCCCCCATACTTCCCTACTGAGGATTCCAATTTTCTTTAAAAACCCTGAGCCCAGAAATTCCCCAGCCCCTCCCCCCCGACTCGGTCTGTCTTCCCCACTGGCATCCTCCTCATCATCCAACCAACCTGGACCCAGAGCAGACCTGGAGCCAGAAGCTGCAGAGCACCTTGGCAGGGGGTGGTCAATGGCATGGAGCTTTAGAGTCAGAGAATTTCTTAGTTGAGAGATCTTGGGAAAATCCCAGTCTCCCTCTGGGTCCTTTGGCTCATCTGTAAAAGGATCTATCTAAGATCTCTTCTAATTTTCAGGATTGAGTCATTTATAATCCACTGATCTTCACCAAGGGCCTACTGTGTGTGTGCTGAACACTGGGAATCCTAAAGCAAAGGGAGAATGCCCCTGACCTCCAGGAGCTTCCTTTCTATCAGGACAGTCTTCTGATGTTTCCAGCCTCGTTTGGCACCCATAGGTGCTTATTGAGTAACATCATGTTCCACATATTGGCCAAAATAACTTTGCTCAAACTTATCAATCAATCACTAACATACATTTATTTTATTTGTTTAGGTGTTTTTGCAAGGCAAGTGGAGTTAAGTGGCTTGCCCAAGGCCACACAGCTAGGTAATTATTTAGTGTCTGAGGCTGGATTTGAACTCAGGTACTCCTGACTCCAGGGTCGGTGCTCTATCCACCTAGCTGCCCCCAACATACATTTATTAAGTACCTATAATGTTCTACACTAGGGTTAAGCTCCAAAGACACAAAGGAAGGCAAAACACAGAATTCCTGCCCCCCCCCAGTGAGGGGGACAACATGCAAATAACGTCACACATGTAGGATATATGCAATCCAGATGGAAGGCTATCTGGGCGCTGGCGGCTGATGTTGGAAGATGGCAGGAAGTAGAGGTGAGCAGACTGAGTGTTCCAGGCGGTCCATTGAACTGGCCGCGCTGTTCCCCAGCTCCAGAAGGTCAGTAGCTCCCTATTGCCTCTATGACACAATACAATCTCCCATGTCTAGTATTTAAAGTCCCTCACAAACTGACTTCAGGCTTCCAGAGTGAATATTGTTTTCCTGGATCTGTGCTCTACCCAACCAGCTCTGACTACAAGGTTTTCGGAATAATCTGTAAAAACATCCAAGAGGATGTGTTTGTTCTCTGCCTCGCCTCCTTAGTATTTTTCAGTCCTAAATTTTACCAATTTGGGGAAATCCTCTTAAGACTCCACATATCCAAGGCAGAACTCATTGATTCCCCCACTCCTCTTGTACTGTCTGCAACGATTCACCCATACTTTCCATCCCCTAGACTCTTTTTTTTTACATTTCTTTTTTTTAGGGTTTTTTTTTTTTGCAAGGCAAATGGGGTTAAGTGGCTTGCCCAAGGCCACACAGCTAGGTAATTATTAAGTGTCTGAGACCAGATTTGAACCCAGGTACTCCTGAATCCAAGGCCGGTGCTTTATCCACTGCACCACCTAGCCGCCCCATCATCCCCCAGACTCTTGATGACTCTGGAGCCAACCTTTTCTCTTCACTCCCTGCCATCTGCCACCATCAATCACCATCTTGTTGATTCTGCTTGTGTCTTTTTCAAATTGTTCACAGAGTCACCGCCTTTTCCAAGCCTCCATTGCCTCTTGCTTAGGTAACAGCAATCATCTTTAACAATCCTTCCTTTCTGTGATCTCCTTCTTCTTCTCCATTGTCCATGGCTATCAAACTGACTTTCTTAAAACATAAATCAGACCTGGTCACTATCATGAAAAAGGAAAAAAAAATAATAGAATAATTTGTACTAAAATAATATAATGATGCAAATAAATGAATGTAGCTACATCTCAGAGGTCATAGTCTGACCATCAGTGCACCACAGATATTGGGTTTGATACTGAGGTCAACAAAGGACACCAGATACTCCAATCTCAGCTAAATTCTCAAGGCAAAAGTAGGGCAAAGAAAGAATTGGTACAATTCCACTGCAGGTGGGCCTACACTGCTGAATGCTTCTCTATCTCCTTAGCTAACTCTATGTGGGTGTGCCTCTTCCTCTGTCTCAGTATGAAGGGACCTGATCTGAACAACCCACAACAGACATTCCAAGCTCCTATTATTTATCTTTTGCCTGGTAATAGGGAGTTTCTGGGAAAAGCATAAAGGAATTGAATTATAAATGGCCTTATAAGTTTCCGATATAATTATATATAAAATCCAAAATATAATGCATCATCATATAATATGAACCATAAATGATAATGATGATTGTTCTCTTGTGTACCATTCCTTTCTCTCTATTTTTTTTCTATTTTATTTAAGTCAATGGGGTTAAGTGACTTGCCCAAGGTCACACAACTAGACAATCATTAAGTGTCTGAGGTCAGATATGAACTCAGGTCCTCCTGACTCCAGGGCTGGGCCTCTATCCTCTATGCTACCTAGCTGCCCTTTTGTGTACCATTCCTTATTCCCTGCAATAATATTTCCTTATAAGCAACCTTTTTAGATGAACATTATCCCTACTTTACATAGGAGGAAACTGAGGATACTGAATGAACTGTTTTAATAATTCTGATGCAATGTCAATGTTGACTCATTCATAGACTACCTTGTAGTTCTGTTGGAATTTTGTTGTATTTATTTGGGAGGTGGACCAAAAACCCACAATCTCAGATCTCCATGACCATCTGACTCAACCCCTAACCTAAAATAACCCCGACTATAATATTCTCCATTATTAATTCATCAGTACAGGGAACCTCTATTATGGAAACTTCCTCCACCAGTCTGTAACATATGGTCCCCGAGAGGGACCTGGCTCACTCAGTGGTTAAGATGCTTGCCCAATAACCCCTGTCAGGATATATCAGAAGCAAGACTCCAACTTAATTTTGTTAAACTCCAAAGTAGTCCTTTGTCCCCTACATGGTACTGCCTCTCTTTTGTCCATTTACCTTATAAAAAGTAAAGCTTTTGAACAAAACTCTGAGTAAGATAAAAATGGGCCATACCCTCAGGAAGACAGAAAATGAAAGCCATCCCTCTTCTAGGCAGGGGGATGGATGATGATGAAGGCAGAACCTAACTTATATTGTCAGATGAAGTTACTGCATAGATGGCTTTTGGCTGAGTTGTCTTTCTTTGTTATAAAGGAATTTCGGTGTGGGGGGGGCAGAAGTAAGCATGGGAGGAATATCCAAAAATGACAGTGATTTAAAAACATGAGACATCAATAAACCTAATTTAAAAAAACCCACTTCAACAAAGACATAAAAGAAAGGGTTCCCAGCTTGAGTGAGGCTCCTGATCCATGTCTGGATGGCTTAGCTAAATGGCATTGATTCCTTCCTCCTTGCTGCTCCTGGAGTCAGATAAATATTTGCCCAGAAAGGTGTCTGCAGAACCTATAACGTGAGGCAGACATCCTGGGGAAGGCAGGAGAGAAGGTTGTGGATTAGTGACTCACCTACCTAGATAGCTTTCCCAGTCATGGTCTTGGTTTTGGAAGAGCATTTGGGATACATGGATGTTTTCTACATGAGTATTCTGGAAGGGAAAAAAGCAGCCTCAGGAGATGAAGCATCCAATATGGAGACCTGGTTTATGATGCAACTCAACTGTGACCAAGGAAATTAAAAGAATGGGAACATATTGAAAGAGAAAATCTCATTCTTTCAATTTCCTTGTTCATTTTCCAGTTCAGGAAGAAACAGAACTGGAAAAATGCACCGCCCAATGTACAGGCTGGCATTCTAGGACCAAAGGTCTCTCTAGTTTTTCAGGGAGGAGCCAGAGGATGAGGAAGGAAGGATCGAAGAGGACCCATGGATGAAATCCAAAAATGGGATGACTCATCAGAGATGGAAGAAAAACCCCTTTAAAGCTGAAAAATTCCTTTCACGGCTAAAGGAGGAAAATGTTGGGCCAACATTAAGAGGGTGGAACCCCTGGACCCTTGTCATTCATGGATAAAATATCATTGGCCTTTTGTCTTTTGGCTGACAATCTCCCATGCCAAGGAAGGAAGGACGGAAGGAAGGAAGGAAGGAAGGAAGGAAGGAAGGAAGGAAGGAAGGAAGGAAGGAAGGAAGGAAGGAAGGGAGGGAGGAAGGGAGGGAGGGAGGGAGGGAAAAGAGGTTTATCTTCCAGAGGTAAATGATGAATTCTTCATTCTGCAAAGCAACTTTCCAAAGAATAATGAAACAAAGCTAAGAAGACTTGGTTCATTTTTTTTCTTGTGGGTTAGAGAGTGTTTCCTATAGTCTTGAAGCTTTGAAGATAGGCACAGAAAAATGTCTTTTCATCCCCTTTTAATAGCTCAAGAAGCCTAACCTTCACTCCTTCCAACAAAAGCCAGAACACTGATTATTAGGAGCCTGGGAAGAGAAGAGCATCAGAGAATTAGAAGTTAACTCTCTAAGGTCAAAATTGGTTTTAACCATGGAACAACTTACTACCATATGCTCAGGAATAGTGACTGTCAGTGTGGCACCAGCCACAGTTTAAGAGTAAACCATGAGGTCAGAACAGTAGATAGTCCTGGTCTAGGGATCAATCACAGAAAGTTGCACTAGGTTCATTAATTTGGTTTGGGGGAGGGGGTGCCAGTTACTGGTAGTAATGATGACACTAAGGAGAGGCATTCCAGTGGAGTGACACAGTACCCACCAGAAGATATCAAGTCAAGTACTCTTATTGGATGGGAGACCCTGAGCATGTCAGGAACCTGGCCATGCTCCCTGCAATTCTCTTTAACTGTGAGTTACAGTGGCACTACCCATAGACAGCTAGGACGAGGGTGTCATACCAGGAACATCCCCGCCCTAATGGCATCAGGAGAAACATCAGTATGGGTAACTTCTCTCTATCCAAGGGTAGACCAATGATGGGCTTCCAGTGAATGAATTCAAATTTGGGGCACACATTAACTCAAGACTCCCCATAAAGCCATGTGGGTGGGAATAGAGTTGGGAATACTGATGGAATAACCAATCATAAAAAGAAAATATGGGGACCATCAAGGCAATGAACATTTGCCAAACACTTGCTTGACACTGGAGTAAAAAGAAAAGCAGACCCTAACCTCAAAGAGTTTACATTCCAATGGGAAAAGACAATGCATAAAAGGGAGCTCAAAAGGGAAGGGATGGGGCTCCCATTTGGAAATTCAGAGATGGAAGAAGGATGAAAGATATGAAAGATATTAGATTCTTCAAAATGGATCCCAAAAAAGAAGGTACCTGTGAGAGAGGGAGTGTGCTAAACTGGAGGGCTTTTCCAGAATGAAAAGAATACAAAAGTGGAGGGATGTTCTGGGGAGAGAATGAAGATGGTGACAAAAGTTGGACAGTCAGAAGCAGAACTAGGAAAAGAAGAAAATGAGCATTTATTAAGCTTTTATTAGGTATTAGACAAATATTTTCTCCATTGATCCTCACAGTGCCCCAAAGAGGTAGATGCTATTATTTTTCCCATTCTACAATTGAGAAAACTGAAGTGGACAAAGATGAAGTGACTCATCCAGGCTCACACAGCTAGTAAGTGAAGTCTAAGGTAGGATGTGAACTCAGGTCTTCTTGCTTGGAGGCACACTGTGCCACGTAGCCACATGGCCTCTGTGGGACATGAGTTGACCATCTCTACTTTGAGGAGAAGGGGCTGGAAAAGAATTTTTTAAAAATCATGTTGTTCCACCTTTAACTGACTAAGCTTTAGTCCATCATGCTCGTTACATGACAATTGGGGGAAACTGTTCAGGTATTGAGGTTCTTGGCTCTATGTACCACCACCATGACTTTGGATAAATCACTTTCCCTATCTAGGCCTTCATTTCCATACTTGAAGACAGCTGATAAGAGAGACTACACTATCCCTAATACTCTTCAGTTCATTAATGTAGGAAGATATTTTCTTTGGTTTGATTTTATTTGGTTTGACCTCTCCCCCTTCCAGGTCCATCCCTTCCCTAGCCCCTGCCTCAAGCCTCAGTTTGTCTCTTTGTCCTTTCTGCCCCTCATTCCTGATTCTGCCCCCAGCAGAAATGGAAAGTCAAATCAATTGCAAAACTACTCCTTTAAAGCTAAAGTCATTTCAGAGGCCAATGAAGCCAACCCTCTATTCTTGCAAACTGAGAAACTGAGCATCAAGGATCATCACTGGCTTCCTCAATGTTCCATAGGGAAGTATTTGAAACCCAGATACACTGTTGTTGTCGTTTTTTCCCCCAAGGGACCCAGCATTTGCTATAAAAGCCGCAACTGTCTTCAAGACAAAGAATCTGGGACTAGTGGCACATTAGAAGCAGAATCCTGAGCTTCAGCAGCTAGGCCAGCAAATAGGTGATGAGCAGCTCAATAGCTGAGGAAACATAAAATGGGGGAAAGAGGCTGTGGCGGAGAGCTCTTCAAAGCCAATGATGCATGGTCACAAGAGCGCCATGCTGCCGGCTCACATGAGACTGGGGCCCAGATCCCAGTATCCCTGGCTCCTTTCTCCTGGAGTGATGGTGAAGTCATTCTCCCATTAAACTCAGACCTGGCAAGACCCTTTTGATATGTCGGAAGGCCCCCAATCCTCTGGGGATTTCACCAATTCCCAGGGGATTCCAGAGAGTACAATGGAGACGGTCCAAGGCCATGGGTCAGCAAGGGCAGCCAATACTCATCTGTCTGTGATGACTTCACTCTCCCCTGTCTGAAGGCAGGGGGATGAAGGAGATGGCCTCTCCTCCAGCCAGAGGCCTGAGGGATTCAGTGACTCTGTCCATGATGACATTGATACATGTCAGGAAGGTTATGGGGACTCAGCTGCTGTCCTCATCCAGGGCAATTAGCTCTGTCTTTTACTTACTAATTGTGCAGAAGGCAGAATATGCAAAATTTTATCCTTTAATTTTCCTTTTGGTCACATTTTAATTTTATTGCATCAAAATTTAATATATAAATCTTAAAACTAAATTTTAATGTTTATGTCTGCAATATAAATATATATTTTTATATTTATTTTAATTCTAAATTTTTAATACTTTAGAATGGAAATAGAGAACATTATTAAATAGATCATTGTTTGGAATCTGCTACTTCTTTCCCAATTTTAGATTCCTTCCCATTTGCATATGGTGATTGAAGAATAGACTCCAAGTATTATTGTGAAAAGCACATGGATCATGATAAAACATGGTTTTATCACTAGAAGGGAGTCAGGAGTTATTTGGTATACCTGTTCTCATTTTATATACGAAGATATTGAGTCATTCACCCAAGGATGCATGGGTAGGAATCTCCAAAGATTTGATCCAACCCCAAGACCTCCTGCTTCCAACCAGTTTCAGGGATTTTTCTAACATCCCCAACTAGCTTCTGGACAAACATATATGTTATCACTTTTTTTAGGTTTTTTTTTTGATAGGCAATGGGGTTAAGTGGCTTGCCCAAGGTCACACAGGTAGGTAATTATTAAGTGTCTGAGGCTGGATTTGAACTCAGGTACTCCTGACTCCAGGGCCATTTCTCTATCCATTGCACCACCTAGCTGCCCCATGTTATTACTTTTGATCCAGTTATAGTATCAGTCCAGGTCCTCTTTGATGACAGAATGGACCCAACATCAAATAAAGCATTCCTTCTCCTAAATTAAATATGATAATATTTATGAAATGTAAGGGTTCCCAGGTCCATTCCAGACACTGTTTAAGTTCAGAGAGATAGGAAGTGCCCAAGTATTAAAAGATTCTTGCTTATTTTACATATCCAAGGATCATTAAAAGCAAAAAAAACCTGAAAAAGTAGCATGAGCAGACTGATTGAATAATCGATTTAGGCTGCAGGGTCTAGGTGTTAGCATCTGCCAACCCCCCATGAAACCATGAAAATTTGCATTCCTTGGGCACACACCATTTTACAGATGAGCCAACTGAGGCCCAGAATGATTCATTTGTTTGCCTCTGATCAATCACATAATAAGTACTAGAGGGAGAATTTAAATGAAGACCAGGCCTGTTCTGGTCTCACTATCCCACAATACCTCTCATGAGAGAAGAGAGAAAGGATGCAATTCATCCAGGAAAGAATGACTCATCGAGCAAACCAATCAATCAACCAATAATCATGTCCAGATTCAGGACAACCAAACAGCCCTGCCCTCAAGAAACTGACACTCCACTAGGGTAGACAACAACAGAGAAGCATCATGAAAAGAAAATAATGTAGAAGAGTTGGCAGATGCTAGCACCTGGACCCCGCAGCCCAAATTGTGAGTCTATTATTCAATCAGCCTTTTGGAAAAGTTGTCTTCCTTGGTGCCCATCAGACCTTGAAGGTGCCTGAATTTCCATTTATGATGAAGAAAATCAAGAACTCAGTCCGGCCTCTCTTAGGATTCCAGCTTCTGTTTCAAAGATGAGATTGTTTGAACTGCTCATGCTACTTTTTAATTTTTTTTTTTGCTTTTAATGACCTTTGGATATGTAAAATAGACAAGAAGCTTTTAACACTTGGGCAAGACTTAAAAAGAAAAAGAAACCTAGGTGAAAGCTTTCCATTTTAGTAGTACTCACTGATCTTCTCTATCTTCACACATGCGCGCACACACACACACACACACACACACACACACAAACATACAAAAAGGGATTTGAAGGATTCTAGAGCTGGGTAGGAGAGGTCTCAGGAAAGTGGGTATCTGTGGATGACTTAATTCAGAACCAAAAGATCCAAATGTGAAGTCTGATTCTGCCTCTTTAAAAAATTGGGTGGTCTTGGCCAATTCATTTCCTTTGGCTGCTCCAGTTTTTTCCTCAACTGTAAAATGAGTATGTTGATGATGCCTATTTGGCAGAAGCATCTTAAGATTGCTCCCAGATGGGCAGTCTCCCTCTCCTTATCCCACATGAACAATAAGGCAGTGAAGATGAGGGGGGAAGAACACTAATTTTTCGATCCTCCTGCCTGGACTTTGTTCTTCACCATTTGGGCCTTAGTTTTCTCTCCCCTTTAAAATGTGGGGTCACAGGAAGGGAACCCCTAATATCCTACTGATCTCTAAATTCTCCTTCCATAATTAAGCCCTTTGTTTAGCATTGGAAGAAATTTAGGTCTTAGAGTAGGAAAGGGGTTTCCCCAAGGTCACATTCTGGGGCAGACAAGAAGCAAGACCACACTCCAGAGTTCTTCCTTTCCCTTGCCTTGCCTCCGCTTCCCTCCCCTTCCCTCCCCTTCCCTCCCCTTCCCCGTCCCACTGAGGGCCAAAGAGAACATTTCAAAGGCATCCATCTCCCACATGATACCTCTTCAAATATTCATAAATAGTGGTTAGCCCCCTTCCCTTAAACCTTATCTAAACTAAACAGTTTAAATTCCTACAAATAGTTCTCCTGATGCATGTTCCAATTGACTCTCAGATACTTCCTAAGGGATGTCTACCATGGGATGATGCCTTTCTTAAAATGTGGTCCCAGGAACTGATCTCATTGCTCCTAACAGAATCCGACCAGGGCAGTTTAGTGGGATTATCCTTGAGTCTTCAGTTTATTGGCTTGTTTTTTTTTGACTCCATTCTAAGCCTTTCTTAACACAGTTCAAAATCATATTGACTTTCTTGGCCACGACATCACTCTGTTGGTGCATATTGAGTTCACAATCCATGAAATTCTTTAGATCCTTTTCAAACTGCTGGTTACTCCCCATCTTAAATTCCAGATCAACTTTCCCCAGTTCCTTCACCAGACCCACACATGGCATCATATTGAGGCCTTCCTTATTTCCTTGTATCCCCAGAGTAGGGGAGGACACTTGCTCATCAATGTTCTTAATAAAACGTGGCAGGTAAAATTCATCATCATCCTCCCAGTGGGTCTGAGTAGGGCAGGACACAAAGGCGCCATCAGTTCCTTCTCCTTGGATATGAGATGTCTCTGAATGGAGACTGAGATCACACTAGTGTTTGTGGGCTGTTGTGCCACACCATAGATTCCCTTAAATCCTCATTCATCTAAATCCCATAGGTCTTTACCCTAAAGTCTCTGGGCAGTGACCAGACAGCCCTCATGAGTGATGTACAGTTCACTCAGGCAGATGCCCCAATATGCTATGTGGAGCCATAGACACAGAACCTTGGGATGGTTATAAATGACTATTTAAACAGAAAGGATCTAATTACGTTTGCCACCGCAGATTACAAATTGATGATAATTACATGAGATGAATGGTATATGTGCACACAAATAACAATAAATTACTAAAATAAGGAATAAAGACTCCTTGGGGAGGAAACCATAATGTGAGTTCCTTACAATACAAAACAGTTTGCCTTTGAAGGTGAGAAAACCAATTAAATAAAGGTACCAATGCCAGCCCCAGTGGGAATGGGAAACTGAGGGACCACAAAAAACTGACTATTACAGTAGATGTGACCAGTGAACTCGTGGCTAAAATTCTACAAATCTGATACAAAAGGGAATTAGAATTCACACTGATAAAGCTCAGGTTGAACATTGGTCAAATTCTTGTGTTTAGCATTTTATTTGATCTCTTCAGGGGATGACTTCCCATAGAAGGTGGTGCCCAAGCTGATCATTGAAGCAAAGGATTCTAAGAGATAGAGCCAAGAAGTAGATTCCAAGCTCCGAATTTGGTTCTTGTCCTTCATTCTCAAAGATGTAGCTGAAACATCACTGTGTTAGAGTCAAATTGAGGTCTGTCTGACTGTGACTGGTCAGACAAGTTGGGCACAAATAGTCTGTGGATATACCTAGGGTGGTGTCTCCTCTAAATTTGTATATCTCCCATTTCCTTTGACTTGCTTCCATCTGCCTTGTTCACTGAGTACAGGAGGGCATGCCATGTTGCGTAGTCCTGTGCCATTATCTTCCCTGTCTTAGAATCAATTCCAAAGCTCTTAAGAAAGACCTTCAGGATGTCCAGGTATTGATTTGTCCAATCCCATTGTGAGCACTTGCCCTGTGTGAGTTCTCCATAAAATTGGTTTTGGCAAACATATATTTGGCATTCTAACAATGTAGCCATGACATCAGAGTTGTGCTCTCTATAGCAGAGTTTGAAGGAAGAAGAAGGTTCCAAGCCTGGAGGACATGCCCTGTGGAGGGCTCAGCCAGATAAGGAGATAAAATACTCTTTGGGAAGAATCCTTAAGAACTCAAAATCAATGGAAGGGAAATCAAATCCAATTAATCACTATCAGTCCATGAAAATTAACAACTACTATGGGCTAGACCCTGGATTTCCATAATACCCTGATTTATCTCTTAATTATATATTTTTAATTTTACTGTAAATATATTCTAAATATATTTATTATATTTTTTTCTCTTCATTTCCTATTCACTTTTTCAAGATGGCCTTACATTTTGTATTTTCACATCACATCTCTACAGTAATGTAATGGCTTCCATCTTAAAGATGGGGTAACTGAAGGCAGTTGTTTAATAGAGGAGACTCAAAAGATGTGTTTAAGTCTTGGTTCTCACATTTTCTGGCTGTTGAGCTAGGAAGAAGTCATTTCAACTTTATGAGTCTCTTGGTCTTCAGCTATAACACAGAGACCATTAGCACACACTGCTCGTCTACCCTAGAGGGCTATTGTTGCAAGGGGGAGACTTTGTGAGCTGTGAAATTCTATACACCAACTGAGCAGGGTAAATGACTTACCCAAGTCATTGAGTAAGTGGTGTGGGCTGCCCTGGGAGCCAACATTTCTGGTGGTAATAATAATAATAATAACACTAATGATATTACAATTATAGAGTTGTTTAATGTTTGCAGAACTGTGTTTGTGCGTGCATGGATATGTGCATTTACAGGGATAGAAAGATAATGATAAAAGACAGTGGGAAAGGCTCAACA
This sequence comes from Macrotis lagotis, assembly GCF_037893015.1. Lineage (NCBI taxonomy): Eukaryota > Metazoa > Chordata > Mammalia > Peramelemorphia > Peramelidae > Macrotis > Macrotis lagotis. The sequence goes on from NC_133658.1 coordinate 9,612,567, forward strand.
AAAGTGAGCGCATTTATTTTTCCCCACTTTAGAGATGAGGAAATGAGACTTTGAGAGGTCAAGTGATTTCCCAGAGTCAGGTCTGGTAAATGTCTGCAGAGGCATTTGAATGAAGACCCCCCCCCTCCCCATTCCATGCTCAGTGTTCTGTTGGGGCAGCCCACTACTTGTCTGTCACTGCCCTAACCACTAGACAAACTACCTCTGTAACCCAGGGTCCTATCAGGTCTACACCTGGGGTCTCTGCAGGAGGCCCAGGAAGCTCCCCTTCCTTGTAGCTGTAAAGGAGACATGGCAGCTCCTTCAGAAGACTCCCAATTCCCCATCCATCCCCCTCAGGGACAGGGTTGAGCTTGGCAAATTCCTCCATAATTGAGGAGTAGGAACAGCATCAGAACACATCAAGCCTTGCGATCCAAAGCAGAATGGATGGAGAAATCTCTTTAGATTCCAGTTTAGCAACAGGGAATCCCATGTGGCCTCCAGTCATACTGGGGGAGCTGGGATGTGTCCGCCTCCCCTGCTGAGGCTCTGCCACTACACTGACCCCATGTGTCAATCTTAGCAGATCCCAGAAACAAGGCTAAGAAAACAGAGAAAGAGAAAATGGACTGGCTGCCCTTGGAAAGAGCACCCCAAGCACTACTGGGATTTCCTTCCTGGGCCTGCATTTGGGGAGGTTCAAGTCTGTCAATCTTCATCATCCTCCAGCTGAGCTTCTAATTTTCTATAGCTCAGTATAATATATATATATATATATATATATATATATATATATATATATATATATATATACCGGCTTTCCCCCTCCTCCTGCTTCCTCTCTTCTTCCCCTCCCCCTCCCTATTACTCTTTCCCCAAACCCTGCTCTGCCTTTTGCTTCCATTCCTCCTCATTCTCCCCTTCATTCTCCTCCTCCTCCTGCTTTGATTCCTCTTTTCCTCCCTCATTCTCCCCTCCCCAAATCTCCTCCTCCTTCCACTCCCCCTCCTCATCTTCTCCTCCCTTTCTTTCCCTCCTCCCTATTACTATTCCCCAACCCCTCCTCTTCCTTCTGCATCCATCCCTCCTCCTCCTTTCCTCCCTCATTGTCCTCCTCCTTCCCCCTCCTCTTCCCCTCTCCTCCCCACTCTCCCTCCTCCTGTTTCCACTCCTCTTTCCTCCCTCATTCTCCTCTCCCTTACCCAAGTCACTGAGTGAAGGGTGGAGGCAGTCCTGGGATCCAACATTATCATCATCATCATCATCATCATCATCATCATCATTATTATCATTATTATTATTACTGACAATTTTATAGCTCTTTAATATTTATAAAATTGTGTTTGTGTGTGTGTGTAGAGGGATAGAAAGATAAAGAAAGAGACAGAGAGAAAGGTGCCACACTCCCACCAGCTGAGTGCATTTTCCCCATTTTAAGAAATGAGGAAATGAGATTTTGAGAGGTGAAGTGATTTGTCACAGTCAGAATTCCCATCTTCTCTCCCCACCTCCTCTCCCCTTCCTCTCCCTCTTTCTCCTCCTCCTCCTTCCCCCTTCTTCCCCTCCCCCTTTCTGTTACTCTCTCCCCAACATGTTTCTTCCTTCTACTTCCTCCCTCTTCCTTTCCTCCCTCATTCTCTCCCTCTTCTTTCTTCCCCCTCCCTTTCCCTCTTCCTCTCCCCTCCCCTCCCCTTCCTCCTGCTTCCACTTCTCTTTTTCTCTTTCATTTTCCCCCTCCCGCCTTCTCTTTCTCCCCCTCCTCTTCATCCTCTTCCTCTCCCTCTTTCTTCCCCTCCCCTCCCTCCTTCTTCACACCCCCCCTCCTGCTTCTCCTCTCCCGCGGTGCCTTATCTTCCTTCATTAGAATAAGCTGCTTGGGGGCAAGGACTGTGGGTCTACTCATATTTGTCTTCCCATTGGCACAACGCCTCACCCCTCCGAAACATTTAAGAAATGTTTGTTGCCTGCCTGGCTGGTTGGCATTTCCCTTACCTTCTTTCTATAATGTAGAACATTATACTTGGAAGAAACCTTAGAATGCATCCTGGCAGAGCTGACAAGAAATGCCAGAGAAAGGAGCCAAGAGGATGATAGGGGAGAAGGGAGGAGAGCTGGGGAGAGGATGGAGATCAAAGTGGAGGGGAAAGGAGGGAACAGGAAGAGTTAGGGAGGGGAGAGAAGAAAGGAAGAGTGAATAAATCTGATTATCTCCAATTTAGAGAGAGCAAAACTGAGTCTCAGGTAAAAAGACTTGTCCACAGTCATGAAGCTAGAGAGCTTCAGGACTGTAACCCAAACCCAGGTCTTCTGTGTCCAAGGTCAGGCTCCCCCCCCCCATTAGGTTACTTTGTATTGGTCTAATTCAGCAGATCCTAACATTGAGGCAAAGAGAAGTAAATTATTTTCAATAACAGTCAACAGAAGGCAAGGGAGACCCCATACAAGTATCTGACACTAATCCCCAGATTTTTTTCCACTAACCCACATCTCCATTTGAGAAGAGATGGAAAAAAGGAAGGTCTAGGGTAGATTTTATCTCATAAGCAAAGCCCAATGTGGAAACCACCTCCACCCTTGGGGAAGACTTCTCTGTAAAGTCTCAGAACTGACTGGGTCACTTCGAATTTGCTGGGGCCCTGTGGCTCATAGACTGGGCAGCCTGGTGGAGCAGAACCTAGAACTGAGTTCGAATCCAACTCCAGATATTTCCCATTTCTCTAACCCTAGAGGGATGCCTTGACCTTCTACCTGTTCAGTTTCCTCATCTGCAAATGGCACCTCCCCCCCAGGACTGGCATGAAGATAAAATGAGATAATATGGGCAAAGCACTATTATAAAAGCCTCATTATTCTTCATTAGACTGCAAGTTCTTTGCAGGCAGGGGCTAGCTTTTGTAACCCCTGTTGCTTAGCATGCAGTAGGTGCTTAATAAATGTTTACTGGTGGTTTTTATCATTAAACATAAGGTATTTGTCAGAGTTTGAATTCAGGTCTTCCTGCCCCCAAGGACAGTCCTTTTTTGCACCTTATCTCCTTCCTTCTCTAGTCACACTGACAAAAAATCTTCTTCCCACTCCCTGTGAAGGAGATAGACTGCAGACTTGGCTCCATGTCTTTGTATTTGGGATTATTACAATTGAGCTTCAGTTTAGAGAGGGCCATGTCTGCCCTTGGCTTCTTTCAACAGGATGAGCTGACATGGTCCACTCTCTCCTCTAACCCTTTCATAGCTAAGATATCAATTACTGGTAGGAGAGGGAGAAGTGTGAGGCAGAACCTGAGGCTTGTCTCCCCAAGGGAAGAATGATCCAAATCCATCCCATTCCTCTAGGACTTTCCATGTATCATCTCCCAGCAGTCTTTTAAGACAAGAACTGTCACCATGTCCATTTTACAAATGAGGGAACTGGCACCAAGAGGTTAAATGACTTGCCCCAGGTATCAAGTATCTAAGTAGGATTTGAACCCATCTCTTCCTGACTCTGGATCCAGGGCCTGAATGACTATACCACCTCCTTGATCAAACACTGATGGACAATAAAATCGGTGGGCATCAAGCTTTAGTTGAGTTCAGGGTGTGGTTAAGGAAAGAACAACATCATTTAGATGTCATCTAATCCAACACTGTATTGTGATAGATGAGAAACTACAGGGTGAGTGAGAGTAAGGAGTACTGGTGAGATTCAAGTCCAGGTCTTCTCAGGCCAAATGCACTGTTCTGTTTCACTCTAGGAAGAAGGAGGAAAATAATGAGAAGGAGGAAGAAGGAGGAAAGAGGTGATGATGAAGGAAAGATGAAAATCAAGCTGGAGGAGGAGAGAACAGAGGAAAAGAGGAAGAGGAGTAGGTAAAATTCTTAACCACTGAGACATAACAGAGAAAAGTCCAGTATTCCCCACTCTAATGGAGATATTAGAGGGAGACACCACCTAGGAAAGATTTCAGATGCAAGTTGATTGGGAAAGTCCCCTGGTCCTTAGGATGCAGTGGATAATTAGATTTTAAAAACCTTTTTCTTTAAAATATCAATTCCACTGATAAAATGGCCTCTGTATCTGATGCTGAGCCATCTGATAGGAACATGTACAGTGGTGGTCAGAATCTTCCTCTTGGTCTGTAATAATTGTGGGGGTCTTCAAGCCCCTGTAGAAGTAGCCTCTGGGCTGCATTTCCACAGGGATTGTTTCCAGGGTGCTGGATGAGGAAACTGAGTCAGAAGCATTTTGCTTCCCAAGATTCTTGGGTTCATGATGCCACACTATCCCCATCAGGATCTGAAGGGAGAACATGGTTCAGTGCTGCTGAGGAACTTACTTGCCAGTGCATGTTGCCTCCTGTTTCTCCCTCAGGGGACTTTACTGCTTCAGTTAGACTGGTTCATCTATCCTATGGGGGGCAATTGGCTGGCCCCTGGTGGCAATGACTGGCCTCTCCTTCACAGAAGTTACTTTCTTAGATGATCCCTATAAGGACTGGACTGGAAGACGGACCAGTGGTCTGGGAGTTATTACTCCATTACTCTCTAATTGTTAGTGACAGTTTACAGTTGTTGCTGGAGGTGATGAGAAAGAAGGACTTCCTTCCCTCCATGGAGGAAGAAGGAAAGGAAGGAACTGGGGGAAGAAAAGGAGAAGTTAAGCTTTCTAGACAAGGATCATGAGTGATGCTGGGCTAGGATTTTCCTTGTATCCTCACTCCAGAGCAGTAACTGGCTTAGTTGGAGTGCCTGCAGATAACTGCATCTGATGACATATGAGGATGTGGGGGCTGAGTAGTCTAGGAACTGTACTTCTCTTTAGAGTCAGTACATAGGTAGACTCACACCCATCCCAAGTTTCACATTGACTCTTGAAGTTCAAAGCAGAGACTGTGTTGGAGGACATACTGAGGTCTCACTTGACTAAATAACTGATCTTGATATCATTTTCACTGAAATGAACCCAACCCTTCATCCTAGTTCCTACTCTACACCTCCACTGTGGGCTTCTTGGTATCAAAATGCCAGAGACACCTTGACAAGCAAAGCTTGATGGCTTCCCAAGAAGAAATCTCAGCTGGTTTGAGCATACAAAGTTTGATCATGAATAATAATGTTTGTTCTTCATTTTCAAAGAAGACTATGACATCAGGGAGGTGATGCCATGACAAGCACATGAACTGGATTTGAGTGAGGTAGGGCTGTGCTAAGTCACCAGCCTCACTTTCTCCTCCAGATCCATCTGGATTCAGTGATCAGATATGATTCAGGATGATTTGAGATGGCCCTGGGTGTGAGACAATCAGTAAGTAACTTGCCCAGGCACAAGTATCTAAGGTCACATTCAAACTCCTGTCTTCAAGACTCTAAGGTCAGTGCTCTGTCCTCTGCATCACCTTGCTGCCCTCATTTGATATGAAACAGTCCACTGAAGAGTCAGTCCTTAGAGGAAAGGAGGGCATTTCAGAAGGAAAAGTTGGAAGGGCCAGAGAAAAGGGACTCTTTTCCAGTGGCAAAAGGACAGAATTGGGGAAAGATCAAGAGGGAGGACATTTCTCTTTCCCTGGAATGTAGATGAGGCTAAGAGTAGTTCTCAGGGAAGAAATTGGAAAAGCAAATATCTTTGAATCTAAAATTCATTTTGAATCACTCCATGGAGATTCAAACCTGAGCAAGGAATTCAGCTCCAAGGCCAAGGAAATTTGACTTTCCAATACCCTTCATCTTGGCAAAGTGCCCAGGAGCCTTACTTTGCTGATACCATGATCCTGGAAAGGAAGACCATCCTAAGCACATTTTATGCATGGAAAAACCTAAGGGCATAGATGATAATGTCTATATTCATGGGGGCCCTGAGATTGGCAGCTCTCCCTCAGTTCAAGTGAATGCAATTCTAAATAACCTCTCACCTTTCACCATAATCATTGGAAATCTTAAAAGCCATGTATGTCCAATTGAAGTGTTTAGCTGAGTACCATGTGTGTTTCTCTATGGTACCAATGCTAGTATCATAGGGTTAGACCAGGATGTCATCCTTGAGCCTGGTTTCATTTTCAAATGAAGAAAATGTGATCCAACAGAATTGACTTCCCCAAGACCACACAAATCAATGGAGAGATGGATTAATGAATGGATGAATAAATGAATGAATTAATGAAAAAGTATTCATTAAAAAGGTAAATTTACAACCTAAGTATGGGAATACAAATAGAAAAACAGAAGTTCTCTTCTTAAGGAGCTCACATTGTACTAGGGAAAGACAAACATGAATGTTTAAGCCTTAAGTCAGATGTAAAGGTCCAGCTGTCCTCAATGGAAAGGAAAAGGCAGAGAAATCCATTCCATGACCCACTTATGTTTTGAAATCCAACTTGCATTTTATCTTGCTATCTTCACATCCAGCACCCAAATGTCATTTAAAATGGTCCATGCCAACAATTGGCCACCCATCATTTATAGACACCTAGCACTAGACTCAGACATTGAGGAGGCAACAACAGAAGGATGTGGTTTCTATCCTCAAGGAAGTAACATTTAGACATTAGCAGAATTCTCATATATCCCCATCTTGTTCTTGCCCTGTTTGCCACTAATCCTTCCTAGAAGAAGTCTCCACTAAAGTCCAACCTTCTCCAGGAAATCTTTCCCAAGTCTACTTCATTTTAGTGCCTTTTCTTTCTTATGTGCTATTTATTCTGCATAGTTTGTCTGTATGCATTGGTTTGCTTCTTGTCTCTCCCATTAGATTGCAAACTCCTTGAGGGAAGGGATTGTCTTTTGTCTCTTTTTACATCCCCAATGCTTGGCACAGTGTCTGAGGCATAATAGTCATTTAATGAATTCTTATTGAATAAATGAAGGAAGACCCATCCAATATGTTGGAGCCTTCCTGAAGGTACTTTTCTTATTTCTGGAATGCTAGCTTGGCCAGCAGCCTCATCATGCAGTTTTCCCTCACTATCACCTCATTACTGGACTGATTCTCTGTATAGTCATGAATGTCCTTGGCAATGTGGCTTTGTCATGACATCTCACACACCAGTCATCATGAGTATGATATTACAATGTATTTCAAACCCTTTCCCAAACATTTTTCCATTTCCTATTTGGGTTATCCATGAATTGGATCATTCTGAGGATGTGAAGCCCCATGGTTGAGAATTGGTTGGGAAAATAAAAGAATGGAAATGATGATGATGAACTTTGGCTACATTTTAAAAAAATTAACCAATAGCAGAAAAGAACCTAGTTCTTGTGATCCACTGAGCATTGAACCTGGTGGCAAGTCACAAGAAGAAGATGTGACCATGGGTAGGTCATTTAACTTTTCTCTGCTTCAAATTCCTCCTCTATAAAATAATGATAAAAATATTAGCACCTGCCTTCCAGGGTTGCTGTGAGGATCAAATGAAGCAGCATGGGGAAAGAGCTTGATAAATCTAAACACTTTATATATATTTCCTGAAGAAATATTTACACTATGGAAATAAGAGTTATTCTTGCTATAATTGTTAATATTCCTAATTTCTGTGAAAACTTTAAAGACACCATGTCCTAGTTGAGAGAGAGCTGACATCAACACCAGGACATTCTGGGTTCATGTCCTGCCTCTTAACACTGTCTTACAAACTGTGAGACCCTGGTGAAGTCATTTAATTTCTCAGAGTTCTTGGTAATTCTCCAAAGATTTTCATGGACTTCAAATTGAGAGCGTTTCCTCATCCAACAGTTCCAGCCACTATCCCTGGACTCCTGTGGTTTTCAGGTCACTTAATAAGAACTGAATATTTTTATTCACTTCATTTCAAGCCTTCACCATCTGATCAGGAGTATAGGTTCCTTTGGGTGGAAATACTGGGTAGAAATTATCACCATCTAGTTCCAGTGCAATAGCATTAACTGGATTTATTAATCGAGTTGTTAAATTCTGGACCAGTTACTGCCACTTGTCTTGGAACACCAAGAGAAAAGCAAAGTCCTTCCTTTTAAGAATGGGGCATTCTATTGGTGAAAATATCATGTACATAGAAAATAAGACAAAGTTAGAAAATGGAAGTTTTAGAGGGAGGGAGAAATAGAAAGGGTAGGGCTAGAAGAGACTAGAAGAGGCTTCATGGAGGAAATGGCTCTGAGGCGGGATTCTTTTGGGAAGTTGGAAAGAAGACTAACAGAGGTGACTAATTGTTTTCAGATAATTCAATGGAATAAACATTGTTTAAGAATCCACTAGGTTCAAGGAATAGTTTACAAGCAAAAGATAGTAAGTTGAAAGGAAAAACAAATTCTTGCCCTCAAAGAAGACTCAACGAGTCTTCCTCTAGAAGCCCATCACTTTGACAAGTCTCTTGGTCCCTAATTTTTGACCTTTGCTTTTAAACTGACGCCTTCTCAGGGGACTATCAACACCTCCACCATGACCTCTCTCGCCACCATCATATGCAAGTCATCCCTGTGGTCCCATCCACAACTGGGACTGTCCCAACGATGCTTCCAGTGAGTTCACAAGAGAAAAGGCTGCGTCCTCAAATTTATGTTCAACCTCAAAAAAACCATCATTTTTAATCTGAAATCATCTTCCAAACATGAAGCATAAAACTAGTCAATAAATCACTAAATCCATCAGCAAGGATAACCTTCACTGTGTGCCAGATATAGTTAGGCCATCTAAGTACAAAGAATGAAAGAAGAGGAGATTCCATGTGATTGGAGGGAACAAGGAACTCGATTACTAGATGCAGAATAAACACAAAGCTAATAAAAATAACAATGTGAAGGTAGCAATTCATCTAGGTCCTTTTCTATCTAAATTCTAAAGTATATAAAATGAGGATGAGGATGAGGATGATGAATAAATAATGGAAATTTCTCTATCACATTATATCCATCACCTTATTTGAGTCTCACCCTAGTCCTTTAAGGTAAATCTTATAATGGCGAAACTGAGTTGAGGGGGGAATGCCGCGTGCTTCTAATCTATCCTCACTCCAATCCATCCTCCATTCAGTTACAAAGTGATTTTTTTGAAAGTGTAGATGCAATTGTGAGTTTCTATTAGTTTCCCTGGGGTCACCAAACTAATGAGTGTTTAAAGGTGGAATTTGAAACAGGGTCGACTCCAGTCATGTCTTGAACACTTTCTATTTTGCAAGTCTCCCTCAAGTCCATTTTTTGCCCTCCCTCAAAACATGATTCACTATTGAAGGGATAAAACCAAATTAATTCACTCTGCATGTAGAAAGTGAGGGCTACAAGACAAGGAATCAATGGGATGTGGGCATGATCAATAGAGATCTCTCCCAAATGAGACAATCTTTGTAACCTGCTTAGTACAATGTGTAGTAAATATGAGACACTGAATAAAAACTTGTTCACTTTTTCACCCCTCAGCCTACCCCCAACCATATTTCTTGAATAACTAAAATAAGGGCTGGGGCATTTTTAAAAGCTTCCTAGATCCTCTTCTTCCAAATAAAAAGGCTACTGCTCTTCCAGGATTCCCACTGACTATTGTTCCTTCCCAGGAGTTCACAAAGGTGAATTTATAAGTTTGGAATTAATAATGGTGGTAAGGGGACAACTACTTTCCAGAAAGAGAAAGTTCCGAAGAATACTGGAAGTCAAAGCCTCCATGAGCCAATCCAGGAAGCAAACTTGCTGATTGAATAACAGTCTAAGGCTATATTTTTAAATGAACGAGCAAGATGCTTAATTGACCATTTAGCAAGCACAGATGACAATATTGGCATTTCTTAGGACAGACTCTACCTAATGGAGTGGAAGTCTAAATTCAATAGATATTCACCAAGGGGAAGAAGCGGTATCTTTGACAAAATGGTGGGCAATGAAAGGGATCAAGCAGGGCAGCTAGGTGATGAAGTGGATAGAGCACCGGCCCTGGAATCAGAAATCCAGCCCCAGACACTTAATAATTACCTAGATGTGTGACCTTGGGCAAGCCACTTAACCACACTGTCTTACCAAAAAAAAAGGTGTCAAGCATCAGTATTGGTACTTTTATAAAAACTGAACTGTGAAAGACCCCTGACCTCCCTCTCAGTTTACAAGATGATAGGCACAATTAAAGTCCAATGAGCTTCATTGCCCCCTTCCAGAGCCATGAGTAGAAATTTTGGTATCATGGGCAAGTACCTCAGATAACAAGCAAACCAAGAAGTAAGGAGGATGCTCCTTGATGTATTCAGAAGATAGGTAGGAAATGTAGCAGGGTGGGCTAGGGTGGGGGAGAAGACATAACATAAACATAGGAAAAAAAGCCTAATGTGAATTTTGGAGGCAGAATGTTCTCACAACAAGAGAGAGTCAGAACAGGAATCCTTCCTTCTGGTTCAGAGATCGGAGACTCAGAGCTAGAAAGAGCCTTTGAGGTCATTTTGTGAATTCACTCATTGTGTAACGAGGAAAATGAGAGTTAGCAAATTACCCAATACTCCGCAAACATTTTCAGCTTAAGATTTAAACTCACTCCCTCTCTTCTAAGCCAGTACTCATCCCTACTGATGTTTCTCGGCATATAGCATCTCCCAGACCACTGCTCCAGATCATGTGGTCAGCCAATAAACATGGTATCCACTATGGTCCAGTCACTGCGCTAAAGACTAAGGATACAAAAAAGAGACAAAAGTTAGTCCCTGGCCTCCAGGACTAACAGAGGGGAGAGCAAACAAAAAAGTCACATACAGGAAAAATAGGAACTGATGAGAAAAAAGGCATCAGATTAAAGAGGGGCTGGGAAAGGCTTCCAATAGAAGAAAGGATTTTAGTTGGGATTTAAAGGGTCAGGGAGGTCAAGAGGCAGAGATGAGGAGTAAAAAGAACATTCCAAACATGGGAGAGAGCCCCATGCCTGCTCCCCAAATACCAGGAGCTCAAAGATTGCATATTGTGTACAAAGGAGGAAAAGAAGCCAGAGCCACTCAAAGAATGCAAGGCAAAAAAAAAAAAAATACTGGAATACAGAATACAGATGACTGGAAAGGTAGGAGGGGGCTAGATGATGAAGACCTTGAAATGCCAAACAGAGGGTCTTGCATTTGATCCCTGAGGTGATATAAAATCACCAGAATTAGATTTGGGGGTAACATGATTGGACCCACACTTTCAAAAAATCACTTTGTGGCTGAATTGAGGATGGATTGGAGTGAGGATAGATTAGAAGCAGACAGGACCCCCCTCCCCAAGCAGTGATTGCAATAGGACGTTGTTGGGAGGTGATGAGAGTCTGGAACAAAGTGGGGGCAGGAGAGAAGGTAGATATGAGAGAGATATTGCAAAGCCCTTGGTAGTAGATTGGATAATGGAGGTGAGCGATAGTTTGGAATCATGGATGACCCAAATGAAGAACTGGAAGTTTGGTGATGTCTTTCACAGTAGATAAAAAGTTAAAGTTAAAAGTGGAATTAAAAAGAGAAGAAGGTTTTAGGGAGTTCAATTTAACATAAGATTAAAGGTGTCTCCTGCACATCCATTTGAGTTGTCCAAAAAGTATGTGGAAATGAACAGAGTATTGGAAAGGGAGGGAGGTGCCATGTCTAAAAGGTTGGCAGCAGTCCTGAAGGTGGAGGGCTCTTGGAAGGACAGGGATCCTGGCCTTTCCATTCCATTTAAAAGGATGAATCAGTCCAATAGAATCTGCCAGAAACTTCTCTCATTTTGTGTTCTGAACCTAGTTAACAAAGATGGGGGCTCTAACCATGGTCCCCAGATAAAGAATGTTCATTTGCCCACCACTTATTGATGACTGTCATGACTCTGTATGAGACTACTAACAAAGACAGAGAATGCAGAGCCAAAAGCCAAAATTTCTGCTCTCCATCTTGCTATCTTTATTTGGGGATAGGGGAAGATACAGCCTGCGAGCTGACAAATATGATCCTACCTAGGAGATGTTAAAGAGATACCTAGAGTAAGAGATCTAGGAACAATTGAGGGAATCAGGAAAGTTTCATGGAAATGGTAGTAATAACGCTTTTGAGGAAGGAAGAACAAGGATTTTGATAGATAACTGTCTATGGTCACTTTTTTATAATCAGAAGGGGGGGATCTATTCAAAGAAATAAATATCTTGCTCCATAAACAATCTTCTCCCTGCCCCACAGATCTGATGCTAAGAAGAAGCTTTCTTCAAGAGAGAGTTCATATACTTTATTACACTAAAAATGGCTTGAGAAATGTTAGACTAGATCACTCTGCATAGACATTGAAGACCAGTCTGATGTGATGATCACTGGCTAAGTCCCCTCCCTTGGGTCTCTGAGGAGTCAGCCTTTCCCTTTCCCCAGCTATCTTGGGAAGACATGATGCTTGGGTTAGTACAAAGAGCCATCCATCATAGTTACACAGGCAAGTGAGAACCCCAGCGAATACCAGTCCTCCCTCCCCAGGGAGCAGGCATCACTCACGATGAGTTAAACAGTCATAAACTGTCATTAGTAATAAACAGTCATTAACTCCCTGTTAGATAAATAGACAATGCCCCTACATAAAAAAGGCATGAAAACCCAACCCAACCCAAGGCAAACCCATACAAAATGGATGCTATCTCTTGATGATGGCTTGAGCTTCCTCTGTCTTCCTCAGGTATCATATTAATATTCACTACTCTTTTCCCATTGAATTACCATTTATTTATCTCTCAATAATTGAACAAAAGCCTTTCAATTCCCTGGCTCTGATTCATTTTTGTCCTCAAAACAATTCCATTTTTTCTTTTCCCTAGAGCAAGGTCCCTTTCCAGAACAGTCTTGTTTTGTCTAAGGCCCTCTGAATTGTCTCAAGGGTCACTTGGGGTTTTTTCCTTGACCCTACTGGAACTCTGGTCCTATGTTTCCTGCCTTCTCTCTTTTCATTTAAGATCCCCTCTAGATGCCTCCAAGGGAGGGAGGCTGAACCCATGTTATTGTGCTTTTCAATCACACAATATAATAACGCAGAGTTAAGCCAAGGGAGAATATTTCCCAGAGCCCCCTTGAGCAGACAATCTTCTTCACCCTTGATGCCAACCTGTCTTATTCTTGAAGAACACACCTGCTAGAGGAAACCACTTAATATGTATATTCCACCCCCACCCTTTAGCATTCCACGACCAAGTATCAAGAAATGACTCAAATTTAGAAAATATGAGATGCCTGAGGTTTTTCAAAGTTTGCCATGGGGAGGAGGGCTCTAAAGGGGGTAGAAAGACAGTAGAAGCAGGTGGGATAAAGCAGATTTGAGAGCTGCGTGAATAGGTTTTTCAGCTGGCCTGAGAAACATTAGCAATTTTTGACAGAAAAGTTTCCACCATAGCGGAGATGACGTTATGAGGCTCACTAACCAGAAAGGTCACCATCACTTCAAAAACGAAGAAAATCTTGCTGAAGGTAGTTTGCCTTCATTTGGCAGTTCCTGTTTCCTCCATCCCAAAAGGTTTCCTTTTTGGCAGGAGACTTTCTTTCCAACTCTTGGAAAATGTCGTTCCTTCCTGATTCTCCAGGCTCTCCATCTCATGGAGTGCAACACACACCTGGGATTTCTGGAAACCGGCCGCCCACCCCTCCCCACAGGCCTCAGGTTCTGGCAGGTGATAGAGAGGCAGGTCATTACTGATTGTGGGGGACAGAGAGGGGGTTCACTTAATTGACTCCAGAGATTCTTCAGAAAAATGGCAGGTGGCTATTTTTGCAGGGATGGGGGGGGAGGGATGTCCCTGTCACAGTGATTTTTTTTTTAACATTTCAAAAATGGAAAAAGTGATAGAGTTGATACTAGTAAGGTTTAGCACCAGGTCTTAGATCAAAGCCAGCTTTTGAATCAAACACTGTGCCAGAGAAGGGTGACTCAGGTGCAGAGCAGGGCCAACCCCCATCTCCAGGAGTCTGTCATCTCTCAAGAGCCAGGAGAGAACACCAATGCCATGGGGCAGCTGGCGTTATAAAACATCAGGGATAGATTGGGCCTGAATTAGAATATTAGAACTGGGAAGGAACTTTGCTACACAGAATGCCCAGGCCAGAAGGGCCCTCAGAACTAGAGAGAGGGGCAGCCAGTGGCAAAGTGGATAGAGCACCAGCCCTGGAGTCAGGAGGACCTGAGTTCAAATATGGTCTCAGACACTTAATACTTAATTAGCTTTGTGACCTTGGGCAAGTCACTTAACCCCCCGACTTGCAGAAATAAAAAAAGAACTAGAGAGAAACAATCATAGGATCAGAGCTGCGTTCTGTTCTATTCGAAAATAGAGTGCCAAAGTTGGAAAGAAAACCCCACTTCATAGATAAGAGTCATGAGTAGTACAATGACCTTGGGTCACAGAATGTACAATGTCAGAGCTGAAGCAGGACTCTGATTATTATTAGGTCTATCATGCGTTAATATCATGTGCATGATCAAATTCATCGTATGTATTATTGAGGGAGCATGATTAGAGTGAGAGATCGTTAGCTTCAAATTTCTCTTTTCTTTTATAAGAAGGGAAGTCATTTACTCAAAGACATACAACTGGCTAGTGGCGGAATTAGGGCAAGAACCCTTGTCCCCTACTACTCGGCCAACTCTTTCCTGGTGGAATCCCATTCCCATGACCCTTTGGGTCAGGGGAAGTTTGAGATGCTGTCTGTAGACCTAGAGCTGCCTTTCTCTGGAACACTGAGTTTAAATCCTGCTCAGACATTTCCTGGCTACTTGATCCTGAACATGTCACTTCACTTGGCTAAGACTCAGTTTCTTCTTGTGTAAAACGAGGACAATAATAGCGACCGCTCTCTCCCAGTGTTCTTGATCATAGACCAAAAATTGGAAGCACCAACTGGAAGTCAAGACCCAGAAAATTTCAGCAACTTGCCCAAGTTTCAGGGATTCTAAGGTCAAAAGTAGGATTTGAATCTGGATCTTTTGGTCCCAGAACTAGTGTTCCCCTACCTCATGTTACCTCTACTATACACACGAGATCATATTTGTATATCTTTTACAAACAAAAAGTCCTATATATGAGTAAACCACCATTAATGTAGCGTTGAAAAGGTGCTATTGAATTGTATCTGGCCAAGAGAGTTTTGTTAGCCAGACACTGTGCCAGACCCTGGGGACCCAAGGTCAGAAGAGAAACTGCCTTGTCCTCTAGCAGGAGGGAAAGAAGGAAGCTAGCTACCAGCTAATTGAATTCAAAAAGGAAAGATCAGTCAATAACAATGACTTCCATATCATATTCCCAAAAAAGAGATTTTAGATTAAGATTATATTAAATTTTTATTAAGAACCGCCCATATTTTCTTGGAAGTGGGCTAAATCCAATGCTTAATCCAAATGCAAGGAAAAAAAGACAAGCCCTGCCCTCTGAAAGTTTACATTCTAATGGGAACAGTAGTTGGAAAAGGGAGTGGGTAAGGGAAGTGAAAATGGGGGCAAGATGAAAAAGTTGTCCAGAGGTGAGGGCTGAGTTGGCAGTGAGCATGTTGGCAGGGTTACTTTCTCAAATAAATATTTTCTGGGGAATAGACCCCCACCAATTCAAGAAGGTAGTGGGAGCAGAGATGGAGGGAGAGTCCCCCTGATGTGTCAGCATCCCTTCCATCCACTGATGAAAAGCTTCAGGGCTACACCTCATCAGCCACTACCCCCCTACCTTTGACTCTGGCTGTTTTTATGGTGATAATCCCAAGGAGGCTTTGGGTGTTTGCCCTGCCTTTCTGGAAATGCTGATGGATGGGGCAGGGAGTCCAGGGGAGATACAGACAGGGTGACACATGGGGGGTCCATTTGGGAAGGCGAATTATTGCAGGCAGTAGTTACCAACCTGGTCAATGACCAACCTCAAGAGAGCTCTCTGTAGGGTCACACTGGCCAAGAGGAGAGTTCAAAGCAGATCTCCTTATCATCATCCCCTACACACACACACACACACACAAATACATACACAAACCCACACACACACATACACACAAATACATACACAAACCCACACACACACATACACACAAATATATACTTCCACAGACTGCATAAAACTGTGAACCAAAAGTTCTGTTTCTGTCTCCCCTGCTGGGTTTTAGTACCTAGAGATTTGCTCAGGACTGCTAAGAGTTAAACTAGAAATTCAGATCCTGAACACACTCTTCCATTCTCTGCTTTGCCTCCAAAGGCCCTTGGAGAGCCAACAGTCTCCTGTGGGGGTCCAGTGATTCGCAATTACAACCAGACCATGAGAGCTAGCCTCCAACTTTCTGGGTGAAGAGGACCCAGAAATTTCCCAAGGCAGCCAGGAGGTGAGTCAGACTCTTGCCCCTTCCCTCTCCCCTTCCTTGGCTCACGTGCACTGAGAGTGTATCCAAAGGATACCCCGACTTCCCCTCCCTCTCCAAGTACAGCAATGAGACCCCAGAGAAATGGCTGAGATGGGAACTCTTTAAGGAGGAAAAGCCAAGAAGACATTGGAGTGGAAACAAGGTTGACCCCTCCTGTCATCTTCTTTGGACACATCCCCTGCCTCACTACTCCCTTGGCTGTGTAACACCCTCCCACCACCACCACCACCACCAGGTCTCCGGCTGCAGTCCAAGATCTCTTCCATAATTTGCAATGAGAATTGTTTTTGTTTTGCTGCAAGAGATTGAATGTAGACAGTTATATTGATTCATAAACACTATTCTTTTCATATTAAGAAAAGTCTTGCAGACCAGGAAAATAGTTTCTAAAATGGATGAGTATTTACTTTGTGAATATGGATGAACACACATATGCATGCAATTAATCTGGAGAGTACATACATGTGTAAATATGCTTGTATGCATGTATGTGTTTATACAGTTGAATGTATTGATATATTTCTGTATGTGTTTGCATGGTTGCACATAGTTCACAGATCCACGTAGGCATCCAATCCCCTCATTTGACAGTTATGGAAACTGAGTCCTAGAGAAGTCAAGCAATTTGCCCCAGATCACAGAAGCTGTAAAGTGGCCTATCTGTGTCCAGGACATCTCCCCTGGTACAATGTAAACCACATGAGGGCAGGGGTCCTCTCATGCTTGTCCTCCCCACACCAGTATCACCCCATCACATCATTGTTTGTGATACTGTAGGTTATTTTTTCTGTTGAGTTATAGCTTCTCTCCCTCCCTCCCTCCCCCACTCCTTGAGAAGGCAAGCCATGTGATACTCATTATACATGTGAAGTCATGCAAATCATATTTCCATATTAGCCATTTTGAACAAAAGAGGGGAAAGTAAGTCAAAGAAAATGGCAATGAAAAAAAATTTCAATCTGCATTAAGAATTCATCAGTTCCATTCAGTAAATTCTTAATAAATGTTCACTGAATTAAATAAATGAAGCATTTATTAAGGGCCGACTGTGTGCAAAACACTGTGGATACAAATAGAAAAAAATCAGACAATTGTTGTCCCACCAAGTCCACTTCTAATGGGAGAGGACACCCTAGGGAAGCTTCCAACTGCCAGTCAGGGAAGGATCCATAGACCCCCAGGGTGGCAACAAAGCAAGTGGTCAGGTCCCCTCTTTAATGCTATTTCCAGCGATAAAAATCCTTTCTGTTTCTGATGTGGAAGCTTTGACAAAGCCAAGGACTTTGGAAACTGCACCTTTTGCGGCTCTTTAGATGTTGAGGCCACAACCCCTGCAAGAGCCTTCCCCAGGCTGTGTGTCCACAGGGGCTTCTTCCTAAGCTAGTCTGGGGATACTGACTGGGAAGACCACTATTCCTAAGGTCATTCCTTAGGGATCTGAACTGTCACCAAGGGCACTATGAGTAAATTATGGTCAAGGTGGTGCTAATAGGTGGGTGTCCCTGACTCTCCCTCAGGGTCACCAACTGTTTTAGCTGAACTGGTTTGCCTGCCCAGTGGTGGAAGTAGGTTGTTAGTGGGTGGGGATGCTGGCCCCTTTCCCATAGGAGTTGCTTCCCTCCATGACACTTGTGAAGGTTGAACTGGAAGCAGGGCAGGTGGTCAGGGAGGTGCTGAACTAACAGCAGATTATCCCAGACTTTGCAGAGATAGGTTGTAGACCCAGTTCTATAGGTCATTTACCTTCCCTGCACCTTACATCCCTCAATTGAAAAAAATGAGGATTTTAGACTGCATAATTTCCACCGTACCATCCAAGAAGGATCTCTAATGTTAGCTCATAAGGAGGCAAGGCAGAATTGGCCTTTCAAAGAAATAACATCTATCCTTCTTACAGGGACAGAAATGTCGTTGGTAGTCCTAGGTAAGATGGATAGACCTCGCATTTATAGACCAATGGCTTTCAGTAAAGATGATTTATTTCTATCAGCCTATTTCAAATGTCATCCTGTTGTCATTGTCCTCTATCTGCCACATAGCAAGCTGGGATGATATTTGTGTGATAGGGCAGACTGGTCAATGAGCCCACTCCTCGGCATCATGTGCACAACACTCTGCCAATGAAATCCCGACATGGACTTGAATGTGCCTGAGAATGATTTCTGGCCTGTGCACCACTTGAAAAAGAGGATTTTGATTAGTGAATGAGCCAAGAAGAGAGTTTTCAGAATGGCAAAGGACCTCTTTCATCCTTTCTTTTCTGAGGTCAGGGAGGGAGGGGGCCTTAGACCCCCTCTCATCCAGAACCAATATAAAGATAATAGAATATTTATTATTTGTGCTTTTAAGTAAAGAATCAGAGACAGCTATGACTTTGTGAGTCCGCAAATGTCAGAATGGTGAACCATAAGAGGTTTGGAAGCTGAAGTCCATGTCTATAATAATCAGATGCCGTATATTGGCCAATAACCTACATAGTCTAAGATCATAGTAATAGAGAGGCAGCTATTCTTCAAAGGGACTTGAACTTGGGCTAATTGATCTGTAGAAATCACATTGTTTGATAGAATAAAGTTGAATAGAAGAAGAATGTGCCCCAGGTGCTGGTAACATAGAGATATGGGTATATACACATATTGGTAGGAATGTATTTGCATTTATGTGCATTTTATACCTATGTCTTTGCCACAAAAACCCGTTGTATAATTTAGCTGATAATTGCTTGTGTCCTTCCCCTCGCCCCTCCTCAAGGGCAAGGACTGTCTTGTTTTTCATTTGTATCTTCAGCACTTTGCAAAGTGGGTACAAAAATAAATGTTTATTCATTAACAAATATTGCAAAGACACTGGGGCAGGGGGTCTTGAAAACCATATAATGAGACAATTTTTCTTCCCTCCCTTCCCTCAATATGGAAGTCATAGAACTATCAGAATAGAAGGGTTTTCGTCTACTGAGAGATTTTTGCTTAAATACTTTTTTCACAAGGAAAAATTCAATTTACATGTATTGGGGACAGTCACTGTGATGTTAAGAGAATTTGTTACCTACTCCTTCTGTGACCTTGACTTGGGGGTTGAGATGCAAAAGCACATACCTGTCCTCAAGGAACTGACTGTTCAATAGTTGTGGGTTTTTTTTAATTCTTTATTCTCTGTAAAATTAAGTTGATGGGGGGAAGTAACCCCCAGATCCCTTCTGGCAGCCAAAACCTTGAGCTGGGATTCTAACTCAGATACTTTCTCATTCTCTAGCCTAGTTGTCACTTGAACCAGGAAGCGAAGCCTCCATTTTCTCCTCTGTGAAATGGGTTAATAGCACAGACCCTTTTTATCTCTCTGTCATGCAGGTAAATGAGACCTAATGTCATAATGGTCTTGGAAAACAGAGGGCAACCAACCACATTGTTACCATCCTTGTTACTGTGACACTCACTAAAGATTTAGGGAGAGCGGAGAGCCTGGATTGTGAATGTGAATCACAGCTGTCTCCTTTCTATTCTGGATGACTGATTCCTGTGCTCTTAAATCCCTGCTAGTCAGCGTTTCTTGTTCATAACGTGAGAATAAGACATGCAAGCACCAATCTAACGAGTCCGAGCATTCCCTTGCTCAAGGAGGTGGGATGGCTACCTATTGTTTCTAAAATAAAATGTTTTCAGTTGGAATTTTGAACTTTTCCCAATCAATCAGCAGCTTCCTCTTTCTGCTTCATCTCTTCCAGCTATTCTGAATGAATTCTACACGCAGCCAAGCTGGGCTATTGACTCTTCCTTATAAATGATATTCCATTTCCCATCACTTTGCTCTAGCATGACTCAACCCCACTTCTTGGGTTCTACTCCTTCCTCCCCTGCAGCCCAGGTACCCTGCCGATGCAAGACCTTTTCCAATTCCCTGAGCTCAAGCCAACCATTCCATAATTTGTCTTTCCTTGACTCATCTGTTTTCATATTGCAACTCTCGCATAAAATATATTCTTGAAGATGAGGCCTGGTTTTCATTTTGACTTCATCCTGACCCCCTTGGCCCCTAGAATAACACCTTGACCAGAGTAGAAGTTTAACCAAGGCTTCTTGGATTGAAAAGAATTGAGAATTTCAGGAAATATCTTCTCCATCTTTTCTTTTTTCTTGCCCATCTGATTCTGGCTTATGTAACCACTCCCTAAAGTTAGGGGAAAAAATGAACTCTTAAGATGAGTAATATCCTCTGTGGTTTGTGCAAAACACCAAGGTCTTCGCTTCTATAGAATTAAACTCAACAACAAATGGCTTCAGTGTTTTTTTTTTGTTTTTTGTTCATGCATTAAATTGTCTAATTGGTTTTCATTCCTGCTGACCTGGAAAAAAAGCCTCTGGGCTGAAATAGGAGTTTTACTGAAGAATTTTGTCCATAGAAAAGCAGTGACCTTATTTAGCATCTACATTTGTTGGCCTTTTCCTATATACTCAACCTAAACAGTCTTTATTAGGCATATATATATATATATATATATATATATATATATACACACACATATATATGTACATATATATACATATATATGTGTATATATATGTATATATATACATATATATATATATGTATATATATACATATATATATATATATATATATATATACAACAACATGCCAGGGACAAGAGGAAAGAGGAAACAGATAGTCCATGTTCCAAGCCCCCTTGAAATTCTCTCGTGGCATGAGGCACAAGTCCAGAAGACTCTACACAACTATGTTCCATCATATTCTGAGTGATATTAGGAAATGGACATGCCCAGCAGGGAGGATGCTATGGAAGAGGGCATTCCTGTTAGACTTTTAAAGGATGGGTAAAAATTTAATGGATGAAGGAGGAAAGGAGAAATAAACATGGAAAAGGAATTTCTCAAAGGAGATACCCAATAAGAATGGTGGCCAATAAGAATCCGAATTGCTTGGAACATGTGGGCAATGTTATGAGACAGTGGTAGGTTTTGAAGGAAGTTGAAGGCCAAAGAAAGGCATTTTACTCAATAGGTAATAGGGAGGCACTGCAGGCTCATCTGACATCACACTAAAAAGATAATCTTGTATTAGGAATCAGTTTAACTCAATCCAAAATTTATGCCACAGCTATGAACAAGGCACTGAATTAGGTTTGGGGGATAAGGAATAGAAAATGAATCAATTTATATTCTATGTGAGCAAATATTTAGACCTGGAAGGGCTCTTGGGTTTCATCAAGTCAATCCCCTCTCATTTTACTAATAAAAAATGAAAGCCCAGAGAGGTTGTGACTGGCCCAATGTCACCCAAGGAGTCAGAGCACAGAGATAGATCTGAAAAAGACCCCAGAGGGATCTAGTTCAAATCTTCATTTACAGATGAACCACTGAGTCACCAAGAGGCCATTGAGTGTCACTATGGATTGAATTCTGTCTTGCACACTAGGGTTACAAAGAAGGAAACGATCCCTATTCACAAAGAACTTGGCAATCTGTGAGGAGATAGCAAATACAACTAAGCAGACACAGAGAAGACAAAGAAAAGATTAAAGCCCCAGAGAAATTACATGTCTTACCTAAGGTCTCCCAGTCAGTCATAGAAACAGGATTTGAGCCTAGTTCCTCCTCTGGCACCACATCTTGACTTGTTTCAACTGCTCTGAACTCCACTGAAAGACATTTAAACTCTTTGAGTTGGGCTACTTGCAGTCATGACTCCACTCTCTCTCTCTCTCTCTCTCTCTCTGGACTTTGGTCCCACACTTCATCTGCCTCCTTCCTTCTCCTCCAATGGGTGAGTTTCCATTTTGGAGCCTAGAGTCTCCATTATGAGGAAGGACCCATACCAGTCATCTTTCACTCTTCTGGGCACCACTAACATTCCCACTCTGGCTTTTCAGCTACTTTTAATGTATTTATCCCCCACTAGAATGGAAAGAGGGTAGGGGTTGACTCTTTTTCTGATTTTTAAGTTGATCCCTTTTGTTGTAGACCTGCTTTTGCCTCTTCTTGGATCTCCCATGAGTCAGCATGGCTTCCCTTCAGAACATAAAGTAAACTGCTCATGGAACTGGAATCCAAGAGAAAGCACAGAGGTAATATGATAGGGTAGGGATAATACAATAGACCATACCTTTCTGCTCCTTTCATATAGGACAGAGAGCATGAAAAAAGGAAACTAAATATATTGTGAATGTAATAAAAATGTGCATATGTACATTTTACTTCTCCATTTAGGCTTCTGTTGGATGTGTGGAGTTTATGATATAAATACCTATTAAATATATGCACACATGCATATCTATTATACATGCCTGTATTGAGTCCATATGCACAACTCTTTTTGTGTGTTACTTATATAGTTGCAAGATGGATATATAAAGTATCTTCTGAAATATGGCTGTATAAATACACAAGCATATCATACACAAAATATAGAATGGATATATTTTGATAATTAATTCAATGTGATTGGCTTCCTTTTTACCTTCTATATTTTATTTTAGGTTTTTAAAAGCATTCTTCTGAGAAGACATCTACAGATCTTGCCAGATTGTATTCCACGGGGGTCTTTATCACCAAAACAGGTCCAGAAGCCTACTTTGAAGGATGTCCATTAAAGTCAACCTCAACTTGCCTGGCCACATGCTTCTGCACAGGCTGCAGTCCTGAGGCCCTCCCTTTTTGTCTCTGCCTCTGGCAATCCTCAGCTTCCTTTGAAGTTCAGTTCATGTCACCTCCCACAGGAAGGCTGTCCTGATCTCTCAAGGTGCTAGGATCTCTTTTCCAGAGTTATTTCATTTACTCTTTAATTTCCATATGCAAATTGTTTATTGTTGGCTCCCAATATGGGCTTCGAAAGAATGTGATGTCCTTGAGGACAGGTATTCCTTTTTGCATTCTCTATCCCCAGCGCCTGGTACAGAGGCTGTCTGACACTGGGACTCGAAAAAAATGATATTAGAAAGAATTGTTCCATTTCTTATGTCTAATTCTTTCAGGGCAGTACTTTCTCCTCTGATAGTGTGTGACCTAGTAGAGGATCTTCATGAGTGTGACTGAAAAGAGCTGGCTGGTGGTGAGCATCTCTTGGCTAATTGTTTTAATTTTTTTTTAAATTAATTTAAGGCAACAGGGTTAAGTGACTTGCCCAAAATCACACAGCTAGGTAATGGTTAAGTGTCTGAGGTCACATTTGAACTCAGGTCCTCCTGACTCCAGGGCTGGTGCTCTATCCACTGGCCCACCTAACTGCCCCTTCCTTTGGCTACTTTTAACTAGTTCTCAGCTATCCAGCAGATGTTCCTTCTGTACTGGAGGGCCTTTTGGTTTTGTAGGAATGACCAGAGTCTTGCTCCACTAGCAAGGTCTCTGGACTGGCATAGTCACTCCCACGACCTGAGGAAATGAGAGGGAAGGTCTCCCAGGACTTCCTTATGCCTCCCAAATTCCTTAGATTGGCATCCATCACATTTTCCTGTTTGACTCCAATATTAATTCATTTAAATGGTCTCAAATGCTTAGCAACTCCTTCCTAAATAAGCCAGTCTTTGTTTCTACTCACTGGAGATCTATTATAATAAAAACTAAACACACCTTCGATGACATGATTTTGGAGGGAAACAACATGTACCCAGAGCAACAGAAACGAAATCCAAAGAGAAAATGTAAAACAATTTTAAAGGATGACGTGTCAAACCCAGTAACTGGTCCATAGTAGGCAGTTATATGTGTTTTCCCATTCACTGAGGAAGAACACTAAGGATGGGAAGGGTCAGAAAGGACCTTCTATAGAAAGAGATACTGAACTTTGAAGGAAACAATAGAAGAGGTGGGGAGGTATTACTGTAAGCATGAAGCTGCCACATAGCAGTGAAAGATAAGATGTTGAGCAGGAATACACCAAGAAGGCCGCTTTGTATGGAAAACCTGGGAATAGTTAGAACATGAATGGGGGGAATTACGTCTTAATTTTAATATAATCAGTTTCCCCTGTAAACTTAAGTGCTTTATTTTATGTATTTAAAATCTTTATTCTGAGCACAAAAGGTCTTGGATATGGCTTAGAAAAGAGAGCAGGTGAGAATGGGAGATGAGTCTAAAGAGACAGATTGGAGTCTAATTGGGAAAGAATTGTGATGCCAAACAGAGGCAATATGACTACACATAGAGGATGTCGGAGTAGGGATTCCATTTGTGTTGTGGGCTGATCGGAAATTGCCTCTAAAAATCTTTTGAACCCTGAATTTCTGAGATCACATGAATGAGCCTCCCTGACAGAGGCTCAGAATCCTGCCACTTGGATCTGATTCATATTAACATTGGGACAGATAAGGATCACCGAACATGGAAAGGGCCAGTTCTTGGCAATACTCAGGTCTACAGATCCTTAGGAAGACCTCAAAATCTTCTAGTTGGGTAGTGTCTCAGGGAACCATGTAATCCAACCCACATCTTGCCACCAACCCCCTCTATAATATCCTTATGAAGCAACCATTCAGCCTTTCCTTGAAAACCTTCAATAAAGGAAGTTGACTATCTCCTGAAGCTTCGAAATAACTTTTGTTATTATTGAGTCATTTCAGTCATATCCTATTCTTCATGATTTCTTTTGGGGTTTTCTTGGCAAAATACTTAAGTGGTTTACCATTTCATGTCCAATTCATTTTATAGATAAAGAAACTGAGGCAGACAAGTGACTTGTCCAGGGTCACAAAACAAGGGCAGATTTGAACTCAGGTCTTGCTGGATCTGTGCTATATCCACTAACTGCCCTTGATACACAGTAAGTTTTTAATAAATCTTTATGGATTGATTGACTTTTGTAATAATTTTGTATTAGTCTCTCTCTGGAGCCCGTCTACAGTGTCTCCCCACTCCTATAAACTGCCAACAATCCTTCCTAAAATGTCATTAAAACCATGATACATTTATATTTGAGAATCATCAATACCTATTGAGAAAAGTGTAAATTTCTTTGTTTAGCATTCAAGACCGTCAATACTATGGAGGTCATTTAGCCAACCACCTGATTTTACCAATGAGGAGACTGAGGCTGAGATACAAATTTATTTACTAAACATAAGTAACAAGTGGCAAAAACAAAAACTTGAACCCAGACCCCCTAAGTCCAAATACAGAGCTCTTCTCCTGATCCCCTTCAGTATATAACACGATGTGTGAATCACTCAGCCAAGATGGAGGAATAGAGAGACAGAGGAAAAGGGAATCCCAGCTCACAATCCCCAGCCCACCCCTTCCCCAGGATAAAATAGACTGCATTGCTGGCGGTGTTTCCTCCGCATCCCAGCACAGAAGCAGTCGCCAGGTCTCCAAAGCCATCTTGAGAGTGTGTGAGAAGAGAGAGAAGACACCTGGGCAGATCCCCACGGTTGTCATGGAATCTGATGCTAAAATAGACTTTCAAAAACAAGATCTGTGTGGCTTCCTGTGACCTATATGGAAGCCTAAATATTACTCAGATGGAAGAGGAAGCCGCTGTCTTTTGTTCGTGGACATCCCTGACTCTGGCAGCAGGAGCGGGTCCCTTGGAGATTGGAGGAGAGAGAGAAAACATGCTAAGTCGTGGGGATTTGCAGAAACTATTTTTATAGCTTTGCCCTGTTTATATAAGGACACTGGCAGAGGCCTTATAGCCACCTGCTGCCATATCATGGCCAGATGAAGAGGCTCCTTTAGCAGAAAAGTGATGTCAGGGGTGGCCATGGGGGGGGGGGGGAGACAAAACACCCTGTCTGAAGAAACAGACAGAACTGGAAGGGACCTCTAAGAGCATACAAGTGTTCCTTATCATTCTTAACAGAAGGAAACTAAAACCCAAGAAAGGGAAGGGATTTTCAGGCTTTCAAAACACCAAAACTGGAAACAATCTTAGAATTCAGAATGATAAAAGTTGGGGGAGACTTAGAGAATGTCAGAGTTGGAAGAGAACATAAAATAGAAAATAGGGAAATCCAGTGATGGGGAGGGACCTGAGAAAATATTAGAAAGAATGCAAAAGGAGACAGAACAGAGAGTATCAGAGCTAAGAGGAGCTTAAGGAACAGAAGACTCAGCTCAGGGGAGATCGCAGAACTTGTAAAGAAGGATGTCAAAACAGCTTAGACATCATGTATTTCAATGCTCTAACTTTATAGATAAGGAAACTGAGGCCTTATAGGGGGAAAGGACCAGTAGAGACATTGACTGTCACTGCTTAGATGAAGACACTTATCCTTCCTTCTTTTTTTTAGTTTTTTTGCAAGGCAAATGGGGTTAAGTGGCTTGCCCAAGGCCACACAGCTAGGTCATTATTAAGTGTCTGAGACCAGATTTGAACCCAGGTACTCCTGACTCCAAGGCCAGTGCTTTATCCACTACACCACCTAGCTGCCCCTTGTCCTTCCTTCTTGAAGAAGACCATGACATTTGGGAGATGATGCCATGATATGCACATGAATTGGATCTGGAAGGGGGGCACTGTGCTAAGTCATCAGCCCCACTTTCTCTTCCAGAGCCCTCTAGAACCAATGGCCAGATAAAATTTAGTATGACTGGAGATGGCCCTAGATGCAAGGGAATCAGTAAAGTAACTTGCCCAAGGTTAAATAGCTAATAAGTGACAAGTGGCAGGTCGGATTCTGACTCCTGTCCTTCTAGCTCCAAAGCTAGTGTCCAGTCCACTACACTGCACCGCATCTTGACCAACTCTACCTTTACAAGTGAGGAAACAGAGAAAAGGAAGGGACTTACCCAAAGTCACTCAATTAGGATTTGGTCAAATCAAAATTTAAACCCAGGTATCCTGGCTATCAGTTATGGATGGTTCTCTTTCTCTCAAATTCTGCTTTGTGCCCCATTCTGGAGTTCTTTTCTTGAGAGCAGCAGCATAGTATCTTTTTCCCCTTTGTTATTTAATTTCTTATATTTCTCAACCCAATCTTTATAGGTCATTTGTAGAGTTTTACCCATCCTGAGTATCTTCTCAGACAGTAGCCAATGAAGAAATCCAACATCCTGATGTTCTCCCAATAAAGTCTGACCCAGATGGTGGAAGGTCATTCCTGGCACAGGATGGATAGGCTGGCAGGCCCATTAAAGTCATTCACTCATATAAATAAATCCAAATTGTTTGTCTTTGGAGTGTTTATATGAAATATGGTTGATTTAATGGGTTAGAGACATATGTCAGTCTTGTTGTTGAGATCGTTAGCGTGGTTCATGAGAAACAGTCCAGACACAACTGGGTGTTGGAAAATCAGGATTCAAATTCTGGCTCTGGCACATCCTAGAGACATGGCCTTGGGTCCCTCACTTTTCTCTGGGACTTGGCTTCTTCTTGCATAATGAGGCATAAGCCAGAGAAGATCTCTCAAATGCTTCCTAGTTCTAGAATTCCTGGATGTGGTTGTACCATCACTGCAGCCATTGAGTGATGGCACCATGACATGTCATTTTCTCATCTGAGCTCAGTGTCCTAACCACCAATCCACAGTAACCACTCTTCCTAATTTAATTTCCCAACAAGTTGCTATTGGGAGTTGGCTGGGTTGCTTTTCAGTAAAAACCTGAATTAACATTGGAGATGATGAAGCAAAGTAAGCCCCCCCCAAATAAAGTCTCTTTTGTGATCACCATGCCCATACCATCAGAAAATACACTTTGAAAAGTTCTTTGCTACAAAAAATTTAAAGCATCAAACATCCTGAAGATATCACCTTCTGCATTAAAATATTCCATTACATCCAATAAGACAATAGCGCCAAGGTATCAAATTAAAATTCCCTCAACATATTCACTCTCCCAAAACCCCTCCTCCCAAATTCAGGAAATTCTTAGACATTTTCTTCTCTTATGTGGCTAAAATAACACATGTCTTTTTTTTTTAATTTTTGCAATAGCCCTCGAGACAAAGACCAAAGAAGGTGTGTGTCAGTCTGGGAGACCAGGGTCCATGAAAATGCAAGACTCACACCACTCTGTGGAGGGGCCCCATTTATCCAAAACAGGATTTCAGTGCTCTGTAAATCTGTAAATGAATGAATCTTGGCAGACAGGGAATAGTTCCTTGCTTGGGGTATTAAATCAACCATTCACTGAGTCGCTGGATGTGTTGATGGCTAAGTTAATATCTGCAAGGGAACCAGATGTCTTCCACTTTTTGAGTTTGAGTTTATTTTTCTTCCCTGAATCTTGTCTTTCTAAATGATGTTCAGGATGGGAAAAGATGGGCTGTTTGGGGATGGGTATTTGGGTGTGTAGGGGGGGGGGTTGTCATTAAGAGCAATTGCATTCTCCAGTCTCTGCTTCACTGTCCTCATTAAAATTCTGGACTGATGGATCACATTAGCTTGTGTGGGTGACTTGGCTGCTGCTCATGGAGCAAACAGAATTTTGAACTAATTGGAAATCAATTCCTTTTTTCGATATGGTTTAGAAATAGCCCCAAACTCTCTTCCAAAGTACCCAGTTTAATAATTTTGGAGTTATTGAAGCAAAGATCTCCAGAGATGATCTCTGGGTTCATTCAGACCTCCTTCCCAAGTTTCCCACTCTGCTGATAATTTTGAGACATGGGGAATTTGGGGAGAGAAGAGGTACTAAATGTCTAAAGCATTGCCTTAGATTGCTAGCAGGAAGTCTTCTGGTAAGAACCTGCCCCATATTTCCTAGATGGGACTGATGTGAGGTTAATTAGTTAATAATCATTCATCAAGTGCTTATGATGAACTAAGAACTATGTTGAGCTCTGGGGATACAAAGTCAGGTGAAAATAAATTGTAAATAGCTGTGTATATATACAAAATATGCACAGAGTGGATGGAAGGTAATCTCAGAGAGGAAGGCATTATCACCCAGACTCTGTCTCCAACCTTTGTGCTCATGGGTGTTTAATGGATAGCACTTTGGGCTTGCATTCAAGAAAACCAAAGTTCAAATTCAGCATCCAACTGGTACTAGCTGTGTGACCCTCTGCAAGCCACTTACCCTCTATCTGCCTCAGTTTCAGCATCTGTAAAATAAGAGTGAGAAGAGCACTTTCCTCTCAGAGTTGTTGTGAGGAAAAAAGGAGCAAAGATTGGGTAAAGTTCTTGGCTTTGTGACCAGTAAATAGTAGATACTTAGTAATTGTGTTTACTTCCATCTTTTTAGTTGTCCTTTCTCTTTTCTCCACCTGGCTTGATGTTGATCTCCATCCCAACTTTTGCTAGAGGGAATTTAGAATCCCTTCTCTTCTCCAACTCTTGGGTCTATCCCCACTTCCCACTGATGGTGATTCAGTCCCCCAGTGATCAAGGTAGATTAAACTCTTATTAAATTTTATGCTGATAAGTGCAGACCTAACATCCAAGAGCATGCTAAGGACTCCTGAACATTACCATGTGCCCTATCTACTGTTGCCCATGATGAAGAACTAAATACTTTTTTATTCATTCATTCATTTATTCATTCACAAATCACTCCTATTCAGGACCTCTTCTGTCTGTGACCAATTAGGAAGTATTTTATTTTCTGGGCCTTTGAGGGACTTTTTTCTGGGAGTTTTTTGAAGGCATCACTGAGCACTTTAGAGATGAGCTCATTAGGATTCTTCTGCTTCTATAAATCCATCAAAGAAGAGATTTCTTTAACTGCATCCTAATCATTACACATCTAAAATAAAAATAGCTCCCTTTATATAGGAGGTTGTGGTTGCAAAGCGCTTTGCAATCATTATGTGCTCATTAACTTCTATCCATTAGAGGCAGTGAATTGGAAAGGGGGAAGGGATAGATTTGCCCTCTGAAGCTAGTTTCAAGCCTTAGCCCCATCATTTCCTGCCATGCTGACCTTGGGACAACCACTCTCTCATTTGGTCCTTTGTTTTCTCATCTGTAAAATGAGGGGGATTTAGCTAAGAATGCTAATGGAATCATAGGCTTCAATCAATAAACGTTTAGGAACCTACTATGTTCCCAGCCTACCACACTAAGAAGCACAGTGTCCTGGAGGAAGGATGTGTTATTTCATTTGAGTGCTGTCCTCACTCACCCCATATGAAACTTTATGGTCAGTTCTGGGTATGATAATATGAAAGAAACTTGATATACTAAAAAGCATCTACAGAAGAATCTAGAGTTCATTTCCTATGTGAATCCTTTGATAGAAATAAAGGTATTTAAGCAGGAGAGGAGAAGATTTAGGCATCCTCAAGTATTTCAATGAATGATATATACAAGGAGAATTAAATTCATAAAACTTGGAGCTAAGCTTTTCTTACTAACAAGATAACATCATATTTCTGCCCATTGTGCTATACATTGATTCCTTTGGAAGATGTAGACTAATAAATACTCCAGAATTAGAGGACTAGGGGGATGGTGAACATTATTTGTGAGTAGAGATTATTTGATTCTTTGTATTTGTATCACCAGTATTTAACACAGAGCTTTACTTTGTATAAATCTTGACATGTGAGAGATGTTCAACAAGATTCTTTGATTGATTGATGCATATGAATATAAAGGGATTAATTAGTCAGTCAGTCAGTAGATGCATTTAACAAGTGCTTACTATGTGTCAGTCTCTATGATAAGCCTTGTAAGGCAAAAGCAATCCCTATGTGCCTTTGGTTGAAATACAAAATATGTAAAAAAAAAAAACTTTTGTGAAGATGATTAAATTGCCCTATCAGCATCTGTAATGTGGGCATAACAAAATCCAGTAGATCTGAAAGAAGAACAGCTCTTCTTGGAAGAAAATGCAACCAGTGGCATCCAGAAAGCAGTCCTGAGTGAAATAAGGGAGGAAAATGAAAGCCAGCTTATCAAAGATGGAGCTGGGATATAGATTTTTGAAATGTCCACATAGTGGCTGTCATTTTTGCAATCAAAATTAATATAGCTAACCTACAAACCTACTCCCAAAAGGAGTGAATGACAAGTTCATGACAATGCAATTACCTCTTGAAGAAAAGCTCTACACCACCATCATCAGGGGACCTTGCTGAACTCCAATGAGGTCAGAGAAAAACTTTTTGAAGATCTGGAAACCTTCATCAACAATGTGCTGAAAGAAAATAAGTTTATAATTCTAGATGACCTTAATGCCAGAGCAAACACAGGTTATCAGACACAGCAGGGAGTCTTTGAGTGAAATAGCATCAGAAACTGCAGCAATGGTCATTTGTCATTTACAACTAAAGACCTGTGTGTCTCATGATCTCATGACCAATAACATCTTCTATTTACCTAAAAATAATAAAAATAAAATTTGGTGGGTGCACTCTTGTAGCAAAACATTGGCCTTTAATAGATTATGTCATTCTAAGGAGAAGAGACCAACAAGATGTAAGAATGACAAAGGCAACATGTGGCACAGAGTGCTGGACCAATCACAGATTTATCCTCTCTAAACTAAACATTTGAAATGAACAAGAACAGAAGTTCCCTGGCAAGATGGCTACCAGAAGACTTATTGCCAACAGATTAGAGTATTTCTTCAAGCCTGAACATTTTATCACTAACCTGAAGAAAAAGGTGAGCCAACATTAGGTTGGCAACAGTTCAACAGAAAGGGGAGTCAACTTTCAAGGATATGGTATACAGTACCACATTTCCTCATATTGGCCAACAGGCCAGAAAAAATCGAAATTAGTTTGCTGAAAATGATCAAGAAATTCAGAAGGTGCTAAATGAAAAACAAGAAATCCACAGGGGGTTACCAGCAGGATAATTCATTTATCTTTAAAAAGGCAGTGTTTACCTCAAAAGTGAAATGCAATTGAAGCTTGGAAAGATGAAGGATTCTTGGTTTAGCAAGAAGGTAGAGAAAATTCAGGTTGACAATATTAATAATAATACAAAGTATTTTATGATCTCTCTTTATGACATCCTTATTAATGATAAGAACACCATTATCTCCCTAGAAACTTAGTTTCCTAGAAGAGGTATTATTCTTGCTTCCTCACTCTTACTCAAAATATCCAATTAGTTGTCAGATCTTGCTGTTTCCATCATCATAACATCTCTTAAACACATTCCCTCCTTCAAAGAGGATTTCTAAATGATTTTACTTCCTCAAATCTCTTCCTTACTCCAAACCATGCTCTTCTCAGCTACAAAAGCAATTGGTTTACATCTTGGTCTGAATGGTACATTCCCTAGACTCAATAAACTCCTATCATATCAAGGATCAAAATGAAAGTCTTTACTTTGTATATAAAGTCATTTCACAACCTAATCATGTCTAAAGTACCATGTCTTTGGGGTAATTGCTCCTAAACAGATTGGAGTCCCAAGAGACAGCTTGAGTATTATGTTTTCAAGTTCAAGGAATAGACTTGAAGAGATGGGTTTCTAGTAGTCCTACTCATAAGCCATTGTTTATATGCTTCCTTCTCATAATAAATCGTCTTAGATTTCATTTGATTTTTGGCAAAGCTATTTATTAATGTGATATAGTAAGAATATTATATACATACATATATATATATATATTATATATATATATATATATATATATATTATATATATATATATGTATGTATGTATATCCTTCCCACAAAACCTGGGGCACACCCTCCAACAGAAAACACAGATCCATTGGAAGTATCAGGGACAATTCTATTTTTGATTTTTTTTTTGTTTTTGTTTTTTTTTTGCAAGGCAATAGGGTTAAGTGGCTTGCCCAAGGCCACACAGTTAGGTCATTATTAAGTGTCTGAAACGAGATTTCAACTCAGGTCCTCCTGACTCCAGGGCCAATGCTTTATCTACTGTGCCACCTAGCTGCCCCTGAGGGACAATTCTGGAGAAACCTACTTGTAGGACAAACAAATGGATTAATGAAAAATAATGAAAAAATTAAAATAATTAATGAATTAAATGAATTACTGAAAAAATACAATCAGGCATGAAGAGAAGAAGGTTACAGTGGCAGGAAGGCAGATGACCAATGATATTTCTGGTGGATGCCCTGATGGGACGAAGAAGAAGGATGTAGATGATAAAGAGATTCACAATCCTGGTGCTTTGTGACCAGGAGATTCTTTCTTGGGTCCATAGCTAGCATTCTTTGATACAAGGAACCATGCTCCTTGAAGGTGACTCCCTTATGGAGTAACTGGGTAATTATCTTTCTATATTCTGTTGTTCTAAGAGTGTCACTGTGCTTCAAGCTTCAGGTAGCTTAATGATCTTCTCCAATGGTATGGTCAATGAGTGTAAGGAGGGGGATGCAGAAAGAGATTTCCTCTTAGGAACCTGGCTATAGCTCTGGAATCCCCAACTCCCAAATCTGGAATCCACTCTACTCATATTGTCACATGAGGGAACTGGATAACTGATCACATTTTTCCACTATTTAAAGATTACATAGTCATGCTTAGCTTATATAGTTAGTCAATCAACTGGTTCAATTGCCTAGAGAGCTACTGATCCTGGAGGCAGAAAGATCCAAATTCAAATTCAACATTCAAATGTATTTGTTGTGTGACCTTGGACAAATGACTTAAACTCTGTCTGCTTTAGTTTTTCTCAACTATAAAATGGACACAATTATGGTACCTGCTTCAGGGGACTTTGTGAGTACTTTGGTCTGCTTTCTTTGTTTGGTGCACATCATTTCTCCCATCATCATACCTGGGCATTGGTTGTCCCTATCCTGCCTACTCATTGACCTCTGCCTCTGAGCAATCCTGGCCTACTTCAAGACTCCTCTCAAGTGTCCACTACTTCAGGGGGGGGTCTTTCCTGGGCCCCCAGGAACTTCTCTGATATTGTCTTCCATCTACACTGTATATACCTTGAATGTATTCTATATTGGGTCTCTCCACCCTCTCTGGCACCCAACAATTCAATGTCACCTCCATGAGGGTCAAAACTATTTGTACCTTTCTCCAGATTCTGAGTGCTAAGCACAATGCCCCATACACAGTAAGAGCCAAATAAATATTGGATAACTGGGGGACCATATGTACTGCCTCCTTTGATCTATGCAGCGACCCAATGAGATAAGAACTAGGGGGGGTTAGTATCTTTATTTGACAGGGAGTTCGTCTGATTTCCTTATAGATGTATGACTTTTTCTAGTTTCTATTGAACAACTTTCCTAAAAATACTTCATTTTCATAAAAATGTGATTGTATTTGACTTCCTGCTTCTCCTAGAGCCTTAAATAAATGCAAAATGGCGGCCTCTTCTGATTCTCCCCTGCCCCTAAGGAGAGGGAATCTAATTTGTGCTAAATTAGAGTGGCTGTGGCATGATAAAAGCGAGTTCCCAGCCCTGTTCTCCCCAAGGGACCCTCACAAACAAAACTAAGAGTCTTTTTTCTTTTTTTTTATCTCAGTAACCCTGAACTTCAGTCAAGAGGTCGCTGACTAAATTAATTACTTCAGATAATGAATTAGCTACAATCTGTGAAGAGAGGCTATACTTCATCATTTGACATTGGAATAACTTGGGTAAAAGCAGGACTATATCTTAAATGAAAGGGATGCAACCCATATCATTTACTTAGATTTTAGCAGAGCACTTGATAAAGTAACTCAAACTATTCTTGGGGTAAAGGGGAAGGAAAGAGAATAAGCCTTTATTAATCATCCACTACATGCCAGACCCTGAGCTAAACACTTCACAAATATTAACTCCTCTCAGCCTCCCAACAACCCTGAGAGGTAGGTGCTATTTTTATCCTCATTTCACATTTTTACAGTGGAAGAAACTGATGCAGACAGTTTAAATGACTGGCCCAGAGTCACACAGATAGGAAGTGTCTTAGACAACCTCCAGGTCCAGTAGTCTATGTCCTCTAAAACCTCACTCCCAAACCGGCTATTAATATGTGACAACCAGCATTCTTTAACGTTCAGCTCCAGGGCTGACTTGGTCAGAAGGTCTTCTCTGATTTTCCCTAATAGATTTTTTAAATTTGTTTTGTATGTATCCAGAATAGGTTTATCTGCAAATATATTTCTCTACAGTATCTCCAAAGTGGAATGTAAGCTCTTACTGAGGGTTGGGACTATGCATCCCCAGAATTTAGAGTGATAGATAAATAGATAATTATAGATAGATAGATAGAATCTTCATTTGCTTATTTTTTAGCAATTACTAAATATTTATTAATGTGATGTTGGAGTTATTAATGTTTGTTGGAGTTCAGAAATGGACATCCAGCTTAGAACAGGGATTCTCAATATGGGATTCTTGATTTTAAGAATATAAACAAACCACATTTTGACTATATCTCCATATGTTTTGCTTCCTTTGTAACATTTTTAATGCATGAAAAATTATTATCTGAAAAGGATTCCTAAGGCTTCATCGATGGGCTCTGGAAGACACAAAAGTTTCAGATCCCTTGGACTAGAAGAAGGTCAGCATCAAGCTGGACACTCCATCACTGTAGTTTAACAATTGAATTTAATGTCAGAGCAAAGTTCAAATGAGTGTGAATCAAACATGGATTGTTGTTCATCCTTCATTCTTGAAGAGGACCATTGACATCAGAAGGATGATATCTTGGCTTATGTGTGAATTGGATTTAAGTGAGGCAGGACTATGCAAAGTCATCAGCCTCACTCTCCACCAGAGTCACCAGAAAGTGGTGGCAAGATGTAGGCCAGGATGACTGGAGATGGCCCAACAGACATGAATTGACTCCCTGAAGAAGCAGGAGGCTCCTCCCCTTTCAGATTTTCTGGCAGATGACAGATGCTTACTTTTCAGGCATATCATAGTAGTAATTCCTTTTGGGGATGGGTTGGACCATATGGCTACTGAGATTACATCCAATATTCAGATTCCCCAGATTCTGTAATTCTATTCTTCCATAACTGTCCTTCCTGAGATATTGTATCCAGAACAAAGTACAATCTTCCAAATATGGTCTAACTATGCCAGAACACCCTCACACCATTGCTTCTGCCACTCTGACAATTAACGCAACCTCAGATTTCATAAACATTTGTGGTTTCTGTGTGTTATTGCTGACCCATACAAGATAAGGAGGTCTCTTAAATCACCCAATAGCTTTCACACCAGCTGCCTTCTAGCCAGTTCTTCAGACCTTATAATTACAAAGTTGATTTTAAAAAGTTGATTTTTAAAATTCACTTTAGAACTTTAACAGTACTACCTGGTAAATTTAATCTTATTTGATTTGGCCCATAACTCAACCTGTCAACAATCTAATTGCATGCATTATCTTTTCCCCAGCATTTTAAATATGCTACCCATCTTTCTTTTCCTTCTAAAAATTTGGTTGATCATTTGAAACCTGGAATTGATAAAAAATAGTGAAGGATAAACTCTTCATCACCCCATTAGAACCTCCTCTGCACACTGAAATAGATCTCTTAATGACTACTTTATGTTTCCTGCCAACAAATTCTAATTCCATCTAACTTATGATCAAGAGAATATCTACTCTACGTATCTTCTCCTTAAGGCCAGTATGAGAGTTTCTGTCGGATGTGTTGCCAAAATCTTCCTTAAACCATTTCTACAAATTTCACTGCAATAACTACCAAAAAATGAAAGTGTTCACTTTATCATGATCACTGTTATAGCTGACGTTGTTGCTTCCTTTGGAGCCCACTGTTTCCATTTCTATTAGAAACCATACTGTTAAGAATACATTCTAGAATTTTGACAGGTAACCTGGGCTATTGAAGACTTAGCTCTCTTTTTTTAAAGCTGGAAGAGTGGATGCCCTTTGTCAGGATTGCAGAATTACACCTTCCATAATCTTTCAAAGATTCAAAGTGGATGTAGTAGTTCAGTGATCATATTTACTAATACTTTGTTCTCTAGGATGTTTTCTGAGTCTGGTGACCTGACTAATGG
Source organism: Macrotis lagotis (assembly GCF_037893015.1). Classification (NCBI taxonomy): domain Eukaryota; kingdom Metazoa; phylum Chordata; class Mammalia; order Peramelemorphia; family Peramelidae; genus Macrotis; species Macrotis lagotis. The sequence goes on from NC_133658.1 coordinate 9,649,640, forward strand.
AGGAGACCTAGGTAATTTCTTAATATTTACTAACATAGTTTACATTTCAAATCCCCTTAGTCATTTTTATTCTGCCTTTTGTCATTACCAAGATCATTTTTCTGGTCCATAAAGTGAGAAACAAAGTTAGATGAATATCAATTCCCCATCTCTCCTTTATCTACTATCATGATTCAAGTTAGTCTCCATTCTTTGATCTTTCTGATTTCCGAGGATAATGAAGATAATCTTGATTTTGATATCCTTAGGTTTCCTCCTGTGTCAAATCATTCTGATTTAACATTTCTGGTCTTATTCTTACAGAATGGAGACATTTTGTTTGTCTAAAATCACCCACACTTGTCTTTGTTGTCTACACGTGATTTTTTTAAAAACTATAAATTTCCTGATGAGCTCCCTACACCAATCTCTTTAGACAACTCTTCCTTGACTCTTTCATTAAAAACTTTGGATAGGATTGACTTGAGAATTATTGGAGATGGCTAATATACATACACTGTCAATCAATCACAGAGTCATACTTACCTAATCTGTTACCTAATGATCTCCATATTATAAGCATTATTTAATTAATGAGTATAAACATTAATCATTATGTTGATCTCAAGCTATTGATATTGAAAGCAGAATCTTTAATAGTGCAAGAATTGTCCAGAGAAATTGAGGTTCCTGCCTATTTTGTTGGCATCGATGTGCATTTTTTTAAGGCTCCATTGTAAAATGTCTAAAGTTTGATTGAAATCACATTTTATTTTAAGTGTAAAACACAATTTTTATTTCCTTTTCTTTTGCATAGGCTTTTCATTATGGGAGAAGTCACAGAGGGGTCATTTAGTCCAAACTTGCTCCTACCCCTCTGCCAATTAAAGATCACCACACAACCCTAACTGCAAGTGATTGTGGGCTAATGTGACCTCACAAAGTAGTCTCTTCCATTGCTAGAATATCTGCCACTGTTCCATGACCTCATCAGCTACAAATGTATGATTATTTGATCAGGTCTGGGTGCTAAGTTTTTAGATGAGCATGAATAAACTGGAGTTATTCTAAAGGAAGATAAAATAGGAGGAGAAAATCACCAAATTCCAAGTTATAGGAGGAATGACTAAATGAACTGAGAATATTTAGATGGCAGTGGCTAGGTGGTGCACTAATGGACACAGCAGTGGGCTTGGGGGAAAGAACCATGAACTTAAGTCTTTTTTTTTAGGTTTTCTTTGCAAGGCAAATGGGGTTGGCTTGTCCAAGGCCACACAGCTAGGCAATTATTAAGTGTCTGAGGCTAGATTTGAACTCAGGTACTCCTGACTCCAGGGCCGGTGCTCTATCCACTGTGCCACCTAGCCTCCCCTAGCTTAAGTCTTTTCACAGGCATTTACTAACTATGTGACGCTGGTTATGTCACTTGGACCTTTCAGTCTCAGTTCCCTCATTTTTACCGGGGCTAATATAAGCACCTACTCCTTGGGGCTGTTGTGAGGATAAAGGGAGATGATACTTGTAAAGTCTTTTGTAAGCATTTACATACTATCAAGACATTCAACATTATTATTAGTATTATTATTATTATTATTATCATGATTATACTATTCCCAAGAGCTATGATCACTGTCTTCAAACATCTGAACATATCAAAGAGGGTTAAATGATCTTATGGACCCAAAGGGAAGATCTAAGACCAGTAAGGAGAAACTGAAAGAAGTCAGACAGATTTGTATCATTGGAAGAGAGCATTCCTAGACGAGTTAGCAGTTGCACAAGATATGTTTAATTACATAAATACATTTGAATAAATTATCGTCCCAAATATATTTATTGCTCTAAGAAAGAGTCTATGTGTGAAAGACAAAGAAATGCAATGATTTGGAAGAAAAACAAAAGGACAACTTCTCATAAACTGTCTTTGTATTCTGATTATCTATCAGTATCCAACACATAGTGGGAACTTTATAAATGTTTGTTCATCAACTGATCTTGAATACTTGGAGTTTTCCAATATCCTTACCATATCCAATATTCCTTACCATGTAGTTAGTTGCCCATTCCAGAGTATGATAGAAGTCAGATGGCCAACTCTTCTGGAATGTTGTAAAGGGTTAGGAAAGAGGTCCCTTTCCCCTCTGGCCTTTACTATCTTACTGCAGGCTTCTATTCACACTGTGCATTCTGTGTCTATACAACTTTTCTTCATATGACCTGATTTCTAATTCATATTCTTTGTGACTCAGCTCTATGTACATCCCCAACTCTTCAACATTTTTCCCCAAAGGTGGCATGCAGGGTTGAATATTGCATTTCAGATGGAGTCTCATCAGAACAGATCATTCAATTGATTAAGCTATCAACAAACTTGTATTTGATAGCTCTGTGTCAGGCTCTGTATCATTTTGGGCAGGGGGCGGGGATTCAAAGAATGAGATCCTCCTTAAACTCAAGAAAATGTCATGCCTCTGAAGGTTAGCTCTTCTCTAGGGTTTGATCTCCTGGCTTCCCTTTTCTAAGACTCTATGGGATTTTATTAGATTTTGGGACAACATTTCATTATATCTATGATGACTTGATGATCACCAAAAAAAGAAAGAAAAAGAAGTTATTTTTATATGAATAAGCCAAGTGTCTTTCTCCTTTTTCATATTTGTGCACAAGGTTTTCTTTTTCTGCTCCTTTTTGAGAGAAAGGGACCAGCTATGTAACCTTGGACAAGGACTTCCCATCAATCAACCAAAAAACAGTTACTAACCTACTATGGGCTATACAGTGCGCTAAGGTCTTCAGATACAAAAAGGAGCAAAAGACAGTCCATTTCCTCAAGAGAGGTTATAAATGAATGGGAATGATGTGGAAACAAATATTTACAAAGCATACTTTATATAGGATACGTTGTTGTTTGTCTTTCATTTTTGGAGAGGAACAATGATATTATGGGTGATGTCTTGACTGGCATGTAAATTAAATTTAAATGAGATTGAGTTATGCCTCACTCTTTCTTCCAGAATCATTGAAATCTAGCAACAGAACAAAAATCAAGATAACTGGCAATTACCTTGGATACATTGGGTGACCTTGGAGCCTTTGATGTCTGATCAAGTCTGAGCACTCCACATTAACCTGTTTCAACCACCTTCCTGGTCTCTGGAAAAAAAAATGTTCCCCTTCACTCATTCCATCAGGAAATGTCTTCACATATTTGGAGTAGACATTCCCCAACCTACCAATGGATTTGAGACATCAGTTTCTCTCAACTTGGTTTATTCCATCTGCTGAGATGTTTTACCAAGAGGCACATGCCACAGGTAAGGGTTGGGTGCCTGATGGACACCCAAAGTGGGTGAATAGCCTTTATGCCAGCAGTGCTGGTTCTTCCTGAACCATAATTAACAGAGAGAAGGCACTAGAATTAAGGGGGGATAGGAAGGGGCTTTTAGTTGGGATATAAAGGAAGCTCAAGAGATCTGAATTTGGAGTCAGGATTTCTTAGAATATAAAACTTGGATTATCAGAGCTGGGAGGGCACTGCAGATAAAATGGCAGAGCGATATAGAACCTTAGAACTCATACAGCTGAGCACATTTCCCCTCCTTGGGAAACAGAGAGAAATGAGTTCATTTCATTATTGATGGACATTTCAATCATGCAGAAAACATCAGAGGCAAGCCAGGTGTGGCTATTGGCAAGGAGGCTGCTACTTCTTTTCTTAGGACATGTCTGAGGATCTATATTCAGCTGAGGTTTGCCTCTCAGACATGTGGTTTACAATCAAGTTTTATTCAGTACTGCCAATAAGCCCAGGCTCGGTTGATTCACAAGTTTGGAAAAATCTTTCCAGCTTCGCATCACATTTTGTAACAGAAAGTGGATACAATAGAATAGGGAGTCATCTGCCAGCACCTGTCCCCAAATGGGAGATGGGGAACATGAGGGAGAGTCTCTTGTAGGATGCTGGAGATGCCTTTGACACGTTCAACATGCTGGCTGAGTGGGATGACTCATTTTGGCACCACCTTGCTCTCCCCTTTCCCACCTCTGGAATTTGGCCACATTGCCTCCAGTAATGCCTCTTCTTTTCCATCAGAACCTGTTCTTCTTTCAGAGACTAAATCATTTTCATCGAAACTCCTCTCAATCTATGAGTGGATAATCTCTTTCCAAATTTCTCCTACCACTCTGGACTGTGCTTCAGCACTGATTCCAATAACCAATCAACCAATAAACGTTTATTTAGCACTTATTTTGTACTCTGCGGAGACTATGTTGTGAATTGTTGAGGAAAAACCAATCTTCCTCAGACTTTGGGAGGAAAGACATGGACAGACAGCTAGCAGGTAGGCAGACAGAGTCCGAGATATAGACACAGAGATAGAGAACAAAAACTGTATGAGAGATGTCTTATTACAATTTTAATTGTTTAAACATCTAAAAATGAAAGCTGAGGTCATCTCCTTCCTCTCCCCTTAGTTTGCCCTCCTACTCTTATTCTATTGTATACTTTCAAACTTTCTATTGCATATTTGCCCACTACTTCACCATACTTCACTTTAGAATCTCATCTCAAATGATGAAGCAACTGGGAAATATTTTTTTAATTCAACGTCAACATTTCCAGGACTCTTTTGCCTGGGCTCCCAGGAGAGGTGGTCTGTCAATAAGTCAATAAACATTTACTCATGGTGCCAGTCATTGGACCAAGAATTGGGGGTACAAGAATGGTCAAAGAGAACTCTGCTCTCCCAGAGTTCATAGTCTAAGTGGGGAGACTACACATGCAAACAACTCTCCATGTGCAGACAGGACACAAATTAGAGATGATTTAGAGGATGTGGCCAGTATCTCCTCTTGCCTTTGGTCTAGTCCTTTGCCCAAGATTTTTTTCTTCTCTTTGGCTGCAAAATGCACAGGAAGGACAAACCCGCCTGCTGCCCAAAATAACAATGGTTATTTAGAGGAAGAAGAACATAAGTAGAAAAGGAGCGAGTGGCTGAGGATGATCTGTTACCACAAGCTGGTTTCTGCTCCGAGTTTATAAAAGAAAACAAATTAGTGACTTTGTCTGAGTGGCCTGAAAAAGGAAGGGAATGTGGTTGTTGGCTGATTGATGGAGAATTGAACCTGACTTGCCTGCCTAGCTAAAGATAAGTTGCTTCAAAAAAAAAAGATGAGATGCTTGCTCATTGTGGCAGGGCAAAGCCTCTGGAAGAATCATCTTATCTATCATTTTTCCCCCCACGAGACTTCAGAGTGTGTAAGATTGGGATGTTGTTTTTGTTCTTAAACAGTAGAGATTGCTTCCACCTTTGAGGGAATGAACCAGGATTGGAAATCAGAAGACATGGATTCAAATCACAAATGAATCCTTAAATTTCCCATGGGACCTTCAACAAGTCATTTCCTCTTGCTGGGCCATATTTAAAATGAGGAGACTGAACCATCACAGAATCTCAGAGTTGGAAGGGAAGTTGGACCTCAGTCTCTCCATATTTAAAATGAGATCAAACCATCACAGAATCGAAGCTGGGCCTCAGTCTCTCCATATTTAAAATGGGGAGATTGAACCATCACAGAATCTTCGAGTTGAAAGGGAAACTGGGTTTCAGTCTCTCCATATTTGAAATGAGGAGATTGAACCATCACAGAAAAGGGAAGCCATCCAACTCACACATGCCAAGAAACCATTCAGTCTCTGTGTAATGATGTCCATTCTGGGGTGGACTAGCATTGGAGAGGACTAGCATCTTCAGGTTGAGGGATTACTGAATCATTTTCAGGTTTGTTCATCATCGGGGTCTCCTAACTCTCCCAACTTCAACCAACTGTCTCCTGTGACTCCAAGAAGATATAGCAAGTCCAAAGGCCACATTCCATAACACTACCTCAGTGTACAGGCTAAATCCAGTTGAAGACAACTGACAGGCTTCAGATGTGTTGGTGAGTTAAGAGGATGTCTACCCTAAGCATGGGAAGATGCCCCCCAAGCAGAATAGGTGGATAAGAACAATTTGTTTCCATAGCCACAAAGTTCTCTGAGGCAGGCCTGGCGAAGCACCATAAATTGGACAGATATTAGAGACTCCACAGTCCTTTACTGCAGTGTAAGAATCACTAGTTGTCTTGACTTTTATCCTTCCACTGGGCTTCAATGACTGGAAGAGGGGATGAGACTTAGGATTTTGTGAACCTCTGTCTCACTTAAATCTAATTAGCACTCAAGTTAAGACATCACAATATCATTGGTTCTCTTTGAAAATGAAGGATGGACACCAACGGGGATGATGTCTGAGGACACTGACTTTATCAATATCACCCAGCCTCCAGGTGTTTTTTCCCCCACTGAATCACATTGGACAACGCCCTCCACTCCCCTTTGTATTACACACTTCTTCCTTTTCCTCTAGTTCTTCTTCATGGATCTCTATTTATTATGTATTGGAGCCTGAACACACCCACCCTGTGACTGCCAGACATGTAGCAGTTGTAGATGTCATAATAGGAAATTCTTTATGGTGTTTGAAAAATGACATTCCTAGTCTCCATATCCATCTCCTGGAATGAACTCACCATCTTCTTACACCCACATGATCTCCCCTGGGTCTCATCATCAGCCTGTGGTGGAAGTACAATGGATTTTTCCTGCATGTTACAAATAGGGAAACTGAGGCTCGGGTCTTTCAGCTCACAAATATCAGCAGGTAGCTTTAAACCTGTGTCTTCCGGATCATTTGGTCTCTCCACTTTGGGACAATGATGCTCTGCATTTGAAAAGGGAATAGTTAAAGAACATGGTGGGGGTATAAGGTTGTTCCAACTACCTAAATGATAACCAATCAACTTCAGTCAAAGGGGTTTTTTTTAGGTTTTTGCAAGGCAAATGGGGTTCAATGGCTTACCCAAGGCTACACAGCTAGGTAATTATTAAGGTCTGAGGCTGGATTTGAACTCTAGTCCTCCTGACTCCAGGTCCAGTGCACTATCCACTGTGCCACCCAGCTGCCCCAAAGTGTTCTTACTCATGATTTCATCCTCATTCAATCAATCCAAAATTGTAATGGAAATAATAATATAATTTACAAGAAAACAAAATCTAAAAACAGAGAATGTGAGCCCTGGAAAGTGTCTTTGGGTTGGCCATAATCAAAGCTGATGGAGCAGCTAGATGGCCCAGTGGATAGAGCACCAACCCCAGAGTCAGGAGGACTTGAATTCAACTCTGACCTCAAACATTTGATACCTACTAGTTGTGAGACCTTGAGCAAATCACTTAACCCTACCTCACATGTATGCCCATCTTCAATGGTCATTATCCATAGATGACTCCAGAAGAGAAAGTGAGGCTGGTGACTCAGCACAGCTCCCCTCACTCAAATCCAATTCATGTGCTTGTCATAGCCTCACCTCCCTGATGTCAGGATTTTCTTCAAGATTGAAGGACAAACATCAATCACTCATAGTTGATATTTAGAAAGTGTTCTTCGGGCCCAGACCTGTGGCATGAAGAATGGATGGAACTGGTGTTTAGGGAGCTTTTTAACAACCCACAGTCAACTGTTCTACTGTAGTCTGCGTGTTCCTGAGGCCCGGATGCTAACTTAGGTGCTTGCAAAGTGCTTTTAGAAAGTTTGTAAATTTTACATTTGCGAATTGACCCTTGAGGCAGATATTTTTATTTTTCCTATTTTATAGATATGGAAACTGAGGCCAAGAGAGATAAAATGACTTGTCCAAAGTTACACACCTAGAAAATATTGAAGGCAGAATTCCAACTCATATCTTCTAAATCTAAATCTAGGAATATCTAAATGTCCCTGAGGAATAGTGTTATGTCAAGGATCACACAGCCAGTGTGAGACAGAAGCAGGATTTGAACCTAAGCCCTCCTAATCTTCAGGTTGTTTCTCTGTCCTTTGAGTCACACAATTTATGATATAGGATTTTATACTTTACCAATTGATTTTCTTTAAACAAATCTGAGCATCAGGGAGTTCCCAGGAGATGGGCCCCATTTTAGAAATGAAGAGCTGGGGGTCATTAAGGGGTGACATTACTTTCCCAAGGTCACACTTTTGGTCTGAGGTGAAGAAGAGCCTCAGACCCTGCTTTAGGTTTTTGTTCCTCCCACCCTCTGGGGCAGGTTTCCAGATGTAGTCAGATTATTTCTACTTCTGTGAGACATGAGTGGCAGATAAACCACAGCCTCCAGGCTTTCGATGAAGGTTGCACCTCTTCTTTCTATGCTTATTTAAGCTTTTCAGGGGGAGTGTGGTTTGGGGTCATGGCTGCTTCTCTTGAGATCTTATCTCTGATGCTTTCAGAGAAAGTCAGGTGTTAGTACACATCTCCAGTCTAGCCAATGGGGGATCATCCCCCTCAACAGCTCCACATGGGGTTCCTATCTCCTTGGCAATCTGGAAAATTCCCTCATCCTATTCTCAGATGCAACTTTAAAAAATAGACCTTGCTCTATTTCTGTGAAAAATTGTCATTAATATGAGCTGGCCTTGGACTCCAGGTTCAGATATGACTTACCTCAAGGCTCAGGCTTGTGATACAGGAATGCTGGGGCCCTGAAATCGGAGACCTCAGAATTCCAGAATTTCAGATGGGCCTTATTTGGGATGTGTGCTCCTGGCCCAGACCCCAGCATGCAGCTCATGATGCCCAGGAGAGGTAGGTTCAGTCATTCCTTCATTCAGCTGCTCATTGATGGGCACCCTCATTTGTGAAGTGGGGATGCTCCCTCTGAGAGACAGCCAGAGCCGGCCTGGAGCAATGATGGGGGTGGGCTTTTCATTTACTTGGTCCCTTTGACTGGAAAGTGGGGCTTCCAGGCTCCAAATACAAATGAGCCTTCTTCTTTCTGACCCACCACTGCAGCTAATTCACAAATGAATAAATGCAATAAAAAATGACCTCCTTTTATCCTCGGTCACTCAGGAATAGAGTTGTGGAAACCAGACAGATGTGAAACAACTACAGAAAAGACTTGTCTTTATCTGTGTGTGTGTGTGTGTGTGTGTGTGTGTCTCTATCTGTCTGTCTCTATCTCTCTCTCTCTCTCTCTCTCTCTGTCTCTGTCTCTGTCTCTCTCTGCTCTCTGTCTCTCATCTCTCTCTCTCTCTCTCTCTCTCTCTCTCTCTCTCTCTCTCTCTCTCTCTCTCTCTCCAGAATAGGATAGACAAGGCTCTTTTGCCTTGTAGCTGTCAGCAGACAAGGCCAGCTGTTGTTCAACTAGCATATGTACATACAATATTTATTCCATATCCTGGGTGCCTTCAGTATATTTTAGCATCACATAAAAGTTCAGAAATGAGTGTGCATATGGCAAGGTATATGTTTTTGGATTATGAAGGGTGAAATCATTCTTCACAAAATTTAAAGAGAAACCTAAACCCTCCCTCCCTTGTCCCTTAAACCTAAAGTGACTCTTTTTAGAACTCCTGCTCCCTTTAGCCCAAGCAGATAGAATTTGGCCTGGGTCATACTGTCATATTACCTCTAGGCAATAGATGATCCTGAGCCTGGCATTCACCCTTTGACTCTCCTCACCGTTCCATCCTCATTTCATATCATTCTGTCTCTTAGATTCTCCATTTCTCCCAAAATTGTCATCTTGGTAACTTTAGAGCATGATGGGTTAGAAAGAAGGAGGCACAAAATCCTCCTTCCATCCCGTCCTGTCTCCCATCTCTATGCACCTTGTGTAGCCAGTGGTTCTTGTTTAAAATGTTCCCCTCCACTCCCAACTGGTGATCCCATTCACAGAGTCCCAGTCTTTCTTCACAGTCTATCTCCACTGACATGTCCAACACAAAGCCTTGTCTGATGCCTCCTGTCCCTATCACTGCCCCTACCACCAAGTTATTAACCTTCTCCGTATATTATTTTGAATCTAATTAACATTTATTTATCTCTATGTAAGCTATGCTTTTCAGAAGACCAGAAACTTCTTGAAGGCAAGAACTGTTCAGTTTTTTCCTTTGTATCATCAGTAGCTCCCAATATGCTTAATAAATTGATTGAATTAAATCAAATTGAATTGAACTGACTGGAATCAAATGGAACTGAAAAGAATCATTCTTTCTTCTCTCTGACTTATCAGTCTCTCCAAGTCTGTCTGAGCTTTCTTCTGCAGTGATGACCTTGGCAAGTTCCTTTCCTTCCAAAGCTTCCTCACATCTGTTATTGTTCTTCATCCATAGTCTCAAAGAGGACCCATGACATCAAGAGGGTGATATCTTCACTTGGAAGTGAATGGGATTTAAGTGAAGCAAAGCCATTAGCCTCACTCTATCACACCTGTACAAGGGGGGTTATCTTCATTCTAGGTAATACGTAAATCTATTTTATCATCCGTATATAATGAATGAGAAAGTGAGGCAGAGAGGGAAAGAGACACCTGTCAAAAGGTTGCATTGGAAACCAATTCTCCATTGTCAGTCTGTTTCTTTGACTGTCAAATAAAGAGCAATGACCTGTAAGACCTTCCCAACAGGGTTGTAGGGAGCATTAGATAACTACGAGTTCTACCTTGCAAATTATTTCCATAGGACTATAGACTTGGAGGGATCATTAGAAGTTGTCTATCCCAAGCCATGTGTTTCACAGAGAAGGAAACTGCAGGTCGGAGAGGGAGTGAATGTGTCCAATGCCACATGGCTTTTAGAAAGCTCATTGTACTGCTTTATCTGGGGAGGTGAGGGTCACAATCTATCGTGATTTGAAAGACATCAACGACAAATTGAAATAGGAAGAAAGGAGAAGTCCTTCAATTCACAGCAAGAATGCTGACAATAGCCAAGGAGCTGAATAACTTTGTCTTCTTGTGGTCACAGAACCTTAATAGCATTGAGCCCAATATCTCGAGGGCATCCATTGGTTAAGATGGTCCTCAAGACTAGATCCTGGAGAAATCAGGTCAACTTCAGGCTTCAAGTGATCCATGAAGTTATTGAGAAATAAAATATGCAAGTTTAAACCACAGACATAGTGGTTTCTTTCAGCACTAAAATGTTGGTGTTTATTGGAATGTCGTAGGATTAGAAGGATGGGGAAGGAGGGAAATGATGAGGCAATAATAGGAATTATAGAAAGTTGCTTTAAAAATGTTGGTCAACTCCTCCATCTTCAATCAGAAACCTTGTCCAACCCCTCCTAATTCTAGAGTCTTGCCTTGTTCTTTCCTATGTGCCCTTCATTTATATGAATATATTTGTTTATCATTGTCCATTGCCCCATCCCCCATTAGGTTGTGAGCTGCTTAAGGAACTGTCTTTTGTCATTTTTTGCATCCCCTATATTTGGTACAAAGAAAGAGCTTTAGAAATGTTTATTGATGGACTAATTGACTCCTCACCACCATAAGCGCACCACCATGCTGGTACCTGGACAGATGAAGAGCTAATGTGATCCTGGAAAAATGCATACCCCATGCAAAAGGAGGCTGGTCAGATGCACAATCAGCAAAGAATATGCAATCATGAATTCATTGACTTGTATATGTATGTGTGAGTGTGTGTGTGTGTGTGTGTATGTTTGTGTTCACTGGCCAGGAAGACAAAAGAGCAATTTGACTCCTAGAGGTGAAAAGGTATTAAGATTTATAATAATAACAATCTATAATACTTAGAGAAATGATAACAAAATTTATAAGTGCTTAAATTTTAGGGTTTACGAAGGACTTTTTATATATATGTTATTTCATTTCATCCCAATAACAATTCTGAGAAGTAAGTGTTATCATTATTATTCTCATTTTATAGAGGAGGAAATTGAGGCTGGTAGTAGCTCAGTGACTACTAAGTGCCTCAGGTGGTATTTTCATTCAAGTCACATTCACTCCAACTTCACCACTCTGTCCACTCTACCACCTTCATTGTCTGACCAGTACCTACAAAATTCACCTAGTCATGGTCCAAAAATCTGACCCAGACATTTGTCTTTACTTCTTTGTGGTAAATAATTGTTGAAAAGGGTAGCTAGGTAGTGCATTGGAGAGATGGAGTGCCAGCCCTAGAATCAGGAAGATTTATATGAACTCAGCTTCCTGAGTTCAAATTGAACCCCAGACATAGCCCTGTTTTCCTCAGTTTCCTCATCTGTAAAATGAGCCAATAAAGGAAATGGCAAACCATTCCATCATGTCTACCAAAAAAATTCCGAAATGGGGTCATGAAGAGTTGGACATGACTGAAAAATGACTGATCAACAACATTGTTGAAAGACTGTTGATTTCCAGGCCTGAAGAAGCTTTCACAAAACAGTCAGACTGGCTAATGGATATTTATAACAATTCTGAAAGATGATTTCAGTCACACCTAGTAAAGCTTAAGGAACACGATTCCAGGAAAAGGGAACCAAATGAAGGACAAAACTAAAGGAGTAACCATGCCCCCATATCTGTGCCAGGGAAGGAAACCAGGCAAGGACTGTTTAGAGTTAGCCAAGATTTTCACTTTGGAGAGTCTGATTAGATTCCCATCTGTGATGTCACAGGAAGGGAAGGGTCAAAGAGAGCTCCCCATTAGACAAGCATGGGACAAGGAAGTTTTCAGAAAAGAGCAGAAGGGGATATAATTAGGGAGCAATATGGAGTGAATCCAAAGTTAGCTTGCCATAGGAAAAGTCTGGCTCCACAGAGCAGGAGACTGTGCTTCATTTCTTTTTTTGTTTGTTTTAATATCTCAGACATCAAAATCTAGATAGGAATTATCTCAAGACCATGTGAATCATGGACCTTCTCCCCCCTCCTCACTATTTGTGTGAGTCACTGTGCATTTGCCTGTTCATGATTAGATCCATATTGGATATCTCCATGTCTCCACAGATGATGGGTCTCCCTTTACCTCTTTTTACCCATGAGTAGCAGGATGGAAGTAAGGAATGACTGCAGAAGTCAATCTGATTAGGAGAAGCATCAGCAAAGCATGCTATTAGTCCTGACTCTAATCGGGAACTGGCGTTCGGAGATACCCTCTCCATCTGCCCCACCCTCCAATATCCAGAGAAGGAATAAGTCATCTGATATCTCACCATCAGTTTTATTGTTTTCAAATACACTCAGCCATCTGAATAAGTGACAGTGTTGGCAAGGAAAGGTCCTTGAGGCCCATCTTTGTAAGAATAGATAAGCAGGGTTTGCAGCCCGCTCATTGATTCTGATGGAAATGGATCCTTCTGAAGGACGACTGGACAAATGTGGTCTCTGAAGTAGGTTAAACAACCCACAGCAACTTGCTATTCTTCCTGCATATTGTTTCAACACACCTATATTTCCATAAATAGAACTAAGGTCAGCATTAGCCTGGCTCTTGTCCACATTTAGAAACTAAATGACTCATTGAAAAGACCCTGATATTAGGAAAGATTGAAGACTAAAGGCAGAGGATGAGATGGAGAGAGAGTGTCATGGAAACCAAGAGCATGAGCTTGGACAGACTTCTGGAGATGGGAGGAGAGAGGGTCCTTTGTGGGGTCACAAAGAAAAGACATAATGAACAACAAAAAGGATCCAAATGAAGTGGCTCACTTTAAGAGAGTGATGATTTAGTGGTAAAAATGTTAAGGACACATAAAAGCTTTCTTTGTTTTTCAAAAGTCACTTTTATCTAGCACAGAATCACAGAGAACATGGGCTACTTCAGTCCTTTCTCTCAACATGTCATTTTCCTTGAGACCAGTAAAATAATGAGCATTGTTCATCCTTTCCAGAAGCACCCTCCCATTCAAAGTCAAGGGAAATGACTAGCAGAGAGAAGAAAGAAATGTTATACTCTCATGTGCCCAGTCATCGTCATGTTTGATTTACTTTATCATGGTTTTTTTGAAAATACTCACTGGAGTTGACCAGAATGAGGAGAAACAAAAGCTAGGAAAGGAGCTAAAAAAGATCTGATCTGAGTGATTAAGATCACACACACACACACACACACACACACACACACACACACACACACACAGAGAGAGACATGCACATACACATACATAAGTCTATGTTAGATATAGGTAGAGATATACATATTGACATGTGTATAGATCTATATATGTGCAGATGACACAATTATAAACATTTGCAGAGAGAGGGATGAATATATAAATGGAGGAAAATTGGAAGAGGAAGAAGACTAATAAAAATATGTTGAAAAATATAGGTCAGGATCAAGAATAAAAACTTGGTTAGTCAGAAGCCACATCATAAAAGCAAAAGTCATTTTTTTCAAGGATTTCCATTCCCAAAGAATGCATGATCAAGTGGCCAGACCAGATCAGTCCTTGGAAAACAGATTTGAACGTTTTTCTGGGAGTGTGTCAGAACCTTTTCATAATGATAGGAACTAGACCAAGTGTGTGCTTCACAAGTAGCCTTTGGGAATCTCAGATCACATTTATGTCACTTTAAAGAATCATGGTAGTGCTTTTTCCTTCTCTCGATACCCAATTGCATCACACACATACACACACACACACACACACACACACACACACACACACACACACACACTTGGGAGTGATTTCTGAATCTCTCTATATAGTCCTTTTGCACTGCCCTAAACAATTTATGAGAGCATAAATTAGAGTCAGCACGATATTAAAAGAAATTTTTTAGTGAGAAGATAAAGGTGTACAATGAAATAATGAATGAACAGTTTCATAATGGCCATTTAAACAATGTTTTAAAAATAGAAAAGATAGAAGATTATCCATAAACAGAGACTATCATCATTTTCTAAGGAAGTTTAACCAATGCAAAGCAATCACTATAATAGGGAGACATCAAAGTCCTAGAAACTACCTCAGGTAATAGATGATCTCCATGAAAATCGGAAAGATGAGGTCAACAAGGGACACATTGGTTTAAGGGAAATATCAATTTAAAGTGAAATTTAAAGGGAAATATTGCTTTAAAATATAAATCTTAAGGAAGAGAATGATAGAAGTTGAAGAGATTGCTATTATATAAATAAACAAGATTATATTTTTGTAGACAGAGATCATTAATTTAAAAAGTAATAAAAGATCTCATTGTTATTATAACTTACTGGCTCTAAAAATGCACTTGATTCAGGAAAGAGAAACAATGATGTAGGATCAGGAAAAATTTTCCCAATCACATGCTAAGATCATAGATATTCACTATATACTGCATCATTATTTCATGCTAAATTATTATTCAAAGAATTTCTGATCAATAATATCAAGGGAAATATCTGAGAGATGGTTCTTTTCTGAGTTTTTTTAATTTTATTTATTTAAGGCAATGAGGTTAAGTGATTTGCCCAAGGTCACACAGCTAGGCAATTATTAAGAGTCTGAGACCAGATCTGAACTCAGGTCTCCTGACTCCAGGGTCTTCATCTTATACACTACACCACCTAGCTATCCTCAGGAGTTCCTTTCTAAAGGAGGCTGAGCAAAAGTCGTGCTCAATAGTATGGGGTTAAAATTGTATATTTGTGCTCGCTGATCAATGAACCATCTTGAAATCACTGAAACATGATGCTCCAATTCTAGGATGAGTCATTGCTCAGTTTTAATCAATCCATTAGCAACAATTTATCAAGCAATTACTAGTGTGCTGGGCACTCTGATAGAGATAGAGAATACAAAGCTCAAAGCGAAAACAGTCCTGTTCTCAAGAAACATATATTTCAATGGAGAAGAAAAGAAGGGTGTTAATAGGTATCTGTGCAGTCATACATACAAGATAAGCAAAGAGTAGACAGAAAGGGGTGCTTGAACTGAGACTTGAAGGAAGATGGATTTTCTAAGAAAAGGAAGGGTAGTATTCCAGACATTGGAAGCATTTAATATAAAGGCACAGAAATAGAAATGAGAACATCACACTGTAACTACTATCACTTCTTACATGTTTTCATTTCCAAAAGACCAATAAAAATGACCCCTTTCAGATATTAAGTAAAACCATTTCTTTAGCAATAAGGAAAAAAGAATCCTATAACTCATATATTCAAACATGAAGGAATAATAGTTACATTATACTCCAGGGTCACATTTTCCCAACAATGTATTTAATATTTCTGAGAAATTTTACTTTACACTTACACTTATACACACCTAGCAGGGAAACACAAGTGAGGAAAACCTATGTCCTCTTTGCTTCTCACAACTCTGGACTGTAGTTTGGATTGCAATTGCTCTATCCATGAATATCTGATGACAAAAAGCCATTTTTTGTTGACTATTCCTCTAGGAAGCAAAGGGAGATCACTGAAATTTTTGTGTAGGTATGTGTCCTGATTTAATTCCAATGTTGTCGGTTGCCCACCTCCACAAGAGGTTAGTCATAGTGATACCCAAATGAAGGCAAAGTGTTCTTTCACTCATCAAGATAGTCACAAATCTTCACATTCCATTTGTAGTTCCCCAAAGATTGTAGTTCAAGAGAGGAAATTTTGTCAACTAGAAATAATATTGTATTTTTTGCAGAATATTTGGGTCTGAGTCTAACTTGTGATTTCTAGTTGTGAGACCTTGGATGAGTCACAGAGTCACATGGACATCTAATTGCACCGACCAAGGATTACCAACTACAACATCAACATCAGATAGTTGACCTCCAAGGAGAAAGGATCCATCACCTCTTGAGGCAACCAATTCCATTTTCAGAGAGCTCTGTTAGGGAGCTGTTTTGTTTTTTCCCATCAAGACTACATATACATCTCTGTAACCTCTGTCTCTTACTCTAAATTGGCTCATTGGGGTCAAGTAAGGTAAATCAAGGAATTTCTCAGGGCCTCAGTTTTCTCCTTTGGAAAATGAGACTAATAGTACTTGAATACTTTATTTCATGGGAAAGTGAATTGTAATCCTCAGAAATACTCTACAAATTGAAGCTTCTATGATTATCACCTCCTTTTGATGCCTTTTATATAAGTAAATGAAATGTTGCATTGAAAGCCCAGATGATGAGAAGCATTGTTTAATCTTTTTAAAGTTACCTTAAATGAAAATCAGTTTGCCCTGGAAAAAAAATCACCCTTTGGATCATTTAAAAGAAAAAAGAAAAAAAAAAGAAAGACTGAGACACATCCTGGAGACAAGAAATGCCCTTTTTGGTGGCCTGTCTGATACATATAACCTTCGGTTCTGCCCCTCTTGTCTTGGATTCCCTTCTGCTATCTTGACGACTTGCCCTTGCCCACCGCCAGTCGGATGTGCTTGATAGAGATGCAGGGCTAGACTCAGCAGGAAGATCTCAGTTCAGATTCTGACTCTGGGACTACAAGCTGTGAATCACTGATCATATCATCTAGTGTCTCTTAAGTTTGGCTGCAAGATAATGTGCTTCCTATTAAGAAGTGGCTTGTGTAGTACAGTGGGTGGAATGCTGGCTTTGGAATCAGCAGACCCTGGCTTACTCAATCACTTCTTAAACATTTTCCAAGTGTCAGGCATTGGGCTAAGAACTAATGATGAAAAGAAAGGCAAAAACAACTCTGTACATGGATAAGTGTGTGTTAGGTAATTCCAGATGTATGTCACAGGAGAGGAAATTGTAGTTGCCCCTTTGCCACATGAGTTTTCTAAGCTTGAGTTCACTTTCCCTTGGATTATGAAAGAGTGTGTCATATACTTTAGGTTGGGGGGAGGGGGAATGCAGATCAGCTATTCAAATCCTACCATCCCAGTAAATACTCTTTTCTCAAAATTAAGTCTGGAAACTAATTGATGTCAACTAATAATCACCAAGAGAAATACACTGGTGGGGCCTCGTGAGTTGTAAGACTAAAACCAACCCCCCAAGAGAGACAGAGACAGAGAGAGACGAACATATACAAAGAGAGATAGAGACAAAGGGAGGGAGGGAGAGAGGGAGAGACAAAGAGAGAGACAGAAAGAGATAGAGAGAGACAGACAGAGAGAGAGACAGAGAGAGGGAGGGAGGGAGACAGAGAGGCAGAGAGACAGAAGATTCAGAGACAGACAAGAGAAAAACAGAGACAAAAAGACAGATACAGAGACAGAGAATGAGAGAGACAGATACAAAGACAGAGACAGTCAGAGACAGAGACAAAGAATGAGAGACAGAGATGGACACAGAGTCAGAGAGAGACACACATACATATGAGTCACATATATACATGTTCACATGTGTGTATCTAGATAGAGAGAGATAGACATTTATGTGAATGTGTATCAATCAAAGATCTCTCCTACAGAATAACAGCAGTAGCAATATAGGAATTACACTCAACATGTTACAAGTATCACCTCATTAGATCTCACGCCATTCCTGGCCATCAGGTGCAATGATCGCCTCCAATATACAGATGAGGAATTGAACAGAGTAAGAGTATTGACCAGGGTCATCTAGCCCAGAAGTTTCTGAGATCAGATCTGAACTCAGGTCTTCCTGATTCCAGGCCCAGGTCTCTTCTCCCCCTTCCTACTTCAGCTGCCCTCTATATCCTGGGTAATGTGTAGCAATGTATATGCATGGGTTCATACATGCTTTTCTTATTTTATACATTTATTCATGTGTATATAAATATATATGTGTGTGTGTTTATATACACAAATTCATACATATATACATATGCATAGATGATAGATGGATGGAGAGATAGAAAGAAAGAAAGAAAGAAAGAAAGAAAGAAAGAAAGAAAGAAAGAAAGAAAGAAAGAAAGAAAGAAAGAAAGAAAGAAGGGAGGGAGGGAGGGAGGGAGGGAGGGAGGGAGGGAGGGAGGGAGGGAGGAAGGAAGGAAGGAAGGAAGGAAGGAAGGAAGGAAGGAAGGAAGATATAGAGATAGCTAGAAGATTATCAATCAGTCAGGAGGCACAGTAAAGTCTCTAGAGTCAGGAAAATGCATCTTCCTGAGCTTCAAAGCATTCTTAGACACTGAACTGTGGAACCCTGACCAAGTCACTTCATCTTCTTTGCCTCCATTTCTTCATCTGCAAAATGAGCTAGAGAAGGAAATGGCCCAACCATTCCAGTACATTTGCAAAGAAAACCCCAAATGGGGTCATATAGAGTCAGAGATGACTGAATAACAATAGAGAGAGAGAAATCTATCTGTGTGTCTATGCATGTCTATATGTGTACACATGCATCTACACATGTTCACACCTAGTCGTTTTCATGTCCTTCCATGAAAACACATACCACCTTGTCCCTTTCTTCGAATCTCCATTGCTTAGCACAGTATTGGCAGAGAACAGATATTTGATATGTGCTTGATGACTTTTAAAATATAATCAATTTTATTTTTAAAAAAGTAAATGAGAGTCAGTGGGGGGGGGGGGGGGGGGTAGATGACCTTGAAGCTTTCTTTAGCCTTTTCAGCCAGGTCCCTATGACCATGCAAATGAGTGAAACTGGATTGAAAATGTTCTTCTGCCCTGGAATCCTCAGACAGGAGTCGAGGTGATTCAGACTTAGAAAACCCGAGCATATTTGACTTGCTGGTAGGTTCAATTAAACAGCCCCAAGGAGGAGGACAGAGGAATCGCCTATACCGCATCCAAATGAGAATATTAAAGGCTGCCATCATTTATTTGCTGTTTTCCAACCTCCGGAATCTCATTATTCAGAGAATTGAGGTCAGCTTCGCTCCACTGGACCGGCCCTGGGTCTGGGTGAGATGCTTTCATTCCCGGAGAGCCCTAAGCAGATATGCTGAATCTGAGTCCCAGTTAATTAAATCACGGTGGAGGATGAAAATTGTCAACAGCCTGAAAACCGAAGACCCTGGAAGGAGGCAATCTCATAGCACCCAGAGCTGGAGTTGGACATAGATTTCTGACTGAATAAGATTCATCCCTGAGGCTGAGGTAGCTCAGTGAAACCTCCTAATGACAAATCTTGGGGTTCACTGGTCCTGAATATACCAGATGTTCTTAGTGACTATCAACCTTTCCCTTCACAACTGGAGCAGGATATCCATCTATAACTCTTCTTTAATGAAAAGGTGTCCCCCAAGCATTTACTTTTTCACATAGTTATTTGAACAATTCATAACAAAGGATTCTATCTAACTGTGGAAATGAGTTTTTTTCTGGAGGTAGTCCCTCCTTCTATTCCTCACCAGAAGTCTTCAATGAGAGACTGGATGTACTCTTGTCTGGAATGATTTACGTAACATTTTGCAATCTGAAAACTAGCTACTGTAAGCTACAAAAAGGATTCCTGTCTCATGTTGGGGGTAGATGAAGTGACTCCAAAGGTCGCTTCCCACTCTTAGCTTCCATAACTCCATAAAAAATTAGATTTCTCCCAAAGGAAGCTCCCAAGCTTCCTGTAGGTCCAATGGATGCATGCAAAAGTAATCTATAAAAGCCAAAACAATCCTTGCAACAATAGACAGCTTTCGGGACCCAGGAGAGAGGCACCTATGTGAGACATGGAAGAGAGGTTTGGGGTGTGTATTCAAGGAGATTAGTTTACAGGAAGAGAAAATAAGAGTCAGAAGGGGATTCAGATCATCTAGCCTTATCTCCTGACTTTAAAAGTAAAGAAACTGAGGTAGATAGGACATACGTGTTAATCTGTGGATAAGCTAGGGTTGTAAGGATGAAAGAGACATATTCCCTACATCCATTGAGGCATGGAAGTGTGTTCAAAGTTGATAGATAATGATGAAGGTAATAGGGATCGTTATTATCTCTCCTTTCTCTGAGAGGGAAAGGAAGAGTCTGGGCCAGTTCTTCTCTGAGTTCTACATCCCAAACAAACCAGCAAAATGCTCTGGAGGTGAGATTCTCACCCAGGGCTTTAGTCTCCAGGTTCTGCTCTATCCACCACACTGCCTCTTGATGGGCACTCTTGCCCCTGACATGAGTGGCTTGCATGAGAAAACAAAGAATTTTGCTAACCTTAAAGTGATCTATAAATGACCACTCTAATTTTTACTAGTGCTGGGTTCTGAGTAGGGATAAATAGCTCACCATACCTGGATGGCTTTCCTCTGCCCATTTATTTGCAGATAGATGGACATGCCTCTTTTCCTAGAGGCTGGTTTCTGTGTATGGCTGATAATCCAGAGATGCAGTTTCCTTATGTTCAATGTTCTGTCTCACAGATTGATGAATCCCTTGGTTCCATCCAAGAGAGGTAAAGAGGTGACTCTCTCTATGGGTCGCCTCCTGTACCAGATACTTCCCAAATAGCCTAGTCATAAGCAAACTCACTCTCTGCAAATGACTTCCTATGACTTTGCATATTTTTGCATTTGCTTTTCAATGAATACCCTATATTCTTATATCCTACATGAAAATTCTTCCAATTCCCCCAGTTGCTGGTTCCTTTCCCTCCACAAAAATTAACCAGTATAGGGAATAACATTTCATTTTAATTCTGTCTTTTCCCTTCATCAAAAAATATAAGGTCTCTGGAGACAGGGACTATTGATAGATCTAGCCCAGCAGCTGATACATGGTTGGAGTTTAATTAACACTCATTGAATTTTGTTGAAGACTTACTATGGTGATCTTTTGGATAATGTTGGTTTTCCTCCTCAAGGAAAATAAAGGTCTCTCTAATTCCTTCCATCCCCTTTTCACTCCTAAGCCTAATGAGTCTAGGGACACCTTCTCCAGAGATTTCTGAAATGTGTTCCTTTGTTAACATCATCCTTGACCCCTTCTGACATGAGGGAAGATTGGATTTGGTGTTGAAGAAATGCAAATCCACACAGAGATTCATGCAAAAATGGTTTCAGAGACATCGACTATTTTTATATTAATATTTAATTGGTTGCAAATTTTGCTGCCTTGAAGAAATTTGGAACTCTTTGCTTCATTAAGGAAGTCCTGTCATTTGTTCAGGGTAATTATAGCTTTTAAAAATCCTTATAAAAGCTCTGAAGGAATAAAAAAAAGGAGAAAAATAATTAGCAATAAAAGCTTAGTTAATAGTTCTCAGCTTGCAGACTCCCTTGGAGTTCTGATCAGTGCATGCCTTTACAGCCTGGATGGGTGGGTTTAAATGAACATTAATAATTGATTTAGATATGAGGGAGGCTGTCAGAAAAGCAAGTGTCATTTTCTCTCTTTAGTAATTCACCCACACATCCTCAACTTCCCTGTACTTTCCCATTCCGCGTGGTCATGGGGGGGGGGGGGGAGGAAGAGGGGCAAGGATCTTGGAGATTTTGGATGTTATTGAGGTGTTAATAATAGTAAAGCACAAAGTCTCTGCCTCTGTGACTCATAATAACCTCACAGCCACCCCACAAGGTAAGCACCAGAGGCATTATTATCATCCCCATTTCACAGGTAAAGCAAATGAGACTCATTGATTCTGTGCCCATGCTTGCCCAATTACTCAATCTGATTAATGGAAAGGATAACAGGTTTATGATCAGAAACAGATTCAGATTTCACCTCGGTATTATTTCCTAGATCGGGAAGCTACTTCGTGCCTCTCTGGGCCTCTGTTTCCTTCTCTGTAAAATGAAAAGTTTGGGCCAGTTCTTCTTTAAGGTCACTTCCATCTTTAAAGCTGCGATCTTCTAATTGTCCGAAGAAGTCTCTGAAATGATGATCTCCTGGCTCTAGGGTTTTTCCTACTAACCCAGTCTATGTATTTGTGAACACCTTGGTTCCTTCTATATCCCAATCAAAATACAGAAAACCTGATTGAATCTAAGAAAATACAGTGCAATAAGAAAAGCAGAGACCTACACTGGGGTCAAAAAAAAATCCATGTCACAAGTACCATGTGTGGGAGGCACAGCTAGGAAGCTGTCCAAGTGTAAAGTATCTGGGAATGTTGTGCACTGCAAACTCAGTGAGTCAACAAAGTGACTTGGTTTTTTTTTTGAACCAGACTTGTGATTGGATCAGCTGTAAGGGAGCTCCGGGTGGGAGGCTCCTTCTACCTAGGGAGAATGGCACCTTCCCTGAAGTTTAGCACTTTTGAGAATTAGCTGAGAAACCAAGCCCCACAGGCTGTAGGTTTCAGAGACAGAACCTCACCTAGGACTTTCTGGGATCTTTGTCCACCCTGCAACCTGGCAAGCAGTTGAAGTTTCATTAAGAAAGCCCCAAATGAGAAGGGAGATAGTCCTAATACACAATTTCTATTGCTTCAGAATGTATTGGAATATTTGGAGCATTGTCTTCAGTTCTGGGTAACATAATTAAAATTTTTCTTTTACTTAACCTCATTTACATCTCATAATATGAACCTCTCATTCTGCTTTCTAGAGAGCCCCCATCCAGTATGCTACCCACGTCAATCAGTTACAGTTGGTCTTGCTCAGCTTTAGGAAAGGGATTTATCAAGTTGAAATAACAGAACTAAGAGTTATAAAATGATTCCTTAAACACACAAGGCTGCTGAGAAGAACTGGAATATCCAATGGCTACCTCCCAACTCTTGCCCCAGATGAGCTTTTTTTTTTCCCCTTTCATAAAATTCTCATAAGATTTCTTTTGGTTGTAGCACTCTGCTTAGCTCTAGGGATCACTGACTTTCTGGAAGCCCACATTTCTCTCTGTCATGAAGAGTTGCATTTCCTAAAGATGCTTCCATTCTTTAGGGAGTGTTTTCCCATATTAATCGGCAAGGACTCCCTTGTTATGGGCCACTACTGCTCCACACTCTGACTCTAGAATTATCCTCTTAGAATATTCAGTTTCCCAAACACCAAAGAAACATAGACAATAAATGTTCATGGATGCATGGCAACCAGGGAGGGAAGAGGCAACTGTTCTACTGCCATTTGGCTACTTATGGAAATTCCACCTCATGTGTCTCTGGGAAGGAAAAGAAGTGAGAAGTGTTAGCAGAAGGGCAGATCACATCTAGTGTTTGCACACTCATTTGTCACTCCTGGTGAAAACATGTCCAAACACAAATCATTGGTCCTTCAGTCAAGCTGAACATTCTTCATGCTCAACACTGTATCTTACCCTCCAACACTCATGGCTAGAAATCAGCTCCCCAAAGTTCTATGTGCTGAGTGGAAACCAGACATGAAATACACTCTCTAAAACCCACTTGGAAGAGCAAATGTGAGCATGTTCGAAAGACTGAATAGTAGCTTTTTGACTCTCTTTGCTCAGTCCATCATCAGACACAATCACAAGCTTTGCAGGCCATAAACATGATGTCAATGCTAGCTGTTATTCTTACAAGATGATACTGTTCTTTTCTGATGTAAAAAGAAACGTCCCCTAAAGTCCTGTCTGATGGAATCATAGATTTAGACCCAGAGGGGACCTCAGAGGTTTAGTCAGAGCCTCTCATTTCATAAATGAGGAAACTGAGGTGTAACCCAACAAGGGCATACAAGGAGTCATTATGTTAGAGGCTGAATTGGTACCCAAGTCACCCTAAATCCAAACCACTGCTGCCTCCCTATAACTGCAGAGAATTTGGGCAGGATTTCTCCAAAGAAACTTTCTAGTTCATTCCTTGACAAGACGTCTGCAGAAACCTCTGGGAGAAAAGAAACCCAGCAAGACTGTAGCTTAGCATTTGCATGGACAATTACACACTCCCAGGTAGAGCAGAATTTTCTTCCATAATTGTCTAACTATAGCTCTTTGTGCAAGTCTGGTATATAAAAATGTTACAGGTTATAAAAAGCACTTGGACTTCATTCTGCAGTCAGTCAGCACTTAAAGTTAGTGCTCAGCCCTGGCCCCAGCCTAGTCAAAGATGCAGGTTCCTGAACAAGGTGCTTAGGGAAAATTCCAAAGCCTCAAAATGCTTCTCCAATTTACCTATTGGGTAGCTTCTCACTCATTCTGTCTTTTTTGTTTTGGGGGTTTTTTGGTTTTGTTTTTGCAAGGCAGTGGAGTTAAGTGACTTGCCCAAGGTCATACAGCTAGGTAATTATTAAGTGTCTGAGGCCGGATTTGAACTCAGGTCCTCCTGACCTCAGGGCCACTGCTCTATCTTCTGTGCCACTTAGCTGCTCCCATTCTGTCTTCAACATAATACTGTGAAGAAATTATCAAACTGAGGTCAGAAGAACTGTATTTCCGATGATCCTTTGACATTTATGAACTGTATAAACTTATCCCTGCAGCATCTTCTGTATGATGACATCTTCAGTCCTTTCTACCATTATGTGATCTCTGGTTCCAGCATCGATTTATGTGACTGTGACGTAATCATGACTTGAGAAGTGAAAAGTAAGAATATCAAGTTAGGCATCAGAAATCCTGGGTTCAAGATATGAGTTTTGTTTGGGACCTTTTGTCGAGCCAGTTTCCTTTCATAGGGTCTCTGGTGATTCCTAAGATTTATTCTAATTTTGAAATTATGAATAATCAAAGGTTGTTCATTTGAACAAATGACCATGGATGAATTCAATCCACAGAACCTAGGCACAGGGATTGGACCTAGGGTATCCTTGGAACAGGAAATTACTGGCAACAAAATACTACCTACTGACATAGGCCAGAAAATGATCTGCAATTTATAATCTTAGATAATTGTCTGAGTGGGTGAAGTAACTTGAGAAAAGGAATTAAGTTCAGATGAATGCATGAGGAAATTATATCAAATAATCCAAAAGCAATTCATACCTAGGCCAGAGCCATTCAAAAATAGACAGAAAATATTCTGCCAAATTTGTCTTATGAGAATCATATGGTCCTCATAGTCGAACAAGGGAACAAAGTAGAGAAAGACTAGTGGTATTAATCCCACTAATAAAAATTGATATAAACATTTCAAATAAAATCCTCACAAGAGATGACAGCAATAAATCTAGAAAGTCATCCTCTATGACTGAGTTTGCTTCATGAAAGGGATGAAAGTTTGATTCAATGTTAGGGAAATAATTAGAATAGGTTTTATCATATGAGTAAAAATATAGTAAAGTCCAGTGCTCCCATGGACATGTTTTGTTATACTTCTAGCTTAGCTAGATTTTTTGTTTCTGTCTCCTGATAGCATCACCTGGTTCAGGTTCTTAAATGTGGGGTGGTCTCTCTCTTTCTCCTTACCCTTTTCTAACTCTAAATTGCTTTACCAAAATTTAAGTCTGACCATGTCACTTCCCTATTCAATCAACTTCAGCAGCTCCCAATTATCTTTTTGGTCAAATACATAATGTTTGGTTTACCTTTTAAGCTCATCATAAGACCATTACATGACACAGGGGTAGACCATTGAGCCCGTAGTCAAGGAGACTTAAGTTCAAATCCAGCCTTATATACTTAATAGTTCATAGGCCATTTAGCCACCCTCTACCTCTGTTTCCTCATTTAAAAGACTCATAATAACACTTCCAAGAGTCCTCATGAAGATCTAATGGGATAATATTTCTAAAGTGCTTCACAAATCTTAAAATGCTATAGGCATTTCAGAAATTATTCTTCATAACCTGACCTTCCTTTGCTTCCTGTTTCTTACACCTTACTCCTCCACATCTCTCTGTGACTCAATGGTACTGCTCTTACAGCTCATCTTTGCCCAGGACATACTCTATCTCCTGCTATTTCTCATGCCTGGAACTCCTCCCTTCTTATCTCTTCCTCCTGCCTTCCTTGATTTGCTTAAAAGCTCAGCTTCCACAAGATCCTTTCCCAGTCTATCTTTTTTATTGGTTGGTTCTTTTTTGCAAGGCAATGGGGTTAAGTGGCTTGCCCGAGGCCACACAGCTAGGTCATTATTAAGTGGCTGAGGTTGGATTTGAACTCAGGTACTCCTGACTCCAGGGTCCATGTTCTATCCATTGTGCCACCTAGGCACCCCCCCCCAGTCTATCTTAATCTTAGTACCTTCCCTTTCTGGATTCTCCAAATTGTCCCTTCCAAAGCCTCTTGGCATGCTACCCCTCCCCTCTCATTAGACTGTGAGTTCCTTGAGAACAGTCTGTCTTTTGTCTTTCTTCAAATCTTCACATCTTAGCAAAGCATCCAGTACATAGTTATTGCTTCACAAATGCTCATTGGTTTGACTTGATGACACACCTCTACCAAATTAGTCTTATCAATGCAGAAAAGATCTTATTCAACATATTGTCCTATTTTTGTTTAAAAAAAAGTATGTAAGGTCCCTTCTTAATATGATGAAAAACATATATTTAAAAGCAAAAGCAAAAAATGTTTTCAATGAAAATATGAGCCATTTCCCCAGTACAAAGCAAAGATGTTTTTTCTACTTCAAATTATTTGATAGACTGCTAAAAAAGATGGGCTCCCCCAATAAGGAACAAGTACAAAGTGAAAGATATTATCATCAGCATAAAACAACTGGAATCATCTCTATTTGTCTTATAAAACTCCAGCATGTTAGTAAGGAAACCAATTGAAAAGGTTAATAGCATTAGCATAAAGTCATCAGCATTTCTATGACATGCTAACAAAATTCAGGATCCAATAATAATAATGAGATAAATGTCATTCAACTTAAGTTCACAAAATTTAACATATCTGAGAATTTTCCTTACAAAACACAACAAGATGTACATATCCATAAACCTATAAAATATTCTGGGGAAATGAAAGGAGACTTGAATGATTGAAGAGATGCTCATTGCTCATTTCTGGGCTTTGTTATCATAGTACAATGACAATATTCTCTAAAATTATTGACAAATTTAATGTAATTACAACCACATTTTTAATGGCACAAATTAAAGAATGGATACAACAGCAACACATTGCTTGGAAGACCAAAATGTAAAATCTCAAAAGAAATAAAGAAAAAAATCAGAATGAAAAGAACATGACATTGCCAGATTTCAAACTATATTGCAGTGTATTAGTCAATGAAACTACTATGAATTGGTCAAAAGGTAACTGGTGCTGGACCTGGAACGAGGAAGACTTGAATTCAAATCCAGCCTCAGAAGCTTACTAGCTATGTTACACAAGGTAAATCACTTAACCTCTGTTTGCCTTAATCCACTTAAGAAAGAAATGAGATAATTCAGAGGAAAGATCAGTAACAGCTCAAATAGGGGAATTAAGAAAAACCTCATATGGAAGGTTTGCTTTTGCCACTTCCCCTTGAGCAGAATTTTGAAAAAAAAATAATGGCAGTCAAGAGGTGATGATAAGGTAACACATTTCAGTCACATGTATAGAGAAAGGAAATCATATTTCTAGAATAAGAAAAGACCCCAAAAGCCATATAGACCAACCCTCTAGTTTTATAGATGGAGAAATTGAGTCCCAGGGAAGTCAGATGACTCTCCTAAATTAAACAGATAGTTAATATTAAGAGTAGTATCTCTTTGCCTTTTTTGATCTTTTATTTTCAATAACATGTTTATTTTCAATATTGTATACAGAAAGATGATTTCTTTATTTTAAGTGATGTTATCTTTGATTCATCATGCCCTTCAGGTTGGTTTGTCCTATGAAAGACAATGGAGAGAACAATTTAAAAATCAAAACAACTTTTGGGTGTTGTCTTTTCAATTCTTGAAAAAACCCTTCAAGAACAAGGAAGAAAGTTTTCTTTCTCTGAGAGATAAAAAGCATTCCCATTCCTGAGACTTTATATTTAATTCCTAATAAATAATGCTTATAAATTAAACAGTTGCCATGTCCATGACCAGTTCTGGAAGGTCAAGCACAAAGAAAGTAAGGACAAAAGAAGACATTCTGCTGGAGGAGCGAGCGCCACAGCATGCCCACATGTCTGCTCTTCCACTGTGCCTTCTGCAATACTGGTTCCGTGATTTTAAAATGTCTGCACTAGGCCAGTATGTGGTACAATGGACAGAGCATTGGTCCTAGAGTCCGAAAGATCTGGATTCATATTTGGCAAATATTATCTAGAAGCTTAGGGGGGAATTCTTCTAGCTAAAGCCCCTGAAAAAGAAATACTTCCGGGGGGGGGGGGTGAAGGGAAAAAGCACTTCAGCCTCCTTCCTTCCTCCACCCTGCTTGTGAACTTTAAAAAAGGGAAAGATTTGGACTTTCCCATCCATTGTCCTAGCAGGATTCATGGGAGAATCATAGCTGGTGGCATGTCTGCCTTAGGTGCCAAGGACAAATGAACATAGAGACAAGACCAGGAGAAAAAATTGAAATGTACCAAAGAGAAAGACTTGGAGCACTCTAGAAAAAAGACTATGAAAGTTAACTCCATGAGTTATTCTCTTGCTCCCTTATGTTTAATTTCCCTGGATGCATATACCTGTGGAGAAGGGTGTCACAGACTTTGTGGGCAGGTGCCTTTTTTATACCAATTTAACTAATTAAGTGAAGTTAAATGGATTGGATCAACTGACAATATGGATGCAAGAAGTCCACTAATGGGAGCATGGGAGCTAAAAATGAAGCTCCTTCAGAGGAAGGTTAGGGGTTATTTTTTGCATTCCCAATGATAGTTAATGAACACTTAATACATTCATTATCCATCTACCTACAGCATGAGATAGCTATATAAGCCAATATTTTGACAATTCTCAAAAGGTTTGAATATCTTCTTCCATGTAGAGGTGTAATCAGTTTAATCTTAGTGAATAACAATCTTTTTCTTTACCTCTGTTTACCTTTTTTGTGCCTCTTTTGAGTTTCCTATTTGATCAAATAAGATAATTTTTTTAAAGTGGTTAACACAGTGCCTGGGACCTTCTCTTCCCCCTTTCTTTCTTTACCTAATGAAGTATACTTAGAATTTGGAGTCATTTCCTCTCTCATCCTCAGTTTCCTTCTCTGTAAAATGACAGGTATTCACTTAGGTGTTGTCCAGCACGCCATCAAATTCTAGCTATCATGATCAGTCTCTTTCACTAGATGGGTGGCAAATTGAATGCCTCTCAAAAAATCATTTTTTTA
This sequence comes from Macrotis lagotis, assembly GCF_037893015.1. Classification (NCBI taxonomy): domain Eukaryota; kingdom Metazoa; phylum Chordata; class Mammalia; order Peramelemorphia; family Peramelidae; genus Macrotis; species Macrotis lagotis. Next base: position 9,679,346 of record NC_133658.1, read on the forward strand.
ATGATTACTCCTGGGGCTGGGATTGATTTGGGGCTCAGAATTAAGGACAGTCTGCCCCTTGGCTTCGTGTTAGACAGAATAACAGAAGCAGCTTGTCAATTCTCATTTCCTTCAGAAACCAAGACTTCTCCTGTGCTATTCTAAAATCGTCTTTGCCCAGAGATAGTTGAAGTCACCCCAAATAAATGGGATTCTGTTGGTTATTCTGCACTAGGCTGATTCCAGTGACATGCGCATGGATAGGTCATTTTTCAGACAGACTCCTTGCTTCTGCATCCAGATATTAAGAAAAAGAATGCTTGACTGAAGCTATCAACTTCCTGAGGCTGCTTTTCTTCTCTGTGTTTAGGGCCCTCTGGTGATTCGGGGGCTGGATTGAATCTCATCTCTTTCTTTCTCAAAGGCTCTAATGAATGACTCACCAGCCCTGAGAGCTGGGAGCCCAGGGTTCCCCCAGGACTGGAAGCAGGAGGTGCAAACAATGGCTGCATGTCAATGCGATGTCTTTAACCCCTTCAAAGGGATGGGAGTGGGGCTCGCATCAGTGCTTTGCCATCAGAAAAATACAAATTCAAGAACTCATCACCAGATAGAATGGAGCGGAAATGGATTTCTGCACCAAAGGGAGATCTGTGACTTTTTAAGACTCACAACATGAACTGGCAACACCTTTCCTGCCATTTTATTTCTGATTGTGCTGAAATGTGATCTGTAATGAACAAATACATATTTTGTGTCTATGTGTGCATGTCTGTATGTGTGATTCTTCCATCCCCGGGGCCATAAATACGTAGGGTTTGGGGGAGAGGGGAAACATGTATAGAGACACAGACACAGACACAGCCTGCTCAGCAAAGGTGAGGTGGAGAAAGTCTATTCCCTAGACAGCTAAAGCTGCTCTTAGTGGGATGGGTTTTTTTTAAGATTTGTGTTTATAGGACATGCAAGAGATGGAAAATGGGCCAGAGGACAGAGTTCCAGCCTTTAAATTGGGACCCAGTTTCATGTTCTGACACATAATATCTGTTTGTGCATAACAAATCATTTAATTGCTTAGTACCTTGAGATGATTATTTTAGACTGTAAGTCACAGATGAGTTGTTGATCCCTTTTAAGTGGAGGGAATTTCCACACTGGGATTGCCCAAGTTCTATGAAATCACGGGTCTAGGTGTACCCTAGCAGCAGCATCAAAAATAAACAATGTTAATACTCACACTGTGCCCCCAGCTCTGGGTGAAAAAGATTATCTAAATTACCAGTAAGAAGAGTGAGGGAAAATGACTTTGTTAAAGGTCATACATCAAGAAGCAAGGGTTGGCCCCAGAAGCCATGTATCCTGCCTCCCAGTCCCATTTGCCTCGGTAATGTGTTTACCGAAGTAGCACATAATGATTCCCCTTGGCTATTGTTCGGGCTAATTTTTAGGAAGATCAGGTATCATTAACCTCCCCAGAGATACGTCTTGAAATATTTCAATGGCCCTGAGTGGGAGAAAGCAGCCTAGATGGAGAACTGGGAGAAATGACCATGAAATGATGCCTCTGCCAGCCATCAGTGTGACCACCGATAAGTCCCTTCCTCCCTCAGAGCCTAGTTTCCACATCGGAAGAGTAGGAAGCATATTTCCATCAAATTAGCATCATTGCAAAGAAGGGATCTTAGAGGTTCTCTGGTGTATAAAGAGAGCTGAGACCCAGTCGCCCACCTGGTGACTGACCAAGTCAGGGTTTGAACCCAAGCCCTAGTGTTGTTGGGGAAAATCACAAGAACTTAAACTGATGAAAAAAATGTTTCCTGAGAATAAGAAGCAAGCTTTTCTCCATGCTAGATTCTTCCCTCTCCTATGGGTTGTCCATATCTGCTTCATACATCATTGTTTGTATGTCATTTCACCATTGGGAGGTAAGCGTGAGTATGGAACCATAGCTTCACCCAATGCTTAGCATGGTGTCTATGTTCTATGGCTGTGACAGATTCTAAGATCTATTCATGTGGATTCTATCTCTGAAGAATCAGATCTTGAGGCACCTAGAGGTTTTAAAGTTATCAGTTAACAGAAAATAATACAGGGTTCTGCAGAAAACCTCTTAACGAACAGCTAAAAGAATCTGCTGACATGTTGTAGCTAGTACTCAAACCATTTGCACTTCAGTAGACCTTGTCCAAACACAGGTCTTGCTCCTCCAGGTCCTCAGGAAAGGCCCCTGGTCCTTCTCAGAAGGGATCAAGAGGGAGATGGCCGTACAGGATTTAAAAAAAGGAGATGGTTATTATCAAACTGTGCCTTTGGACCTTGGGGTGAAGTGGGAAGAGCCCTGAAGTTGGTGTTAGAAGCAGTCCCTCAGTCAAATCCGATTCATGTGCTTGATGGTATCACCTCCATGATGTTATGGTCTTCGAGGATGAAGGACAAACAACAGATGGACACATACATAAATGCCTATATAGTTGTGTGTGTGTATGTATAGGAATTGATCGTGGCAAGAAAATGGACTACTACATTATCTTCGATTTGAATAAAAGAGAGGAGAATGGGGAATGAAATCAAGTGAATTTGAGATGAAGATAAATAGAGACAAGGGAGTTCTGGAGAATGACCTCAATTTTCTCAGTAAAGAAATAATCTAAAGTGGGGGACTCAATCATTTAGATGATCCCTTCTATCTCATTCAGGTCCTTCACACACAAACATGCACATGCGTGTATTCAATCCCACTTGTTTATATCTGTTTTATCTGCATATATATATATATACATATATATATATATATATATATATATATATATATATATATATATATTCTTCTCTGTGATGTTTGAGGAAACTAACCAGAAAGGAGGAAACAAGACCATGCAGCCATGCCACATAATCCTATTCAGTTGCCCCATTCAAAAACCAAATCTATAAGACAAGATGCTCTTCAGGGTATGATGCAAGGATCTGATAGTCTTTTCTGAGACCCCTCCTCTCTCATAGACTTGGCTGCAGGTTATATCCCATCTCTGACTTTTTGGCTTCCAAGCTTCCTCCCAGTTGTGATATTTTCTGTTCTAACACCCTCTCAAATCTGGCACTCTACAATTTATGTTCTATGTCTACCCTGACTCAGATTTCATCTTCCGTGTCCTTATAAACCTAACATCCTATATACCGAGGACTCACATTTTATGATTATCGGCATCCCCAAACCTCATGAAACATGCCTCCCACTTGTCTGCTTCTCCCTATAGACAGGGTGCCTTCATTTACTGTCTGTGTCTTTGCTGATCTGGATTCTCCTTGTGAATACTTGGTGGGCAGGACCCATCTATTTGGGGATTAAGTGTGCCATACCAACAAACCCTGAAAAATTCCCTTCTTTCTTCTCTGCCCTCTTCACTCATCCCATCCCTGATGCTTTCCATGGCAAACACTCGCCTGAGGAAAATCATTTTAAGTTGGGGTCTGCTCCCAAGACCAACAGACCACCAAAGAAGAACAAGATTTTCTGTAGCATTGCAATTTTGACAAAATGTGTTATTTCATTGGATCCTCAGAATAGTCTGAGTACTTGGAAAAAGGCAAACTCATCTTGCCCCCCTTTCTCTGGAGATACCAACCTGCAGCAATGAAACTGTCAGCTTGAGAATTCCCCAATACTGCTGGGATGAAGAGAGAAGGGAAGGAGGGAGAGGCAGGGCCAGAGGGATGCTCTCCTCAGGATTTCCTCCTCCACTCCTCTCCCCACTCAATACCTCTCTGAAGCAGAAAAGAGGCTCCCTCCTGAGGGATAGAGAATGGGGGCTGCCAGTCAGCTCTATTAACTTCACCCCCCTTCTGCTATTGTCAAAGAATTCATAAGTCTTGGTTCCCTCCGAATAGAAAGAGGATGAAACAAGATGGAAGGGATGAAGGGATAGATTTCAGTTGCAGACAGTAGTTACCATGGAGATTAAATGAGAGCAGCACGCCAGCCTGGCTCTTGTTAGCAATGGCTTAGTCCCTATAATTACAGAGCACTTATGGGATATTTTGTCCAGCCTGGGATCTGAGCTCTCCCAGAACACAAGAGAGGATCTACTCTCATGGGCAAGGCTCTGAACGGCAGATTAACTCTCCACTTCTCTGCTACCCCTGAAAGGGGCTTATGGGGTCATCGCCATTCAAGGCGTTTCATCCCAACAAGCGCCATTTTGCCTTCTGTCAAACTTGAGAAATCACTCTTCCTTTGGCACATAGCCAAGGGATGGGGGAAGGGTGCTACAACTAATCATTATTTATATGGGTTTTAAGGGCACTGAATCCTGAGTGATTTTACTAGTCTATGTGATGCCATTGGGTTTTGTCTTACTCCAGTGAAGAAACAAATATTTCTGCCCCCGGAAGCACATGAAGTATGCTGAGAGGACCAATCACTAAACATTTAAGTGTTCATGATATTAAGCACTGGGGACACAATGAAGAACCTGCCCTCTAGCAGCTTACATTCTAATAGGGAGATGACCTGAAAACAACTTACAAGATAGACCCAATGTTTTTGAGGGAAAGCATTAGGGGTGGGAGCTATAGACAGAAATAAGGGACAACCCCAGTAAAAGGCCTCCTGCTGGAGGTCCTTAGTCTAAGACTAAGGTATTGAAAGAGGCCATGGAAGCAGAAGGAAGAAACAAGGAGAGAGAGTCTTCTAGGGATGATGAACAGTACATGGAAAAAAACATGGTGTTCAAGGATGTACTGTCCCATACAAGGAAGAGTATGGGGGCAAGTGTCAATGAATTTTATGTGCATATGTAGACATAAATAGGCTATCTGCTATAATGAATGGAGGTCGGACTGGGGATTCAGGAAGATCTAGGTCCAGTTTGTGTCCCAGATCTCTAAGAAGTGTAGAAACCCTAGCAAGTGATTTAAGGTCACTTTGCATATTCAGACAATTTCCTGAGAGGAATAGGTGGAGGAATTTTCCACACTGGAAACTTCCTGCACCAATGAAATCTCAGATCTGAACAAGAAAGAGACAGATAGACAGAGAGAAGAAAGGGTTTTAGGGTGGGGTGGGGAGACACTGGATGGCCACCTCTTTCCCAATCAAGACTAGGATTATAGCTCAAAAGACCATAAGAGGTCACCTAACCCAAGCTATCCTGGTATCCAAAGAGATTAAGCAACTAATCTGAGGTCCCACGGGCCATAAGTGGCAGAGTGAGGCTGAAGATCTAAGTCGTCTGACTTCCGATGCTAGACTGCATGTTCCATATCATACCCATCAACAACACAAGTGGGGTGAAGGGGTGTCTTTCAGAGGGCAAAACTGGTTCAGATGACCCAGAGGTTTCTTCTCATTCTAAACATTTCAATTTCTAAGAGTGGAAGTTACTGTGTGATGACCACCCTGACCCCACTGAGAATGGAGTTTTTATATATCTACTTTTAATACATTTAAATCATATATACAAATGTGGGATTTGTGTGTGTGTGTGTGTGTGTGTAGTATATACCTGTGATTTAGATGCACATGCATATTATTTGTATATATGTATTTTCTTTTGTTGGCAAGTACTCTGCTGTCATTTGATCTTGGAAGATTGCTCTCACTTGCTGTTTTAGTTGGAGCCCCTGAAGTGGGACCTGGGGACTAGAGGCTTCTATGAGCAAAGAACCAAGCCAACATGACAGTTGATTTCTGCAAAAGTTCTTGTCAGCACTGTTCAAGTGTTCATTTCCATGGAAATAAAGGAGAAAGAATGAAAGAGAGGAGATAAGGAGACAAGAAGAAGAGGGAGAGACAGAAATGAGAGAGTCAGACAAAACAGAGACAGAGACAAAGAAACATAACTAGGGAGAGGGTAGAAAAACAGAGATAAAAAGAAAAAGAGAGGGGTGGTTAGGTGGCGCAGTGGATAAAGCACCAGCCCTGGAGTCAGGAGGACTTGAGTTCAAGTCTGACCTCAGACACTTAATAATTACCTAGCTGTGTGACCTTGGGCAAGCCACTTAACCCCACTGCCTTGCAGAAAAAAGAAAAAAGAAAAAGAGAGAGGACCTGGGAAAAAAGAGAGACAGAGAGATAATGAAACAGACACAGAGAGGAAGGAGAGAGAGAGAGAGAGAGGGAGAGAGAGAGAGAATTCAGAAGATATTTCTTAAAAGTACATAAATATGGGCAAAAGAATCATGATGGAAAAGCCAAGACTTGCCCCAGATCCAGCCCTTGAGGTCCTGGCCCTGTCATTTCCCAAACTTGGACTACATTGTCAGAGACAGTATGGTGAGGTGATAGTCATGCAAAGCTGAGTTCATCTTCTCCAAAACTTGGCCAATCATTGGTTATTCTTTAAATAGAGGAAATTCTCTCCCAGTGGATATCTCAGCTCCTAGTTACATGGAATTATCATAGAAGCAGATTTGGACCTTGGTTCTGTTTGTTTTTCTCCAGCACAGTCAAATGGAAAGAACCGGGCCTTGAGGTGAAGATGACATGGATTCAAATGTCAGCTCTGAGTTTTGCTTGCCTGTGTGTCCTTGGGCAAAACCCTTCTCCATTCTAGGGTTGGATTTCATCTATAAAATAAGAATTGAGCAGCCTTACTCTTAAGGCTGTGGTTAGCCCTCTATCATCACTTCCCTTCACAGACTCTATATAACATAGGTTCATTATTTGCTCCTTCATGGAACAAACATTTTATAAGCAACATTTTATAAGCCAAGCACATTGTTAGTGTTGAGGCTCAGAATCCAAGACAAACAAATGAGCCCAGATCTTCCAGAACTGGGGAAAAGCACCTTGAACAAAACTCAGACCCCACCACACACACCCAGGAAGTTCACGTGGCGTCAGCGCTCTAGGACACCGGTGCCCTTTTTCCTTCTAGACCAGTTTTTTTGTCCCAACCTGCCTTCAGGCTGGCAGGTCCAGATTTTTACTGCTTTTTTATTTTCTTCTTTTAGGCTTCTGCTTGCTTGTTGGTGACTGTTTGTGTGAACTTCTTTGTTTCTTTGCTGCTTTCCCAGAGTGCTAAGGACATGGCCACAACTCACTGTTTTCTCTCAGAGAGCTAGGGGTGATCCTGGTATGGGAACAGAGGCTCACATGACTAACCATTATAGTTCCCGAGCCCCCACAGCTGTTTTCCATTAATACAAAATCAGTCATCATGACACTATTAACTCTCAAAGTTTTATTGAATAAAACAAAAGCAATAATTATCAAAATCTTTGCTAAAGAAAAGGCAAAAGAAAGAAGAATTGTAAGGTCAAAAGAGGACTCCCATTATGAGAATAATACTCTGAGGCTGCCCATAAACCTGAATCATACTCTTCTTACATTAAATACGGTATTTGTGGGGGGACAGTGAAACCTATGAGGGAGGCAACATGATCAGGGGGCAACCCACTGCTCTGGACCCTAAGTCTTGAAGTCCTTGGTTCCTTGGAGAACAATCTGCACCAGGCCAAAGTTCTAAGTTAGCTGTTTCCTTTCTGCAGATCACAGTTCTTCTGAAGGCAAAAGGCACTGCTCACAAGCTGATGGAGCTCTTTTCCCTTTCATCAGAGTACCGAGGAAACATCCTGTGTTCTGTCAATGAAAGGCCGGTCCCACAAGCCAGAGGAGGACCAGGCTCTTCCGATCTGCAAATAGCTAGAGATTAATCTTTGTCCAATCAGCTCTGATCAGCTCTTTTAGAAGAGCAAAGCTCCCAACAAAAAAGATGCCAAACCTCACTTTTCCCTTTGCATCCTCCGTCTCAAATCCGAGTGATAAAACTCAAATATTCCACCTTTTTTCTCAAGTATTAACCCAACAGTCCCCATATAACCTTCCCCAAATCTCTGATTATTCAATTTCCAATTTTGTTCATTCTAACCTTAAAACTTCAAAGAGTCCCTTGAGCTAATCAATGTCCTCTAGCATTTGTCACTCTGTCATCCCCCTACTTTCAAATAGCTCTTGTTAGCATATCCATCTGGGAGGCAGTTCCTTATGTGGTCCTTGGAATAGTTTATATTGAGATCATATTTCTCCCTAAGTTGATTTTATCAGTTTTCCTCATAGGAATTTTCCCTTTCTGCCTTTTTCCACAATAAAACTGCTCATATGTGAAAGGGGAAGTATCTTGTATAATTAGATGCAAATTATATTCCTTATATATGAAATAATATACATATCTCTTCCACAGACATATGTATATGCATATGGATGTATATACATTTATATACGAATGTGAATGGAGTAAACACAGAACAATTGGAGTGCAAACTGGCTGCTGGAGGGATCAGATGAACTTTCAAGTAAGAAGGATTGTGTGAAAGTAGAGGAAAAGAGGAACATTGGTGCAAGCATAGGAGAGGCCTGAAGCCCCCATCCTTGTTCAATGAATAGCAAGAAAGCCATTGGAAACCCAGCCAAACCAACCTGGACCACTCTGTCTTCCTCCAAGCCAAAGACAACCTTGTCTCAATTAATTTGGCTTAATGTATTGGATAGAACAGTGGCCCTGGCCTTAGGAAACCTGGGCTCAAATCCTAGGGTCATTGTCAAATTCTTGACCTCAGTTTCCTTCCCTCTAGTCTAAGAGGATTTGACTGCAAGATCTCTATGATCCCTTCCAGCTCTTAGCATTGGGCTTTAATCCTTCCAAAGCCATCATGGAGGCTTCCATCTGCTTTATTCTTCCTTATCAGGTAAAGTCCATTAAAATGGCACATCCTCTAGGAAACTCCTGCCCCACCCCCGGGAACACCTTCCTCCCCTCCCAAGTTCACACAACACATTATTGGGGCATTTTCTCATTCTTTCCTCCTCTGAGCTACTCTGCTCTTGATGGGTGTGGTGGCCTTCCATTTTGCATTGCACTCTGTCTAGCACAATTGTCTATAAGTAAGAAACATAGAGGAGGGAAGGAGAAAGGGGAAAGAAAAGGGAAGGAGGGAGGGGGAAAGAAATGAAAGAAGGAAAAAGAGGGAAGGAAGGAAGGAAGGAAGGAAGGAAGGAAGGAAGGAAGGAAGGAAGGAAGGAAGGGAGGGAGGAAGGGAGGGAGGAAAGAAGGAAGGAAGGAAGGAAGGGAGGGAGGGAGGGAGGAAGGAAGGAAGGAAGGAAGGAAGGAAGGAAGGAAGGAAGGAAGGAAGGAAGGAAGGAAGGGAGGGAGGGAGGGAGGGAGGGAGGGGGAGGAAGGAAGGAAGGAAGGAAGGAAGGAAGGAAGGAAGGAAGGAAGAGAGGAAGAGAAGAAGGAAGGTAAAAAAGGAAGGCAAAGAGAGAGGAAGGAAGGGAGGAAGGTCAGATGTAACCTGTAAAATCATATCAACGATGATAATGATCTTCAGTCTTAAAGAGAAATAAGAATCTGTGGCTTCTTTCTCTGCTTACTCCCTGCTCTGCCCCTAACACTGTGCTAGAAGATAAAGAAAACACAATTCGGTTGCACAGGTATTTCTAATCCCTCCTAATCCCTCAGCCCTCTGTACCTTTAAGCTTGACCCACAGAAAATAGCTTCAGTGAAATCCTCTCTTGGATAAGACCCCTCAATCAAACAGATTTCTTCTGTTCCTTGAGACAGATGCAGAATGAAGAAAGATGAGGGCAGAATGACTAGTATAGAACAAAGACAGAATTAGGTCAGCCACAGTAGCAGAGAGGGAGATAGGAAGGAGGGAGGGAGGGAGAGAGAGAGAGAGAGAGAGAGAGAGAGAGAGAGAAGGAGAGAGACAGACAGACAGACACAGACAGACAGACAGAGAGACAGAGTCAGAGAGAGAGAGAGAGAGAGAGAGAGAGAGAAGAGAGAGAGAGAGAGAGAGAGAGAGAAGAAAGAAGAAAGGAAATCAGACACAAAGCATGGGAAGTTACTTTGTATTGCCCCAAGTTCAAAAAAGGCTTTTTTTTGAGAATTGAGACAGGATCACTTTGGATTATTAATTTCTCCACCCCTGAACACCATAGACACACATGTAGCAGTGGGACATCCCCACTTTTTAGGTGGGTTTGGGTAGGAATGGTTAGGTTTGCAATCACTGGTATCTCAAATAATCAGAGACTATTAGGTCTAGGAAGGGCATTATCATACATTCTGTTAACACATGGACTGTCAGGAAACACCCTATTGAACACTACAGCTCAGAGGGAGCTGAGAACTTGGGATTTGCAATGTTACAGCTGAAATGCAAGCTAGGTTAGAAAAGATGAGAACACTGAATATTAATGATTTGTGTACACATAGTACCTCTCCCTTTCCCTCTACCCTTCCCTAACTAGGATAGAAGTCAAGGGAGAATAGAGATTATTTGGGGTCTTTCCTCTAATAGTGTCCTATACATAGTAACTGCTTAAGAAAGCCTTCTAGATTTTAAGATCATAGACCTAGAGGTGGAAAGGTTTTCAAAGACTACTTAAGACCAATGTCCTATGGAAATTTTTGCTGATAAGGAGCAGCAAAGAGAGTCATTTGTAATCATAGAGAATTTGGGGTGTCATTGAGAGATAAAGTGATTTGCCCAGGGTCAGAGGTAGGTTTTGAACCCAGATCTTCCTGAGACTAAGGCTAGCCTTGTCTACATTATACTTTGCTGACTCTCGTTTTCTCTTATGTAGATAAACATTTTTATGTTTGAACATGTATGCAGCTGAGCGTACTGTAAGAATCACATAACCACAAAATGTCAGAGCTGCAAGGAAGCTCAAGGTTCTGGATTCCATCTGCTCACTGAACATACTTCTTACTTCTACTCTTTTGTTCCTCTGCTTCTCCTGGGGAAATTCTCTATCAAAGTCTTGTTCACTTCATGTACCAAGGAAATGAGGTTTTGTAAAATGAGTGGATGGATTGAATGGCAATCCAGGGATGGGATACTGAGGAATATTTTAAAAGATAACTTCTAGGGGAAAGGAGGTGATGAGGTGAGTTGATTCTACCCCAGCCTGTCTACTACTCTAGAACAGTGAGCCATTCTAGGTTCATGTATCAGGAATGGAACTGATAAGCCAGAAGTTCTCAGGACGGTGAGGTGTTTGGATGGAAATCTTGAATGATTTTAAATAAGATCAATTATCTGGTGCCAGTAGAGAAAATCCCATGTTATAAGAAATCAGTCAATCAATGAAGAAACATCTATTAAGCACCTACTACTGTGCATTGCAGGTACAGAGACAAGCATCCCCCAATTAAAAGACAAAACAAAATTGGTTTTGCTGAACAGAATTCTGAACAAGGAGAGTAAGTTACAAAAAGGGTCCATTTGGATTTGATGTTGGGGAAGGAGACATCTTTATAACGATGAGATCTGTCCAGAGTAAAAGGAGCAGATAGTGAGATACCTGGAATAGAGAAGTCTACAGGATAAATGTCATGCTCCAGAGTATATTTCCATTTATATAAGAGTGGACTAGATGGAGTTTAAGATGTCTTCCAATTCTTAGATTTAGGGATTTTGAAAAAAATTAGAAATTACATTTCCCTTTGATACATATAATCCAGTAATTGTATGATGAGGTATGCATTATCTAACCCTGCTGACTCCAGGAAGACAAATGGCCAAAAGAATCTTTATGCTTGTAACCTAAGATAAGCATGACAAGGAAGGCACTTGGATGAAGTTCACTGGGAGTTCATTCCCCTTGGATTTGTCCCATTCACAGTAATAATGACTGGCTACATTTCAACAGAGATCTGAAGACTGGGTGCAATCAGTTAACTGGGATAATGGATGACATCATAGTCATACCCCATTTCAAAGGAGTCTGGGAGAGACTAGGAAATGGAGACGAAATGAAGAGGAAAGGTCCTGATTTATTTTCTCTTTAGAATTTCTAGTTTGCCAACATTCTCTGAGCTTAATCATGATAAAAATAGCACTAACAATAATAAATCAAGATCAGCATCCTGAACAATTTCTATAAAATGGGACAATTTTCAGAGTTAGTTGGAATTCGTTATTGTTCTGCCTATTCTTAAATATATTATCTTTCCTAAAAATGTGTGCAAATGACTTCCAAATTAAAGAAATGAACCAAAAACATTTTATATGTTTGGGGTGGCTAGGTGGCACAGGGGATAGAGCACCGGCCCTAGAGTCAGGAGTACCTGAGTTCAAATCCGGCCTCAGACACTTAATAATGACCTAGCTGTGTGTGGCCTTGGGCAAGCCACTTAACCCCAATGCCTTGCAAAAACCTAAAAAAACAAACAAACAAAAACATTTTATATGTTTATCATAAAGATATATGACTCCATCAAAAATAAGCTAAACATCTTCCTCATCTTGCAGAATTCTTCTTTGAGTTCAAAATTTCCTTAGGATACAAAAAAGTATAAAATCCTTATACCAAGATTGTTAGAAACTGAAGGTTTAGAGGCAGCTAGGTGGTGCAGTAAATAGAGCACTTACCCTGAAGTCAGGAGGATCTGAGTTCAAATCCAGCCACAGACACTTGCTATTTGCTAACTGTGTGACCTTGGACAATCATTTAACCCCACTGACCCACAAAACAACCAAAGAAAGAAAAATGAAAATGAAGACTTTGAACCTGAAGTTACAGGTCACAGTGAATCAGTCAATGAAGAAGACACTTGCAAATGCTGTGGTCTGCCCAAATCATAACACAGATCCTAAAGATCCCATTAAGAAGGGAATGGTTACATCTGTCATAAGACTTCCTGGAATTCTGAAGTCAAAACTCAATAGGTAGAATGTACTTAAATGCATTAATCCCTTTGCAATACTTTCAAAATTATAGTGTGGACCATAATAGATTTGTAAAGTTTCCTCCCTGAAATCCCATCTTATATCAGCAGCACCTAGGACTTATCAAACTAAGATAATTAGAGAAAGATAATCACATTCACATCAAAAAAGAGAAAGAACATTAATAGACATCTGTAGAACATTAAAAAGAAATAAAACAAAAAACAAAGAAATAGTTCACATATAAGAAAGCATTGCTATCAATAAAAGGTTCACAGGCACATTACATTGTGTTCTTTGGAAGTCAATGAAAGTGACTTCTTCTGGATGGAGCTATGAATCATTAAAATCACAAAGTGAAATCCAAAGGCCCCCTTTGGGAGCTATCCACATGAATTCAATAATCAATATGATAAGAGTCACTGTACAAATTATTGAGTCATAGGGATTTGTTGACGTGGACATGGGTATGTTTTTGATGGCAATTCAGTGCTGGTTATATTAGCATATACATGGCATATGAGTTAAATTTTAGTGATCCATCTAGATTAGATGGATCAGAAATGGTGGCAACAATACCTAGTGCCAGTCAATGAATATTTATTCAAAATTTTTATTTATATTTTTTATTTTATATGTATTATATCATTCATATTTATAATAAGAGTTATTAATGAGAAAAATTTATCAATTATTATGTTCTAGGAACTGTTCTAGACACTGGGGATACAAATACATAAAAAAGACAGTTTCTACCCTCAAGGGGCTTGCAGTCTAATGGAGAAGTTAACACACACAACAATATAAAGGAGGAGGGGGAGAAGGTACTTGGGGGGAAACAAGGTTGGGGAAATGGGAGAGAAATCTAAAGTCCAAAAGAAGTGCAGCCATCAAGAAATGCTATCATATCAACAGCAGCACATCAACATATCATGCAGCTATTAAGCTGCACAATAAAAATAGTTAACACGGCAATCTCACGTGATCAGAATTATACATCATAGATTCCCATTATTTTCATGGGCAGACAAACATGGGATTCTCAATACAAATCTTGAAGTATCTGGGAAAATCCAATCGATCAACTCTACTGAAATCAAACCATTATCACAGACTGAGAGTTTCCCACAATTACCTTGATGGACATAACATTGATTCATAAAAAATTTAAGAACAATATTATCAATTGATGTCACCATCACTAATACCCCAAACTTTTTAATTTTATGGAATTAAAATGTCTCAAAGCATGACTTTAGATGGAGTCAGGTCAAGGGAATCAAAATTATGTGGGAATGGCAAGTTTCCACCATTGAGGGCTTCAATGAACCTAAGAATATGAAGTTACATCATCATCTTTTTTATTCAGCGATAAGATGTAGCTATTTTATGCACTGGTACAATAACCCACACAACACTAAATATGGAATAACAAGATAATGACTTGTCTCCGAATTGATTCTATCTGAAGACCAAAGAAAAAGATGGAAAGCATGAGATCATCTTCATCATTACTATGAGAACATTATGAACACACCACATATCTACAGAAATACTTTGAAGCTAGCAGTCATGTCAAGTCATAGTCAACAAACCACTGGATCGGTCTCATGTGACTGAAAGTGGCTTACCATCCAGAGAGAACTAAAGAAATATCTAAAATTCAAGACTGGAAATGAAAAGGGTTTTTTTGGTTTCTCTTAGGAAATGTCTTCAATTTAAACAACAATGTTTTGACAAAAAAGCATTGAACAAAGACTGGGTCATGTAGATTTGTGTATGGAAATGGAGGTGTTGGTGAGTATAATCCAGGAATAGGGTGATGCTACCAGAAATCAATCAATTCCTCGACAAGCATTTTCCCAGAATGCCAAGCACTACAGTGGGCTCTGGAGAAACAAATAAACAGACGCCAAAAGAAAAGCTGTTTGAAGCTGAGGAGTTAAATACTGACTCTGTTCCTTATTAGTCTTGACGCCCTGGAAGATGAAGAAATTGGACAAGTTGACCTCTGCAGTTCCTTCCAGATCCAAATCAAATAACTTCTCATTTCCCAGATGTGGAAACTGAGACTGGGCGAGGTTACATGGCTTATCCAAGGTCATACACCTAGTAAGTGTCAGAGGCAAGTGCAGGTCCGAGTCTTTCCTGATTCTGTATTGAAAACCCCATCCACTGTACAAAACCTCTTCGTTTAATGATGAAATGTTGAGTGAATTTGTCCAAAGGTGTAGGAGTCATTCAGAGATAAATAAGGCATTGTTCCTGTCTTCAGTATAATTTGCTTAGCCTCCAGGTCACAATCCCTCCTAATAAAAAAAATCTGTCATTTGTTATTTTTTATTTCTTTGATATACAAAGGAACCCCAAAGACTTACAGTGATTTTAAGCTACTAAACCTTAAAATTTTTTCGAAGACTTTGGAACAACTTTATTCACACAACATTGGCATTGTCTCCGCAATGTAACATGAGTTCCTAAAACAGCAAAAATTGCTTATCTTTCTTTTTGCATCCTCTGCCTCTAATAGGCTATAGATACTTAATATACACAAGTTGATTGATTACCATCTAGCAGGCAAAATAAGACATCTTCACACATACCAGGTAGACTAATGGGATTAATGGAAAGGGGACTTCCTGAACTATGAGCAGATGACCCCCCTGATGTGGAACCTCCACTAGATCCCCAGTGCCTCCAATCAAGCCAAGGTAGATGGGCAGGAAGCAGCATGGAGAGCCACAATGCCGTCCCACTAGGAAGGAGGGCAGATGTTGGCTCCTTTCAAAGACTCAGTGCACCAGTTTCCATTGTTAAATATCAGAGTCCAAGCAAGACCAAAAAAGAAACCAAAAGGAGAAGATAAAAGAAGTCCACAGTATTCTCTTTTTTTTTTTGCAAGAAAATTTCTAGGGAGTTTGGTATAGTGAAAAGTGGATCAATTTGGAGTCACATGACCTGAGTCCAACTCACAACTCTGCTATCTTCCAGATGTGTGACCTTGGGAAATTCATTTTAATTCAACAAACCTTTATTACATGCCTACAACATTGTAGGTCAAACACTGGAATAAGTCCTGAAGATATAAAAAGAGGTAAAAGACAGTCCCTGAACCCAAGGAAATTACAATCTAAAGGGGGGGGGCGGCAACCTGCAAACAAATATGTTTCAGGTAGGCTACATACAGGATAAAAAGGAAATAATGAAGAGAAGGAAAGCACCAGAATTAGAAGGGGGGGTGGGAAGGTTTCCTGTAGAAGATGGGATTTTAGTTGAGACAATGTAAGTCATATTGGAGGAGGGAGAGTCTTCCAGGCCCCCAAAAAGAATGCCTGTGGTCCATAGAGGTCTTGTTTGTGTAACAGCCAAGAGATTGGGGTCCTAGTCTCTGAAGCTCTCTGTGACTCATTTCCTTCATCTGTAAAATGAGGTCTAGAAAAATGGACGCTAATGCCCATCCAAGCTCTGACAACAGGCTCGTAAATGCCTTTGTTCCTTTCTAGGGGAGCTAAAGGGGGTTTTGTCAAGATATTGTTGCCTAAAATGAAGACATTCCCTAAGAGCAAAAACAAACCCTTTTGATTTCCAGTCTTGAATTTCGGATATTTCTTTGGCCCTCTCTGGATGTAAGCCACTTTCCGTCACACTGGACAGAGCCAGTGGTTTGTTGACTATGACTCGACATGACTGCTAGCTTCAAAGGACTTGCCTGAGCAAGTCGTTTAACCTCTGTTTGCCTCAGTTTCCTCAATTGTCAATTGGGGATAATAACAACAGGGTTGTTGTAAGAATCAACATTTTGTAAATAAATTTTGTGAAGTGCTTAGCAGAGCTGTACTCTCTGTAATTGCTCATTCCCTTCCCCTTCCTTTACCTGGAAGATGAAGGGGAAGGTCTCTAAGGTATTTGAGGGTCCTTCAGTGAACCTCACCAAGTCACCTCTTCTGAGAAGACTGAAATCCAGGGGTCTTTCCCTTCTGAATGTCTCCGCTGACTGACACAATCGAGCAACTCCTTCTCTAGGTCTGCTCCTTTGTCCAGGGCTTTACCCTTCTTCCAGGTCTTTCTTAATCTCCTTGACAGAACATCATCCATACTCAGACACCCAATAGAATGTGCCCCAGGATCCATGGCTGGAGATCGGCTGATGGGTTTTTAGTTTGTTCCATCTTGGGAGTCTTAGTTTCTCCTGTCTAAAATAAGGTGGGGTTACTTTGACCACCCCGAAGGCTGTGTCCTGTCATGTCCTTGGTTATGAGGTCCTTTCCATCTCTCTTACCCAGTGAGCCTAAATGCGTGCTGACAGACTGCAGCCTGGCCTTGCTCTGTTCCATGAGGACATCCTAATTGACTTTCTCTGGGCCTCTTCCAGGAACTTTGCTGGGAAATCAGTCGAACGTTGTTCACGGATCCAAATGTCCTTCTCCATATGTAATTCAATTCAATAACATTCAACTCAGTTCAACAGCATGGATTCCATTTCTACTAAGCTATCAAAACAGATCCTGAGGCTTTAGAATGAGCACATCTCACTCTCAAACTTACTCTTCTATTTTAAAGAGGGAAAGGGGAATAACGTGTCCATAGAAAAGAAAATAGAAAGACTTGGCAGGAATCAGAAAGCCCTAAGCTGAAGGTAGAGACAGGGACCAAGGATGGCCCAGGTAAGCGTCAGCCCCTGAACTGGGTTTGTGTGAGCTTCCATGGAAGCCAGGGATTTGAGGCCCCCTCTCTCCCTCCCCAATTCTCAGGAAAAAAAATAATCAAATATAGATCTGGCTGAGCTTGGTCTGCTTCCTCTGTCTCCTCCCCCAAATCAGATTCTGAGCTCATCTCTGACTGTGCTATCCAGTCTGAGTGGGAATTCTTCTGGCTTGTACTCCTCAGGGGCCTCTGGGCAGAAATGGCACACTCAAAAGAGGCAGTACATGGCCTTGGACAAGGTGCCAAATAAACTGATGGGGTCTGACCTTTTTTGAAGGTGGATGATATACAATAGATAGGAAATAGATAGATAGATAGATGATAGATAGATAGATAGATAGATAGATAGATAGATGGATGGATAGACAGAGAGACGGATGGATACTTAGATAAATAGATCAATGGAAAAATGAATGGGGGGAGAGAGAGAGAGAGAGAGAGAGAGAGAGAGAGAGAGAGAGAGAGAGAGAGAGAGAGAGAGATGATGGAATGGATGGATGAACAGACAGAAGAGTTAAATGTCAGAGACCTTCTGAGTACCCTTCTGCCTCTAAAGTCTTTTCCTGACTTGGAGAGAATCTTGGGAGTTGGAGCATAAAGGCAAACCTCAATTAGGGTTTCTGACTGAGGAGTCTGGGGGCTGTCTCAGGTTGCTGGTAGCAACATATCCTGGTTGAAATTCAAAGTGCAGTTTGACCACCATAATCAGAGTGGCAGACTCAAAGCCAGGAAGACCGGGCTTCAACACCAGCATGCCTCATCTACTTTTCTTTTTCTTTTTTTTCTGCATGTTTCACCTTAGTTCAGAACCTGAACAAGTCACTTCAGTGGTTCAGAAAATTCTCGGAATTTTTAAGTGACAGAGAAGGTATCACCTGCAACCTTTCTCACCAGACAGCTCAGCTCTGATGGAAATGAAACCACAGATCCAGTCTCTGTCACTCTCTGTCTCTCTCTGTCTCTCTCTCTCTCTCTCTCTCTCTCTCTCTCTCTCTCTCTCTCTCTCTCTCTCACACACACACACACACACACACACACACACACGATGATAACGATGATGATATTTGTCCTTCATTCTCAAAAAAGACCATGACAGGAGGTGATTGTATGAGTGAAGGGGTTCTATGCTAACTTACCAGCCTCACTTTTCATTCCATAGTCATCTGAGTTCAGTGGCCAGAGATAAATCACACAACTGCAGGTGACTTGGGGTGCAAGGCAAATAGGGTTAAGTAACTTGGCCAAGGTCACACAGCTGGAGTCAAGTGTCTGAGGCTGGATTTGAACTCCTATCCTCCAGTCCTCTCTCTCCAGTACCCCTCTTTCACAGCCTAGGTTATCCCAGATATAAATGTAGGAAAGGGAAATGAATGGTACATTTGGAGTCAAAGATCTTGGGTTCTAATACTGGGCCTATAACTTATTATCTATATGATCCTGGAAAAGCCATTTCCACATCCAGTTCTCATCTCCATAACTTTCTGAACCCTAAGATCTCCACATTTTGGCTTAAGTGCTTTTTTATGGCATTCATCAAGACTAATGATGCTCTCCAATACTCTAATGTGTAAAAATACTGAAAAAAACCTCCAAAGGGTAATTAATTTTGATGGAAGTTTGAATTCGGTCATTGAAATAGAATGAATCAAAATCAATTCAACAAACAAGAAACATCTTCTCAGCTTCACGATGGCAAAGCTCCTGGTAGCCAGAGAGGATCTTTGACTGCTCTCTGGATGCCTTCTCTCTCAGAGATGCCTGAGAAAGGATTCCTGTTCCGGTGCAAATTAGACAAAATGACTCCTGGGGGAAAAACATTCTTTGATGCCAAGCCAGAAAATGATGATATTGTGATCTTGGGTGAAGACTGGAAACAGATATAAAAGTAGCCCATGGCCTAGTGACCTATGCCCTGGGCCAACAGGGACTAAGTTTGATCTTTGGGATCACCCCACAAAACCAGTGACTCTAACTCATTACTCCCCATTCCCAAAATTTATTTAGGAAAATCTACAAATACAGCTTAAGTTTTCCACAAATGTAACTCAAATAGTCCCTCACGTCTCATACAAGTCCTCAAAGTAGCAGTGCCCTTATTAAATATGAAACTCTTCCTTTTCTTACTTCCTTCACTGTTATCTTAAAATAAACCCAAGATTCCTCCACCCTTAAAGGGGAAAAAATACCTCTTAACTTGACCCAACTCCACAGTCTCCTCAATCTATCATCCTTTATGGCTCCTCCTTTTCTCAGACAAACTTCTAGGGAAAAAATGATCTCTACTCACTAGCTTTGTTTCCTCTCCTCTCACTTCTTAACTCTATGCAATCTGGCTTCTAACCTCATCCATCAACTGAAATGGTTTTCTCCAGGGTATCAAGGCAATTTTAACTGACAAATACCATGGATTTTTCTCAATCTTCATCCTTGACTGGAAGCATTTGACAGTGTCAACTACATCCACCTTGTGCAAACTCTTCCCTCAGATTGTGTGTGTGTGTGTGTGTGTGTGTGTGTGTGTGTGTGTGTGTAGTATGTGGGTGTGTGTGGGTGTGGCTGTGTGTGTATGTGTGTATATGCATGTGGGGGGTGTCTGTGGGGGGTGGGGTATGTGGGTGTGAGTGTAGGGGTGTCTGGGGGGGTGGGGTATGGGGGGTGAGTGTAGGGGGTGTCTGTTGGGGGGTGTATGTATGTGGGTGTGTGGGGGTGTGGCTGTGTGTGTATGTGTGTATATGCATGTGGGGGGTGTCTGTGGGGGGTGGGGTATGTGGGTGCGAGTGTAGGGGGGTGTCTGTGGGGGGTGGGGTATGGGGGGTGAGTGTGGGTGTGGATGAATGGGCGTGTGTATGTGGAACCTTGCCCTGAGTTTGCTATTCTCCTACTTTCCTAAGTCTACTTTGTTGATTCCTTCTTTGTGACCCTAAAGATGATGATGGATGACAACAAGTCTTTAACCTAGAAAAAAGGAGAATGAATGGAAGGGAAGAAACAAGGGAAGGAGGGAGGGAGGGAAGGAAGGAAGGAAGGAAGGAAGGAAGGAAGGAAGGAAGGAAGGAAGGAAGGAAGGGAGGAAGGAAGGAAGGGAGGGAGGGAGGGAGGGAGGGAGGGAGGAAGGGAGGGAGGAGGGAGGGAGGGAGGGAGGAAGGAAGGAAGGAAGGAAGGAAGGAAGGAAGGAAGGAAGGAAGGAAGGAAGGAAGGAAGGGAGGGAGGGAGGGAGGGACAAAAGGAGATAGAGAGATGGACTAAGGAAAGAAATCTTACAAACCTAATTAATCAATATAATTTTTCCTCCTTCCAGTAAATTTCACTTTTCTCAGGAATACATTCAATTCCTTGGTTCTATACAATTACTCTATGTTTTCTCCTTCCCTTGGAAGGAAAATGAACTTGGGGCTGTAAGGGAGGAGCCCCCAATATTCCCTTGAATCTTATTTTTCATAGGAACTCATGCCAACTTCTAGGTTGTCCAAGTCTCCCTAAAAGAGAAATGGACCTGGGGCTACTATATGAGAGCCCTACCCTACCATTCCATTAATTCCCTTTTACCCAAGAGATGCCTGTAGGCACCTAACCCTTAGGGAACTAAGCAGAGGATTCTGAGAATACATGTGCTTACTAAAAAGTTGACACCCTTTATAGAAGACACACAAAAATCAGAATATCTGTAGTAATAGTAGAGGGCAAAGTCCAGGCTCCTTGGCCCTCATGTGATGAATTTTCTTTTCTTACTTCTCCCCTTTGGCTTCAGATGCCACTTCTGTGACTGATATTGAACCTCTCTTCTCAGAGAGTTTATTTTCTCTTCAGCTTCTTTCTATCCCTCGGCCTAAGCCAGGCTAGGAGCAGGACCTGTGAAGCAAAACAATCTTTGATGCTCTTCCACAGTTCCACCTATTTCCACCCCTTGGGCCAAGAGACTGCCATTTGTGGGGTATGCGACCACATGGTACCTCTCTATGGGGATGCCCCAGAGTTCAGAGTACATGGGACATAGCTCCATGTTCCTCTTTCTAAGGCAACTCTAGGGTCAGACACACCTTTTTCCCATTGTTTGGAACCCCATTCTGATCCTTCCTCTACTGAAAAGCAAATTTAAAGATAAGACTCTCCAGTAATTTATTAGATCCAGTTGCAAATTGAGTGTATGAAAGGAATGAAAACTGGGGAGATGAAATCTTACTTCTTTCATGAAATCTTCTCTAACTGGTGGGAAGTCTACTTTTTTCATACTACTTCCCTAAGGAAAGAGAGACAGATTGAGCAGAAAACAAAGCCAATTTTTGGAAGTGATTGTCTGAATTCAATATCTATTTCAGTAGCAAGAATGCAGGTGGCTTAGAGAAATACAACGGGCTTCTGTGAACCACAGCCAACATCCCCTGAAGTTGAGTCATTTCAAACTCCCACAGACCAGTCTACTTCCTAAGACAGAGGAAAGTTCTTGAGAAAAGCCCCTTTGTACAGATGCTGCTTTTCCTTTTGTCTTGGGAACCCCTCATCCCAGAGCAGGGTCTTGTGTTCAGTAGGTGCCTTTGGACTGAGTCAACATCCCCAAATCACTGACCAGTGCTGGCATCTAGGTAAAAGAAGCTTGTCCCTGGAACACTTGCCATCCTCTCTAAGTTTCCAGGGTCTCTTTCAAATTCCCCTTCTGCAGGATCCCTAGTTGCCTGTGCTTTCCCCTCTGAGATTAATTTTAATCCATCCTATGTTTATGGGTGTGTGAGTGTGAGTACGCATGTGTGCCTGCACACACACACGTGTGTGTGTGTCTGTGTGTGTGTGTGTGTGTATGGAGAAAGAGAGAGAGAGTTATTTGTGGACATCTAGGTGGCACAGTGGATAGCGTGCTGACTCTGGAGTCAAGAAGACCCGAGTTCAAATCCAGTCTCTGACACTTACTAGCTGTGCAACCTTGGAAAAGTCATTTCATCCTGTTTGCCTTAGTGTCCTCATCTATAAAATGAACTGGAGAAGGAAATGGCAAAACACTCCAGCATCTTTGCCAAGAATACCTCAAATGAGGCACGAAGAGTCAGGTACAACTAAAACAACTGAACGACAACAAAATCTGATTGATGCCCCATAATTGGCTTTTACACCTTCCAATTATGAGATCATTGAACAACCACTTGTTCTCTTTGTACCTGAGTTTGTTTGTTTCTCTTCAGAATAGGTCCCTTTCAGGTCTAAGTCCCAAGTGAGAATTAAATAAGGTTAAAGTTAGATGAGATTTGAGGAGGGAAACCCAAGCAAAGAAGGCCATTAATAGTTATTTCAAGGAGTTTTTGCAGGAGGGATGGTCATCAGAGCAAGGAAAGGCTCAGGTAGGGACCCCTCCACAATCTCTCCAGACTACTCATTAATGAGGATTTATCAGCAGAGTCGAGATTCAAATCCAGGTCTTTAAATGCTGTTATTTTTTTCCAGTACAGAATTGAGGATAGGGCTAGGACTTGATTGGGCAACAGCTGTTGTCAATTTACTCTTAGCATTCCCCCCAAATTACTGTGTCTCCCCGCCTACTTCCCCAGCTGGTTCCATGAAGACAAACAGAGAGAATTATTGTAATTATGCACCAATTTTTGTCTTTTGCAAAAGTTACAGTATTTTCTATATTTTCTACATTAGAGATAAAAAGAGACGAATGACTTCAATTTTCGGGAAACTCTTATTACGGGGCTTCTGTCATCCCCAGGAAATGAACACATTGATAACCTAGGAGAGAGAATTATAATCCCCAACATGGCGTCCTGACGGGTGACATGAGGAGAATTAGAAACAGGTCCAAGTGGAGAGATGGATTTTCTCTCTTTTTTCCCTTCTCCCTTATCTCAGGGTACAGTTTACTCAGCTCAGCTTAGGGAATGACCTCTACTTTCATTGGCAGAGACAACCCTCAGGTTAGGAAAGTCTCTATTAATGCAGCACCTTCTCAACCATTTACAGTCTTCAAGCAGGACCTAGAAAACAGAGAGCTCACATTGACATCATAGTTTGCAAAGCACTTGATACTTAGCTCATTTAACACCTC
Source organism: Macrotis lagotis (assembly GCF_037893015.1). Taxonomy (NCBI): domain Eukaryota; kingdom Metazoa; phylum Chordata; class Mammalia; order Peramelemorphia; family Peramelidae; genus Macrotis; species Macrotis lagotis. The sequence goes on from NC_133658.1 coordinate 9,702,742, forward strand.
CGCAACTCTGGGATGTGGAGGGTCATGCTACTAGATCCTACTATGTGCTGCCCTACTAAGAGAGTTCTTTGAAATGAAAAAGTCATTCATGGGAATATTCAGATAAATCAAGTGATGATGGATCTTACTCCTTCTATTGAAGTCTTCTGATGCCAAATCCTCCCTAGACATGACCCAGCACCTGGATGATGGATCCCACCAAGGTCCCACAGGTGTTGACAAGTTTATTCAAGCTGAAATTCCAATCCTCCAAATTCAGGTTCAGTAATTCAAGGTAACACTTGCCAAGTGACGGCTAGCCCAGCTGATGGCTGAGAGACCAAAGGGTGAATCCACAGAATGTGACGGTGGGTTGGTTTCTAGTCTTCGTAACTCATAGAGAGCCTAGATTAAACTGTGAACTGAACATGATTTGTGTTAGAGAATGGACTTGTAACATGGAAGAATCCCTGGTCCTTTTGATATACCCATATAGGACACACACATACATATATGTGAACATATATATGTTCATGCCCATATGTGTATAGGTGTGTGCTCATATCTATCTATCTAACTATGCTTATATATCTGTATAATTCAGCTGGTGACACAATGAATAGAATACTAGGTCTGCAGTCAAAAAGACTTGAGTTCAAATTCAGCCTCAGACACTTGCTAGCTGTGTGACTCTGGACATGTCACCTAACCTTTTTTTTCTTCAAGGGCAAAATGGGGATAATCACTGCAACTGCCTCCCAGGGCCATTGTGAGAAATCAATGAGATTAAATTTTCAAAAATATTGGAGTATCCAGCATGAAGTCAGTGAGTAAATGCTTATTCCTTGCCTCTCTCCCCATATGTAGGTTATACATGTGTACAAACATACATCCATACAAATAGAAATTGTCATATACTCAAAAAGTTAGCCAACAAACATTGATTAAGCTTGCTCCTTCCAGGCATTCTACTAATCCCTGAGGGGTAGAAATTGGAAAAAAGAAGGAAATCAGTTCCTAATCTTCAGTGAGTTTATATTGCAAAGGGAAAACAAGAGACAAATAGAAACTAGAATAAGAGGAAGGTCCCTGAGAAGGGCCATTGGGAGGTCAGTAAAGTCTCAAGGTAGTTCACCCAGGTGGAAAATAAGATGGACGTCTGTCCTGAGCTGAGCTTCCTCCTTAAATGGAGACCCTTTTGGGGGACTTCTCTGACTTTTCCTCTGGACTCTCATCATTGGGGCACAGAGTTTCCTTACAAGGCCATATCAGCCTCACATTCACATCTCATCCCCACCTTCTTGTCCCTCTCATCGGAACCCAGAGCCATGAACTTCAAAGCCTTCATTTAAGGAAGGGCTCAGGACAAAGAGCTCCTCATTTCCTATCTACTATACATTAAATATACATGTAATACATAAAATGTCTATAGTAAATTAACATGCATGTATGCATACATATTTCAATTTTACATCTATTTCTATTTCTTTAAGTATACATATGTATGTGTGTGTGCATGTATGAATAGGAAATGAGGTATGAGTATATGTGTGGCTATGTGTGTGAGTGGGTAGGTGGGTGGGACTGGGGGGAGGGATTGGGGGGAGGGAGCTCAGAAGTCATAGGGCCCAAGTCTCTCCTTTCACAAGACAGGCAATGAGGCTCTTCCAGGTCATTACCCAAGGTCATCCCTATAGATTTAATCTCCAGTCTTCCAGATTTCAAATGAAGCTCTGTTCTTCATCATCATCTTCTTCTGTCACTTTCCGAACAGCCACTTTATCATGAGTAAAATGGGCAGACTAATGCTTGCACATGATGACATCCTTTAGGGGAAAGCACTTTTTGTACAGGGACCATCTTTTGCCTCTTTTAGAAACCCCAGCAAGTAGCACAGTGTCTGACATCTAGTAGGCAATAAATACTGATTGATTTACTGAGTCGAAGAAAGTCTAAATCTAAGGAAACAGTTCCTTTCCCATTCTCAATACTAGAGGCATCTTCTACCCAGGGCAGCCTGGTTTCTAGTCTGAATTCACTATTTCAAAGGTACTCTAGAATTAAATTCACTAGATAGGGCAAGAAATGATCCCATTATTTTCATTATACTTTTAACATGTTCATTTAAATGGGATTCTAAAATTCACTGCCTGCCCTGAAACTGGAGAATACAGAAAAAAATCTGGTGAATTAGCCATTTCATTCCTGAGTACCCTAGAAACTCACCTAAATATATGGAGCCATCTACTATAATTTTGCCCATGGGTCCTCCCCAACTGAGAAAGAAGGCCACTCACCAGCTCCTTTTTTCTCTTAAAATGAGTTATCATTCACCTGAGGTTTACCATGGCCCCAAACATAATCAAAATGCTGATGTAATTTGATTTCTTATCCCATCTTCCCCTTTGATTCAGTGAACTGAAGGCTGTATTAAACATTTAAAATGTGCCAGGCTCTGGCTAGCTAATAGATACACAAAAGCATCATCAAAACAATCATCTCCCTTCATAGAGTTTACCTTCTTTGGAAAGGAAACAATAAAGTCAAGATAAATGTAAAAAAATTGAGAGAGATAACAATTCTTTAGGATATTAGGGAAGATTTTGTATATGAGGTGATATCTGAGCTCTGCTCTGAAGGAAACCTGAAGTCTTTTGAGGCCAAGCTGATGAGAGCGGCAATCAGACCTAGGAAAAGGCTGGTGCAAAGCCTCAAATAAGAAAAGATGTTGTGTATGAGACATATCATGTCACATAAATGTTTATGTATATATATATATATATATATAATTATAAAATATATGATAAATAGTATAATATAATGTGTGTATGTATGTGAGTGGATATGGCGGGGGGGAGGAAGTGGGCATAGGGATTAGGGGGGAAAGGGAGCTGAGAAGACATAGAGACCAAGTCTCTCTTTTTACAAGAGAAGCAATGAAGTTCTTCCTGGTCATTATGACCCAAGGTCCTAGCTACACATTTAACCTTAAGACTTTTTGATTTCAATTGAAGTTCTGTTCTGCATTTTCTTCTTGTGTTGCTTTCTGACCTGCCATGTTGCCATGAATAAAATGGGCATACTAATGCTTGCACATGATGATAGACTGCAGGGAAAAGCACTTTGAACCTTGTATAATAAGGCTGGAAAAGTAGGTTGAAGTCACATTGAGGAGGACTTTCAATGCCAAGTTAAAGATGTATTTTATCTTAGAGACCATAGGGAGCCACTGAAGATTTCTGAGCAAAGGAAGGGTATGGTCAGATCTGGGACTCAGGAATATCATTTTGATAATTTTGGATAAAGAATGGGAGAGTATGGATGAGGAATGGAAGAGAATGGATTCAGGGAGGCAATTGAGGAGGAGACTTGCACATTGAGGAATGATTAGGGCTTGAAAGTGGGTATGAATGGAAAGAAGAAAAAATAAGAGGATCATGAATTTAAAGTGTGGAGAGATCTTAGAGTCTATGTAGCTGAGCCCTCTCTTTTTACAAATGAGGAAACTAAGATTCAGAGTGATGGGTTGACTTTCCCAAGGCCAAATAGCTGATAAGTGATGGACCAGAGATTCGCACCCACCCCAGTTCCTCTCCCCTTATTTAGAAAGCCCTCAGCAGGTGATGTGATCAGGCTGGCTCTCTTTGAAGAAGGATTCACCAAGCCAAACACTGTTCAGCTAGAGGCTTCTGAACAGAGCAAGAAAGAAGCAAAACTTGGGGTGGGAGTGGGACCCATCAGAACTGGCATTCAATGGGATGGGAGAGGGCTGGGATGACTCATGGGCCTTAAACCTCATTCACCCCCTGGCATTGTCAGAAGCCCCAATTTTCAAGCAGCCAAATCTAGAGTCACTGACACTCGGAGAAGTAAATTTATTTAATAAGCACAAAGACAAGGCAACAAGGCTTTTTCAAAAATCAAAGGAAAAACTTGGGAGCTGGAGGAACAATAGGTTGACAATAACCCTGTAGAAAATCACCCTGGGGTTAGATATCCAGAGAAAGCCGACTCCGCAGTTTTTTCTGAAAGAAGTATTAGCCAGCCATGCAATTCGCAGAAGCCCTAGGAGAACTAAAATTAGGAATGTCATTTATTCCCTCCCCTCTGCCTGCTTCCTGCCCTATTTGCTAATGAAGCAATGGCATGCTCTGGGCAGGTTGGAGAGAAGTTAGAGAAAGAAATGATAACACTGTCAAACATTAGGTGGGCATGAGATGAGGGTGACGGTATTTGTGAGTGGGTCTGGTTCCATGATGGGGAGGAGGAAAAGGGGGGTTGGCATAGGACTGATGGACCCAGAGTCATGGGGGGGGGAAAGAAGACTGTTTGGCATTCCAAGCCATTTTGTGTTTGAGTGCTTCACAGAATGCCAAGCATCTAGATGAGTTCAAATCATGTTGAAGTTCCTTGTATAGGTGCTTTGGTGCTTTAGTCAAAAATGGATCAAATAATCACTCTGCCAATTCCATAGTGATGCTGGGTGACCATCCTAGTGCACAATTGGTCAGAGCAGTTAGCTAAACTGCATGAGATAGTAGATAGATAGATAGATGATAGATAGATAGATAGATGAATGGATGGATGGAGAGAGAGAAGAAAGGAAGGAAGGAAAGGAAGGAAGGAAGGAAGGGAGGGAGGGAGGGAGGGAGGGAGGGAGGGAGGGAGGAAGGAAGGAAGGAAGGAAGGAAGGAAGGAAGGAAGGAAGGGAGGGAGGGAGGGAAGGAGGGAGGGAGGGAGGAAGGAAGGAAGGAAGGAAGGAAGGAAGGAAGGAAGGAAGGAAGGGAAGGGAGGGAGGGAGGGAGGGAGGGAGGAAGGAAGGAAGGAAGAAGGAAGGAAGGAAGGAAGGAAGGAAGGAAGGAAGGAAGGGAGGGAGGGGAGGGAGGAAGGAATGGAAGAAGGGTGGGCAGAAGGGAGGGAAGGAGGGAGGAAGGATGGAAAGATGGAAGTAAGGATGGAAGATAGGATGGGAGAAGAAAGAAGGAAGTATGAATGAAAGAAAGAAAGAAAGAAAGAAAGAAAGAAAGAAAGAGGGAAGGAGGGAAGTATAGAAAGATAAAAAGACAAACATGAATAGCTAGATACACACATACATACATGGATGGATGGACAGATAGATAAGCATATCCACATATATGTGTATATAATATATACATATATAACATTCAAACTACTTTTCTTGTAAGTTTAATGAATTTCAAAATTGAAAGGACTTCCCATAAGGTCAAGGTGTCCCCATGCCTAAACAAGAATTCTTTCCTCATTGCATCCATTGAATAACTGTCTAGCTAGCTTCTTAGAGACATTCCTTGGAAATGTTTTACATAATTTCATATGTATAACCTATATCTGATTGTGTACTCTCTTAGGAAGGGGAGGGGAGAGAGACGGATAGAATTTGGAACTCAAACCTTTAAATAAAAATATATTTTCCTCAATAGGGAAGGGCCTAGGACTTCTACTTCTCTATTCATTCCATTCCACTTTGGGAAAAACTTCTTGTTAGGGCACGTTCTCCCAACATTAACCTTAAATCATCTTGTTTACCACTTGGGAGAAAATCGTTCCTAATCCTGACTTGCCTCTGGGGCTAAACAGAACCGGGCATTCCTTCGAATATTTGGACATAGCTTTGTCTTTGAATCTTCTGCTCTTCAGGTTAAACATAATCAGTTCCTTTAACTGATATTCTGCTGGCAGAGACTCAAGGCCCTTGACCATTCTGGTTGACTTCCTCTGGATATTGTCCCATGAATCAATGTCCTTCTAAAGCGCTGGTGCCCAGCACCTCACAAGAGCCTTCAGATGAGGTGTGAGCCGGACAGAGCCTGGAGGAAGCGGAATGTCCTTCCTTATTCCTGGGAGCTACACTTCCCAGCACAGTTCCAGACCACCTCATCAGCATGCTGTCCAACTCCCATTGAGCTTGCAGTCCTTTTTCTTTCCAACTGCTGCCTCACCATCTTGTATTTGTGAAATTTATTTTTGAACTTTGCTATAAGCATTTGCATTTATCCTTTCTGAATTTCAGTTTACTAGATCCAACTAAATACAATGAATTTTATCTTATTAGACTCAACCCAGTTCAACCTATAGCTAAATAGCAAAGATTCCTCTTAGTAACATAGACAAGAAGTAGTCATTTAAGCCACATAAAATAATGGAAAGAATGGTAAGATTGGAGTCAGAAAGTCTTGTCTCTGATGCTTACTGATTAAGCACATCATTTCTATAGGAGTGATTCAAATAATTCCTCAGTAACTATCTAGTAAGCCATTGATGGTTTGAGATATATTGTGAAGAAAAGGTTCTCATTCTAGCAGTTTCCACACTGATGAAATCAAAAATACTCTTATCATTTACATTTTCTAAGATCAGACTTGCTTTGGAGCCAAAATACTTAAAACAATTTCTGAAGGATTATAATGTATAAGAATATCATAAATTTATAGTTAAACAAGACCTCAGAAATCAGCTACTCCAGACCCCTCACTTTACAAATGAGGAAACTGAGGCCAAGAGAGGCTAAGTAGCTTTCCTAAGGTCACTTTCAGGTGGTAAGTCTCAGAGACAAGATTTGAACCTGGTTCTGTAAATCATTTACTAGTAAATTCTCATAGGACACTGACTTTTAGGCTTATAAATTGTCTCTGGAGAGCATTATATTAGACTAGATGTCATGAGGTATAACAAATATGGGCATCAAACAGCCATTACTCACCAAGAGTATATGGTCTGGAGGTAGGGGGGACAGGAGAGAAGAGGCACACGTATAAAATGGAGCTCTTTGGATGTTACATTTTGGAACTGTTCATACAAAGTCAGTGTTCCATTTTCTTTAGTCGTTTCTGTGTAATAGAAGAAAGGAGGGAAGGGAGGAAGAGAGAAAGGAAGGAAAGAAGGAGGAAAAACTGACAGAAGGGAGGGAAGATGGAGGGAGAGAAGAAAGGGGGAAGGAGGGAAGGAAAGAGGGAGGAAGGGATGGAAAGAGGGGCTAAGGCAAGATGGAAGGATAAATGGACAGAAAGGAGGAAGAAAAAGGGAATGAGATAAGAAAAAAAGAAAGGAAGGGAGGGAGGGAGAAAGGAAGAAAATTATAAGCATCCATCATTAAGGTCAACACTATGCTTAACACTATTTCAAGTATTAATTCTACCAATTCAAGGAAGTAAAATTGCCTCTGCCTTCAAGTAGCTTACATTCTTGTAGAGGAAAGCAGTATAGAAGGACCTTGGATTAATAGCTGGGCATTACCAACCAATCAAAAAGCCCATATTAAGTCCCTACTTGTTATGGCTGGCACTGTACTACAGATACAGAGTAAACCAGTAGCTGCCCTCTAAGAGCTTCCATTCCAATGGGGAAGGAGTTTGATTGTCATACAGAATCCTTTGAGCCTAGATTCTGCCACTAAGATGCTTTAGATCAAGTCACTTCCATCCATATTGGCCCTCAATTTCTTCCTCCTACAAATTCAAGTTACCCAATTTAGTTGTTTTTTAATAGAATTGCCCACCTTGGGAGTCCATATTTCCCCACATGTTGAAGATGCTCACACAAAAACTGAATGAACAGGAGTTGGGAATATTGTCAAGGGACAGAATTGGGGGGGGGGGGGCTGCTGCTAGCAGTGTGACTCTAGCTTAGTCACTTAGACTTTCTCAGCCTCAGTTTCTCCTCTGAAATCCCTCCCACCTCTTACAGTCTATGATCCATCCACTGGAATAAACTGTGAGATTTCATCTTCCTCTTCACCCTCCCAAGGAACTGTGGCAGCAAATATGGGCAGCTCATGGTCAAAGAGCTGCCATTTTCTGTGACATCACTGCTTCCTGGGACTTAATCTTCTCTATTTTCTCTTTCCCTAAAGGAAAAAAAAGCAACTTGTGGTCAGGTTCTGGTCTCCCAATAAACTATGAAGCAGGACCTGTGGTTAATGACCCTTCATAATGTAATAGAGTAAAAGAACATTACACCAGGAAGGGCCTCCTAGGTTAAAACACTTGAATTATTAAGCCAAAGTACAGTTTTTCCTCTTACTGAATTATCCAGATAGCTTTCCAACACTTTTCCCTTTCATTCATCGAAAGATTTAAATATTCACATTAGAATAAGAAAAACCATTTTATTCAACTCATAGGACCAAGGAGGCTAGAGCTGGGAGGAGCCTTAGAACATACAAAAGAGACTGTCAGAGCTAGGGGAGGCATTCTTATATATAATAATTATAATTTTATTTTTATAAATTAATAATTATATATTACTATATATTTTTGTAAAAATAAAATTTTATAAATATAGTACATCTGTAATTTATAATAATAAATTATAATTAAGATTGTCTGGGCTAAGAGAAATAAAGAAAACTTAGAACATAGAGCATAAGGGTCAGAGCTGGAAGAACTTAGAACCCACAGAGAGGAGACCTGGGTCCTCTGGTCATCTCAATGTGGGAGTGACCTCAGGAAGTTTGGATGACCTTTTTTATTATATCCTCCTTAGCTTTTTTTATAGTTGTTGGGTTTTTTTTTTTATTTTTGCGAGGCAATGGGGTTAAGTGGCTTGCCCAAGGTCCCACAGCTAGGTAATTATTAAGTGTCTGAGGCCAGATTTGAACTCAGGTCCTCCTGACTCCAGGACTGGTGCTCTATCCACTGTGCCACCTAGTCGCCCCTCCTCCTTAGCTTTTTAAATGGCATCTTAATAAGACTCTAAACCCAATTTTCAAGGCAGGTTATGGCAGAAAGACCATTGATCAAAGAGCTGGAATCTTGTCCCTAAACTCTGATTCTTTCACTTAATAACTTGATATTCTTCCCCGCTGTATAAAACATGAGCAGTCAGAATGAGCAGGGATGTTCTAGACTAAAGGGACCATTAGAAAATAGACTAATAGAGATAGAAAGGACTTGAAGTTTCTCATTCTAGGGATATGGAGCCTGGGATGAGAGACCTAACTTGTCATATTTATGTTCTAACTTTCCCTATCTGACTTTCAGATTTCTTGTCTATAAACATGGGCAGCAATATTTGTATTACCTGACCCATAGTTTAGCTTAAGATAAGTCAAATTTATGTAAAAAATAATTTAGAATCTAACAACTTGTTTTTGCAATTTCTACCCATCATTTCTGGTTCTGTCCTCTGGGGGCAAGAAAGAAGGAAACATCTACTATTTGTCAGAGAATTTTGTATTTGTTCATCAAGGCAATGGTAAGCCAAAGGTAAGCCAAACCAGCACCTTGGAAAGATCACTTTTTTAGGTGGGTAGAGAATGGATAAGAATGGTGAAAGACTTGGAGCAGAGGGGCAGCTAGGTGGCACAGAGGATAGAGCACTGGCCCTGAAGTCAGGAGCACTTAATAATTGCCTAGCTGCATGACCTTGAACAAGTCACTTAACCCCATTGCCTTGCAAAAACCAAAATAAATAAATAGGTATCAATTCATGCTTAAAAAAATAAAATATCTGGAGCAGAGAAGCCAACCAATAGGTTATTTCTTGGCTGTTTGCAAATAGAAAATGTATCAGGAGAAGACTTTGAGTGACCTTCCTAGGAACTCTTACCTCCTATGCTTACTGAGGAGAGTCATAACCAAATCCATCTTCTGGTTATGTTTGGACATTCCTATTGTGGTAGGACTGATGCAGTCATCCAAGAGGAATGATTATATCAAGACAGCTTGTGAAGGAAACAGAATGAGAAAAAATAATGCACAAAGAATTCAATGATACAAATGTAAAGAATAATCGAGGAAAATAAATAAGAATGATTTGTAATAATAGTTGCCAAATTGGACCAGAAAGAAGAGATATGAGAGTACATCTCTGCCTTCTTTACAGAAAAGGGGGAATCTGGGTACCAATTGCTTGCTGTATTGGTTGGTTTTCCTCAGCACCATTTGTTTCTGTTTACTTTTTCTTCCTGGTTATAAGGACTAACTCTGGGTAGGAGAGGCAGAGAGATATTTTCAGAAAGGCATATGGTTTTTTTAAAGGTATAAAAAGAAAAATGTGAGAGAAGCAAGCCAGGGCATCTTCCTTATCCATTGTTTCGGTTCCTTTCCTATTTTCCATGACCTTTTAGAGGTCATTGACAGTGGCTTGGCAATAACATATCTGCCAGCCTTTGCTGCATCCTGGGGATTTTCCTTATTATCATTATCATTATTATTTATATCACTGAATACTTTTATTGTTTCAAGGACATGGGGTTTCATCAGTGTGGGAATTCTTTTAGCCGACACAAGTTGCCATCCATCTATCACTTATGATCCCTGGGAACAAAGGAACAAACCTAGGAACCAGAGGCACGGACTCATGATAATACAGAGGCATCAAGGTAGAACTGGAGGAGAGCCAAGGGATCATCTCATCTAACTGGCTTTGCCCTTCCTTTATCTTTGAAGAAAGGAGAGCTGATAGAATATATAGGTCTTACCCAAGATTATCTGAATAATTTAAGGTTGCATTTGAACTCAGGCCCTCTGAGTATGGGGAAAAGAAGATAAATTGAGAGCTATTGGACCTGTGCTTGAATGCTACCTGTATGACTTCAGGCAAGTCACTAACTCTCTCTGATCCTTAGTGTTGTCATTTGCAAAATGAGAGGATTAGATGCTATGACATCAAGGACCTTCTGAATCTCTATGAGGATTTGTATTACCCCAAGTCCGGATCTGTTCTCCATTCTGGCACACTTTCACTGCTACTTATAGTATTAATATAAAAGTACTAACATCACTAATAAAACTAATGAGACTTTGCCTGGGATGAAAAACAAATTCAGGTAACACTGAGATTGCAAACCCTTGAAAGTGAAAAGAAATGCTGACTCAACAGACCAGTCCTTTACTTCCAAAGGCACTTTTTACCCTCATTTAATCAACAAACCATCATGAATGTAATCGTAGACTTTGAAATGAAATAGAAATTTTTCCAGTTCAGCTGCTTATTTTCCATAGGGGGATTTGTTAAGATTTCAGGGGTGCAGGGCACAAAATTGGGATTTGAACCCAGGAATCTGAGTCCTCCTGCCACAATTCCACCCTACTTGTGAGTGACTCATCTAGAGCCAGTTTCTGTCCTTGATTCTCTGGGAGGCGTACAGCCAAACTCATGCCTACTTCTATGGAGTTTTTAAAGGGAAGTTATTTTCGGAGCATGGGACCTTCTTGCCTTCATCTGACCTGCAGATGCCAGTTCAGAGACCTGGCTTCAGAATCAGTTCCCTCAAGGTTACTCACACCCACACCAAAAGACTCAGAACAACCCCACCGGTAAAGGAATATCGACGTCAAAAGACTCATAGTGACTCTCAAAGAGACCCCATGGCCAGAAATAGGAGATCAGGTTGAAGACAAAGACGCCTATGATTGGTTGAGTCATTGTTTTCTCCAGCATGAAAGAAATGGGGTCATCAATCAGCACCTCTGATCTTTATTTTCTATTTCTGTCAAGTATCTTAGCAGTCTTCCGGTATTGGAAAGAGAACCATCACTGAACAGATGGCCCTAAGGCCCTTGTTTTATTTTCCTAAGAAAATGAACAAAAAAAAATCCAACATGCCCGGCCACTGCACAGGAGACATGCACACCCATGTACAAATATCACACGTATGTGCATATGTTTATATCCAGGCTCATGCATGCAGAGGGAAAGCCCGAGAGGACTGTCTCTGTTGGCATTCAGATGGGAAGCTGGGTGGGAAGCCAAACCTTTAAAGAGGATACAAACTGTGGCTTATAAACAACACAGGCCATATGATGTGGTTGGAAAGATGATAGTCTTGAAGCCAGGAAGCCTGCAGGAGAATCCCAGTTCTACCACCCTGGACAAATCACTTCCTTTCTCTGATGCTATTTTATGAGGAGGGCATCATCACGGTGGAAATCCCTGACTGCTGAGGATCAGGGGAGGAACATGTTCCCATTTAACTCAGAAAAGAGAAGACTTGGGAAGACCAAGATTGATTGCTCTTTAGTTTTTTTAAAAAAACAAATTTTGTTAATATACATTTTAACATCATTAAGGATTTCCTGAAATAATCTCTCACCTTCTGCTCCTAGAGGGTTGTCTTGTATAACAAATATTTCTAAAAGAAAAAAAGAGGGAGAAAAGGGAAGAAAGTGATAATGATTGAGCAAAAGATCAAAAAAATCTGAAAACATATGCAATGTACCAAACCTGGGGACCTCTCACATCTTCAAAAGAGTGGGGATGGAAAGGGAAGGGACTATCTTCTCAATTCTTTTTCTTTGGAGTCATGTAAGCTTTCATAATTTTGCTTGTATTGACTTTGTATCAGGAGAATTTCTCTAAGTACCTGCTCTCTACCTCTCCTCAGAGGGTCATTTCATATTTTTAATAAAGTTAAAGGAGGAAAAAGATTTTTAAAAAGAGAAAAAAATCAGAAAAAGAAGTGATTAATAAATTGAAACATAAGGCCCCACCTCACTCTCGCCTCTGTAAGAGAATAGATGCCGAGGATGTCTTCTCACCTCCTGTTTGGGGCCATGCACATTCTTTCTGGTTTTGCAACAATCACTTTTGATTTTTTTTCCTCTGTGTGGTTATTATTTCCATTCCCATCACCATAGTCCTTGTGTCTTGGCTCTGTGGACGTCATGCTCCATCAGATTGTATAAATCTTTCATTGTCTCCCTGTAGTTATCACATTCATCATTTATTACAGCACAGGAATATTCCATTACATTAGTATGCCACAGTTTGTTTGGCCAGGCCCCAATTGATGGGGAACTACTTGGCTTCCAATGCTTTGCTACTCCAAATCTGCTTTGGTTTGATCTGCTTTGGTTGAGGGTCTAAGGTAAAATGGTGAGCTAGCAGTGGAATCTGGCCAAAGTTACTTTATTTGCCCACTTCCAGATTGTTTTCCAAGATGATTGTACGGCTTTCTAGTTCCACTAACAATGCACCGGTTTGTCGATGGGAGTCGTTTTCAAGAACTTGAAAAGCATAAAATATTAGATGTGTTCTATGTCTCCCCTCTACCCCAACCCCCTACACACACACACACACACACACACACACACACACACACGCCCGCACGCACACACGCGCGCACACACATACACAGACAATAATACGATTCTTTCTTGGAATTGACCCTAACCCTGAAGATCAGAACAATGCTCCCCTCTATTGTTTTCTATTCTTCTCTCTGAGACCAAGTAGAAATGTCCAATCCTTCCCTTCCATAACAGTCCTTCAAATTATTTACACAACTGTCACATGCTCCCTCGGGGTCTCCTCTTCTCAGGGGCCAACACCCCAAGCTCCCTCAACTGATTCTCAGGGGGTCCTATGGACCTTTGCTTTCTGGATCTGGGGGTACAAAGAAAAGCAAAAGCGGTCCCTGCCCTGGAGTAGTTCAGTGTGATGGGTGAAGCAATATGCAAATACAAATGGGCAAACAAGACATAGACAGGACAAACTGGAGCAATGAACTGAGAGATGGGGTGACCTCAAAGTCCTTTAGGATCTCTGCCGGCCTCCTCTCATCCTGCTCACTCCTTCTATCTCTGCCCCCATTCTCCTAGTCTTTTCTTCTCATGCAAAGCCCCTTTAGTCCTATCAATGAATCCTCTTGGGATCAGGCTCCTCCTGGTTTCCTTCCTCTGAATGTGCTCTGGTTTATTTGTGTCTCCCCTAAAGTGTGATGTCAGAACTGATGGACTGATGGGGACAGTCTGGGTGGGGATCCACCTGAACAGAGAACAGCAGTCACCTCCTGGGTTCTAGACACTAGACTTTGGTCAAGCAAGGTTCTGCAGAAGTTGTTCATCAAAATCAACCTCCTTTCCCTGAATTTCTTTGTAAGACAGTGGAATGCTGGCCGTAGAAGGGGAGGACCCCTGATCTGGCATGGTCTGACCACATGATCACTAGCAAGGCATTGCCCTGAGTTCCAATGGTCTTATCCTTGAGGGAGAGGAAGGAAAGCAAGTTTCCTCCATCACCTGGAAGTTGTTAGGAAAAGGCTCCTAATGCGTGAAGGAAAGATAAGTTTTGATCTGTAAGCCATATTATGTCTGAGTAGTGTTATGTCGCCATTGGTATAACGGCTGTGGCTTAGCGTCATGTAGTCTAGTGAAGAGAAAGCCAACCTTGAAGCCACGAAACCTTGGGGTCCAATCCTGCTCTGCCAAGGATGAGTTGTAGAACTTGGAACTGGGCATTGCCGACATCACGCTCCATCCATACATCTTTCATTGATTGGCAACCAGGTACCAGATTGAGATTCTGGACTGGGGGAGACGCAACTCCAAGATGTATGAACAGATATGAAGACAGGACACAGACAGACATAAATAAGGAGTGAGACAGAGACAAAGAGACATAGAAACAGAGGAGAGACAGAGACAGAGGAGTAGCCCAGTGTGGCTCCTGGGGGGGCGGGCATGGCAATCGGAGATCAGAGACAAGACCAGAGTCCAGGTAGCCAGGCAGTGTGGTGGGGAGAAAGCCAGTCTAAGATTCAGATAGGTGTGCGCTCCAGTCTGGCCACACACACTTCGTGGCTATGTGACCTTGGGAAAGTCACTTGGGGAAAGTCTCCCTTAGTTTCCTTCTCTGAAAAGGGGGGATAATAATAGTTCCTCCTCCCAGGGCTATAGAGGGGATAAAATGAGATCATAATTATAGGTCTTTTGGAATATATAAAAAACTCTCCAAATATGAGCTGTTATTACTGAATTGGGGGTGACACAGGGGTCCACTTAATGAGACTGGACAGCTAGGGTGGATCAGACAGTCAAGTCCTTTACACTTTCTATTTGATCCTAGGGGTCACTGCCTTTGACTGAGTAGGAGGATGACATGGGCAGACCTGAATTCGAGGAAAACCCCTTTGAAAGGGGCCCAGATGGTCAGAGATGGGCCGGGCTTAGGGAGACCATGGATAAGCCTCTTCACTTATCTAGGTGGATGCCAAGGAGAACCCCCACCTCCATGGGCAGGGGGTGTTTATGAGAGTGGCTACGAAGGTGGAGCAGAGGAGGTAGCAGCTTAATAACTATTGACGGATTGAAAAGAACAACATGGAGGCAGTTGGGTGGCCCGGTGGATAGAGCACCGGCCCTGGAGTCAGGAGGATCTGAGTTCAAATCTGACCTCAGACAATTAATAATTGCCTCTCTGTGTGACCTCAGGCAAGTCACTTAACCCCGTGGCCTTGAAAGAAACTTTGACAAGTTCTATGGACGAGGTCACGCTGATCGGAACAGACAGAAGTAGGAGGAGCCTGGAACCTGTGAACGTTAGGGTTCGGTGGGTGTGAACCCCAAGCTCTTTAAGCAGGATCTCTGCCATCAATGACTTTGGGGGGCACCTTGCTCATCTGTTTTCAGGTCTGATGATGAAAATCACAATTCTCCCTAAAAGAAATGGCCTCACTGCCCAGCCCAGGAGAGGAGGCAGACCCCCCCCAAGAAACTATGACAGATAAATTGACATGTGTTCATATGCTCCAGAGACCCCCAAATCCCCAGAGGCCTGCATGTTCACATGGCCAATGAACAACTATGTGGTTGTTAAAATAACCAAGAGCCCCCAGGGTCCAGCTTCTCCATCTGCTTAGACCCCACCAGCCATGGCCCCCAGAGGGCCTCACTCCACCAGGAGCAGACTAGCAGAGGCTCATCCGTAGGACATGAAGACCAGGCCTGGCTGCTGTCCTGCCTGCCTGTGACCCTGGGCCAGCCACTTCCACCCCACATACCTCCACTGCATCAGCTGTAAGATAAGGATGAAAATGCTGAAACCAGTTATTGCAAATGGGAGACTGGGGTGAGGCTGGAGAACCCAGGTGGCAGCTTGGCTTCAGTGAGGATCTGGGGCCATGGGATACTTTGGAGGATCTCAGATGGGGTTAGACTGGCTGACCTCCAGCACCCCACATTATCCTCCTAAAATCTTGTTGGATCATATAGAATCCTTAAGATGATAGGACTATTGGGGGCGGCTAGGTGGTGCAGTGGATAGAGCACCAGCCCTGGAGTCAGCAGGACCTGAGTTCAAATCAGCCTCAGACACTTAATAATGACCTAGCTGTGTGGCCTTGGGCAAGTCACTTAACCCCACTGCCTTGTTAAAAAAAAAAGACAAGATGCTAGGACTATGGAGGCAGTGTGGTGGCTCTTGGTGGGTGGACTCCCAAAGACCTGAGTTCAAATTCAGCCTCAGATACTTACTTAGCTCTGTGATCTTGGGCAAGTCACTGATGTCTGGAGGACAGGAATAACCACACAGGGTTAATGTGTGAAAGAGTTAATGCAGAAAATGCTTCATAAACCTTAAAGAGCTAAAGAAGTGTTATGACAATAAATGCTTTTTCAGTTTTAATCCCTGATTTGCCTCTCACAACTTGTGGGTCTTTGGACCAGTGTGTTGCCCTCTCTGGGATTCTATTTTCTCCATCAAATGAAGGATTGGTCTAAGGGTCTGTTCGGCTTGAACTATCTGGGCCTCAGTTTACCAATCTGTAAAATGGTCCATCCAGCTTTAAATCCCTGAGCTGAGGAGTCTATGGCTTCTTTGGGTCTTGGTCTATAAACTGGGAGTGTGGAATACAACGATCTCTAAGCCACTTTAGCTCTGAATCGCTGCCCGTTAAAGTGCCATCAAATAGAGAATCCTGCTTCTGACTTTTCTGTAAGCAAAGTCTGCATGCTGAGGGGAGGCTAATGGGAAGAGGGTTGTTCACCTGGGCTGGGGGCTTTGGCCCCATCTGTGGGGACCAGGCAGCCCTGTGATCATTGGGAGGATCCATCACCACCCTCCTTTAGTGTAGGGAGGTGGTGAATAGGGAGCCCCAAGTAATGGGGGAGGTTTGCCAGCGTCAATGACAGCCTAGGGACAGATCATGGCAGAAAAAACAAAGCACAAGAGAGGATGATGGAACAGGGAGATGCAGGAGGGAATGGGGGTAGGGAAGACATCCTGACCCTTCCTGGCCCTGGGAACTCAGGCCTTGCCTTTTCCCCTTGCAGCTTAGGCAACTCCCTCACTCCTATGTCCCAACCCCCAGGGGGGGCTTGCTACCTGGCACTCTTACACTCTTCCCAACCTGCCAGAATAAGAAGGAAAGAGACCCCCACAAACAACCCCACCACCCCCATTCCTTGGAGGCTTGCTGCCTGGCCCTCTTACACTCTGCCCAACCTGTCAAAATAAGAAGGAAAGAGATCCTTCCCACCCTCTGACAGATGAGTCCATGTCAACATGGGACCCTGGGACCATACAGATGTATGGGTCATTATTCAATCCTTTATGATGAGTACCCCAAGCCCCAGGGAGGAGATACAACTTCAGATTGTCAGCAGAATCCCTACATCCCAGCACTCCAGAGGTGGTCCTCCAGTCCCACCTTTTTGGAGAATCTTGGCTGAGATGCTCCCATACCTGTCACTCTTCCCACTCCTCACCTCTGCTCCCCCCCACTCCAAGACTCAGCTATCCCTCCCCTGCCACAAGACACATTTCCATCTTCTCCTCAATCTTTGTGCCTTCTCTCCAAGATCACCTCCACTGTTTCTTTTTGTACAGAATCATGAGACTGTGAGTTCTGCCAGGACAGAGACACTTACTTTCCTTGAAGTTCCTACCATGTAGTAGCTGCGACATAGTACATACTTAGGGGATGTTTGGTGATTGATTGGCTGACTGAGTGGGAGGCTTTCCTGGAAAGGTGACTGAAATTTAAAATAAGTAAGTTTAGTAAAAATAAGAAATTCAGAGAAAGAATGAAAGAAATCTAGCATGAAAAACAAAGTATGGTATATTAAACCAAAAAAAAGAATAAAGAAAAAGTTCATGAAAGAAACAGGGAAAGGGAAAACGGATGATGGCAGCTGTGTAAAAAGTTTCCAAAAGTGGGGGTCCAGCTGTAATGGCACCAAGCAAGAGAGGGGTCAAGGATAGAGGGCAGGAGAGGGAGATCTTATATTTCAAAGTAGAACCAGCCTCTTCACTGTTAACTGTCTTTCACAGAGGTCAGTTAAAGCATAGGTTGTGGTGGTTGGTATCTAACACCAGGTAATTTGCAGAATTAATATGCACAATGGCAGAAAGTGTTATCTAAGAGACCAAAATGAAAGATTTGAATCCTAAGCTTCAGAATTTAGAAGAACGCAGGGGAAAAGGGGGAAAAGAACTCAGAACACAGAATATAAGAGCCGGAATATCTTTTAAAATGGAAAATATCTTCAAAATAATTCAGCTCCAACCTCTTATTTTATGGCTATGCAAACTGAGAGCCAGAAAAGGAATACTTTGGCTAAAGTCACCCAGGATAAGCTAGGAATCATCAGACTCCAAACCCAGTATTCTTTCTCCTGGATCACACTACCTCCAATGGGATGTGAAAAGTTATACCACCCATCACAAAATAGAAGTATATCCAGATCTCAAAACGACAACATTGCCATAACCATTTGCTAGGACCTTGTGACCATGTTGGTCATTGCTACAATGCTGAATATTTGTCATAACATAAATATTTAGCCATAGGGTTTTCTATCTCTATGTGTAACCAATCCACAGAAAGAAGGACAAATTGGTTTTATGAAATGGAACTCTGGTTACAGTCTATTTCTTGTTATACTTTTGAATTTGATTTCACGTTCGAGCATATGAATGCATGCCTGACCTTGGTTCTGGAGTATCCTGAGATGAGAGAAATTGATGCATGTGATGGCTGGAATTCAATTGCATTTTCAGTTTTTCATGGCTACAAATGGATTTGCTTAAATTGAATAATAAGCATCGACAAAAGAATGGCAAAAGAAACTGTATTAAGAAATTCTCTAATTCTTTTACCCCCATGGAGCTCCAACTTAAATTGACCCTCTTAGCTAAAATTGGACACCGTGACTACATACCAGAATGTCTCCTGGCAGGTTGACAATCATTGCTGTTTCTTTAGGGCTTGAAGGTTTACAAGGCTCTTAACAAATATCCCAAGTGATCCTCACAACAAAGTAAGTAGGTAAATGGAACAGATGTTATAATGATGCTTTCACTGTTTCTCCAGTCACCAAGGTTTTAATGATTTAACCTTAATCTTAACCTTAATTTTTAACCTTGATTGAGAAAATTGAACTATTAATAAAATTGGGTAGGCTTGGCAGAGGTCTGACCTTGGACAGAGAAAAGAGATTTATTTTGAATGTATTGAGTTTGAAATTGGGAATGTCCAGGAAGCAGATAGGAAAATGATTAGGATTATATACTTAGACTTATGAGCCCTCTGCATTAGAATAGAACGGAGAGTGTAGGGAAAAACTGACCCAGAGCAGATTGTTGGTAAATGCCAAAATTTAGAGGATGGGAAACAGAGAATATTGAGAAGAATCAGTCAGACAAGAGGAGGATGAATGATGAGAAAGAACAAGAAACAACTGTGAAATTAAGGATATAAGGTACACAACAGAACCCAAATCTCTAGAGGGACAAGAAGGAAAAAGACTGAGAAAGAGATTTTGAATTTAATGGTAACCTGGAGAAAGTAGTCAAGTAGTGAGTTTGAAAGCCAGATTAAGAGATTTGGAAAAAAGAAGTGGTGAAGAAATGGATGCCGAGTGAAGATGACTCTTTTCATAAGAAGAATCCATGGTTAGCTTTAGGAAATGGCAAAATCAAACCATTGGTTTTTTTTAAAAGAAAGATGGAATGGAAGAATGTTTGTAAATGACTAAAAGAGCCAGTGAGTCAAAATAGATTGATGATAAGAAAAAGATTTCTTAATGATAAGAGAATTTAGAGCAGGGGTGGGCACGGTTTTTCTTCCAAGGTTCAAAACTTAAAAGTTAGCCTGTTATATTTGGTCAAACATTTAATTAATTCACCCCTTAAAAGCTCCTAGATTTATTGGATTTCAAGTCCTACCTTGGTTGCTAAACCAAAATATTTCAAGGGTCTTATATGATCTGCAGGTCAGATATCCCCCACCCTAAGAGCTTGGGGATGCCTCTCAGCACAAATAGGTGGTAGATATGTGAATAGGGGTGGGAGTTTCCAGGACATAGAATTTGTCTCAGAATCCCCATAGGTGACTTATGAAGGAAATGAAGTTCAGAAAGCTGCATTGTATCCCTATTTTGATAGAGTAAACAGAGGGAAAAAATGTATATGGCAGCCACGAGTCCCATTAGCCCCATTAAGGGTCTCAGATTCCCTAATGTTGCCAGGTAGATTGGTTGAAGGAACCACTAAAAGGAGTAAAGCAAATGAACTGTCATTCCAAATGTGAGCTTTCTAAGGCCACAGCCATTTCATGATTGACCCTATATGCCAGTGTCTCCCTTAGTAAAGATTTGTCTAATTGAACTGAACTGCAATGATTAGTATGATAGCACTTTACTATTGCTTCTAATAACCCCCAGCTTCCTTCCAAGCCCAGTTCAGATAGACCTGCTCCCTGAAATCTTTCTTCCTCCTTCCCAATTTTAATGATCTCCCTTTGAAATATCTTAGTGACTTTTCCCAACTTGTTTTCTTATTTGTGTACCTCTTTGTGGTTATTCCCTAACAAAAACCAAGCTTCTTGAAGACCATGGGAAAATTCTTATTTTAGTATCCACAGCATGCTGCCAGGCATTTCATTGAATGGAATCCCAAATAATCCATCTTTTCTTGTCATTCACTTCATAAAGTTTTCTTGCTTCTTTGGAAGCCCAGTTCAGAAGTCATCTACTCCTTGAGACCTTCCCTGTCTCCACTTTCCCTTCAATTACCAGCATTCTCTCTGACATAATTTTGTATTCCTTTGTCTATCTACTGGCTTATGTACAGTTTAAATATGCTAGTAGAAAATGATGACTGTGAAGGTAAGGGCAATTTCATGTCTTCATATTCCCAGGACCTTGGATAGGTCCTCACAGGATGAGACTGGTCCATGTTAATAATAAATATTATTATTTTAATAATACATAAGACAATGAATGTCTACCAAATTTAATTGAGTAGCCTCCTGTGGGCAGTAAGCAAGGGTCAAATCATAAATACTGTGGTTCCAGCTTCAGGATATTATTTCCTTTTGAATGACTTCTCTGCAATTTTTCTCTCTAGGGCCTCATGACATGCATCAGAAGAGAAAATGACATTGTAGGCCAATGAGGAAAGGTGACCTTTCTCAGAAAAATATGTCTTGATGGAGAGCACTAGATTAACCATTATGGTTGTGATCCCCCTTCTGTGGTTTTGATCACCAGATTTTGCCTAGGATGCCATCCCTGATCCCTATCTGATGAATCCCTGAAGCTGCTTTAAGTCCACCTCAAATGTTATCTCTTTCAGAAAGCTGTCCCTGATCAATCTCAGTGGAAAACAACCTCTACCCCCCAACAAGGTTTACAGAATTCTCTCTCTCTCTCTCTCTCTCTCTCTCTCTCTCTCTCTCTCTCTCTCTCTCTCTCTCTCTCTCTCTCTCGCATTTCTCAGGTATGATTTTATATTTGAATTATCCATGTTTCTGCCATATCTACCAACAACAACCCTCAGACTCTTTGATAATAAGGATTCTGTCTAACCATCCCCAATTCTTAGTGTAGCACTCTGAACACAGTAGACACTTGATGATGATGATGATGATGATGATGATGATGTGGGTCCTTCATTCTTGAGGAAGTTCATGACATCAGGGAAATTATATAAATTGGATTTAAGTGAGGAAGATTCTCTGAACAGACACTAGTCTCACTTTCTCCTCTGGAGTCATCTGGGTCCAGAGACCATATATGAATCAGGACAACTGGAGATGGCCCTAGCTGTGAAACAATCACAGTTAAGTCACTTGTCCAAGGTCACACATCTAGTAAGTGTCATATATCTGAGGCCAAATTTGAACTCAGATCCTGTTGACACCAGGATGCTCCAACCACGATACCATCTAGTTGAAATGAACATGAAGGATTATGGAACTTATGTTATATTCATCATATCACAAAAATGATCTCTTAGAGATTATCTCATCCAATAGTATCAAACTCAAATAGGAACAGATTGGAAAACCACAAATTAATATTATCTATGTTGTATGTTATTTTTATCTTATTAAGTATTTCCTAATTATATTTTCATCTGGTTTAGTGGCAATTGGAAGTATTGTAGGGGTTGCCCAGAGGTTGCCATCTCTGACTCATCACATCCATTTATTTCACAAATAAGAAAACTAAGGCTCAGGGAAGGCCAAATGATAACTAGCATTTATATAAGACTTTACACTCCGATTATAGTCATTGATTTCATAATGTGGGGTTGACTTCCTCTGTATTTTGTATAGACCTATATCTTAGCAAGTTTCACCTCAAAATGTAAACTCCTTGAGGGCGGGGATGATCTGATATTCTTATGTGCAGAATAATCAAATAATCAAATCAAATCAAATCAACAATTAATCACTCATTGATTTATTTAAAGACATTCTTTCCCTTATTGTTTCCAACATTCTACAGCTGAATTAACAAAGAAAAGTTAAATGATAATTCTTGGGTCAGGTCTCTTGGACTCAAAGACCACATCCAAGACAATATCCAGATTTGTTCCAGGGTTAAAAGACTGAGTAAGGATTTGAAACCAACTCCTGCAACTCCTCCCAGGGATGTTCCCAGTACACCAAACTTCTCCATTTACTGAGATAACATAAATCTACCATGAAAGTGACAAAGAGTAGCAGAACTCTCTGGGAAGGAAAATGAACTACTAGACTGATAGTAGATAGAGGATGGGATGAATCATCAAGGAATCCCCTTGATTGAGTGAATTTTCACTTGAGCTTTGTCTTTCTCTGAGTAAAGCATTTCTCCTCACAATATAATCAGGTCTGATAAAAGTCCATCAGGAAAGGATGTCACTTTTCTTCAGTTCCTCTTTCCATGTTGGAAGAGAACCATCAAAACTATGACAACAGTCTTCCAAAGGGTTACTCCACCTCAAGGCTCTCTCTATTACAGTTCCTCCTCCATTTAGCTGCCAACAACATCTTCCCAAAATGCAGATCTAACCCTGCTATTGCCTGTAGTCCATAAACTTCAGGGACTCCCTATTACCTCCAGGATCAAATATGAAACCCTCTATTTGACTAATAAAGACCTTTATGTCCTGGGCTCTCCCTCCCTTTCTAGTCTTCTCAAACTTGGTTCTTCTTTCCGTAGTTTAGGTCTTAAGACTGACTTCCTTGCTATTTCTCAAATATATTGCTCATTTCCTAACTGTATACATTTCACCAGCTGCCTATAATATCCCTTCTCTTCTCTAACATCTGATTTTCCTGAATTCCTTCAAGTCTTTGCCAAAATTCTACCTTCTACAAGAAGTCTTTCCCAATCTCCTTCAATGGTAATGCCTTCCCTCTAAGTTTGCCTCCAATGTACCCTGCCCATAGCTTATTTATATAGAATTACTTATATGTTTTCTCTCAAAGTAGATTGGAAGCTTCTTGAGAGCAGGGATGGTCTTTTTGCCTTTCATGTTCCCAAATTTTATTGCTTGTTGACTTGACTCATTGGTCATGGCTCCAATCTTACCTCATCCATATCAATGTTACCTCGCTCAAATCATTTAACCCATGTGCTCCTCCATGTTATCACTGTAAAATCAGGGGGTTAAACAAAATTATCACAAAGTCCCTTTGTCTTCAAAATTCAATGAGTCTCTTCGCACTAACAAAGGTGTCTAGCCCTGTTCATTTCCTATAAAGAAAAGTGACTTCTCAAGGAAGACTTTGTCTTCTCTCAGATAAATATATTTCTTTTAAAATGTTATCAACTCACTTTACCTTCAGGATCATTACCTCAACTGCTCCTCTAAGATGTGACATTTTTTTCTGAATGTTCCAAAAATGCATCCCGCCGATCAGCTAAAAATATTGTAATTAGCAAGTATGCTTTGAATCACATAATAGCAAATGTCATTCTTCTGTAAGATAAGAGTGTTAATTATTAGAACTGAATTAACAGGAAGCCTGTCAAGGCAAGGACAAAGCCAACAGGTACCAGTTGAATGACATCCATAGTATAGTCAATCAAAGTAGCCATTTGCACCCTGTTGGACAACTTAGAAGCCTTCATTACTCTGACTATAAATATACCCCCAAATATCTCCAAAATTAGGAAAGAAAATGTATTTTTCCCAGCTCTGATTCATAATCAACTGTTCAGCAATACTGAAACAAAAGGATATCTTTCAAGGGAAGATGAAGATGAGTCAATGGTGTAATAGAACAGTCCCTCAAAAAAAGCCAATGTATCTTTGGGGTGCAACAAAAGAGTTGGGATAACTTTCAGAAATAAGGAAGGAATGGTTTCAAGGGCATATGTGCTCTGGTCAGACCATATCTACAAGCCTGTGACTGTTTTAGATCACTACAGTTTCAGAAGAATATTCTTATGAAGGACAGGGTCCAATGAAAGTCAACAACTGAAGAAGGACCTATGTTTCTGACATAGAAGAAGCAGGTGAAAGGATGGAAGATGTCAAACTTGAAGAGGAGGAAACTTCAGAAAAAAAAATCTTTAGGCTTTAGGTATTAGTTAGAGACTTTGAGTATTAGGGCTTTTCTAAGAAACAAGCTGAATTTGCTTTGTTTGGTTTGGTTTTCATGTGTTTGTTCTTCTGTTTGACCATAGAGATCATTCTAGGAAAAGGGGAAGGAAGATATGAAAGGGTCAAATTTATATTTGATAGAAGATAAAACTTAATGGCAAGTAGAGGCACCCCAAAATACAATGATGATGTTTGTTCTTCATTCTCAAAGAAGACCATGAAGGAGGTGATGCCATGAGAGAAATATGAATTTGGTTTTTTTTTTTGGGGGGGGGGGGTTGTGCTAAGTCACCAGTCTCACTTTCTCCTCCAAAGCCATCTAGGTCCAGTGACCAGATATGAATCAGGACCGCTGAAGACAGTCCTGGATTCAAGACTGTCAGGGTTAAGGGACTTGCCCAAGGTCACACAGCAAATATCAAGTGTCTGAGGCTGAATTCAAACTTCCATCCTCCAGACTCCAAGACCAATGCTCTCTATTCCCTGCACCATCGGGCTACTCCCCAAATTACAAAGGACTTCCTTGGGAGACAGGAAATCCCTACCCACATTGGAAGTTCTTAAGCAAAATTTCGAGGACCGTTTATTGGATTCCTTGTCAGGGAGGGGTTAAAAATAAAGGACTGCCAATGTCTCTTGTAAATCTTGTGATGCCCCTCCTATTTTCCATGATCTTTCAAATACAGTGACTGTTACCTCTAACAATTCTTTCAGGAGTTCAGTGGTAATGGATTCCTGAAAATGGAGTGTACTCAGACCAAGCTCAGCAATTAGGGGCTTATTTACCTAATTGCACCTTAGAGCCAGGAAGACCTGAGTTCAAATCTCACCTCAGAAATTGGATACCTACTAGCTGTGTGACCTTGGACAAGTCAACTAACTCTGATTGCTTCACCTCCAGGGTCCTCTCCAGTCATCCTGATTCACATCTGGTCACTAGACCCAGACATTTGGAGGAGAACGTGAGGCTGGGACTTAGCACAGCCCCTCACTCCAATCCAATTCATCCTGGCATTACCTCCCTGGTTTCCTGATCTTTTTCAAGAAGGAAGGTCAAATAGAGACTAACAAACTGCCTTCTGCGGGGGGTGGGGGAGGAAGCAAGATTGGGGGGAAATTGTAAAATTCAAAATAAATAAAATTTTTTTTATTTAAAAAAACTAATGAAGGTCAAATAACAATAACTTCTTGAGTTTTCTCTCCCTGTTATTCATTTTTCCTCCATCATTGTTTCCTTTGTGACCTCACAATTTCATTCAAAAATCCTCCTTCCTTCCTGGAATGATTTCCCTAAAGCATTTTTCTGCTAGAGATCTTCTAAATCTTTCCTTTGAAACGAATCTTTTTTTGTCTCACAATTCAGGGAGCCGCAGAGTACCCAGTTTTCCTTTCTAACATGAACTACAATATAGAATAATCATTTTCTGAACATATTTCTTTTTGGAGAGTCAGAGAGAGAGAGAGAGAGAGAGAGAATAAAGAGAGAGGGGAGGGGAAGAAAAAGGAGGGGAGAAAGAGAAAGATAGATTGCTATTCTTAATAATCATAAGTGAAAACAGTGATATCATTTGATCCAGTGATTCCTTAGACTAGAAATTCCTAAGCTTTTTATTTGTTTGTTGCTATCATGGAACCCACTGGATTTCCTTTGACAGAATCAATAGGCCTCTTCTCAATTTAATATTTTAAAATGATTAAAATGAGTTCTATCAGAATTCAAAGGCTGTCAGTCAACTTGAAAGGCAGATGTACTTTTTTCCGTCCAAGTTCATGAGCTCCTTGAATTCTCTCCACAAACAGCAGATTGAGAATTTCTGTGTCAGAGGGATTAGCATGTTCTCTCACCTGCATAAGAATGTGACCCATATAAGTCATTGTGCTTCTTCCTGGCTGATGAAACCAAGGCAAGACTGGATAGCAAGAATTAGAGCTATGGGGCCCTTAGATACCATCTGGTTGATCCGGATCCTCTTGAAGATGTACAAAATGAGGCCTGGAGAGATCCTGGCTTGCCTAGTGTTTGGTGTAGATACTAAGTGAGCCCAGTTTTGAGCTATATTGCATGGCAATGCCTAGAGGTAGGGTAAGCTAAGAAAGTTTGGACTTAAACCCTAGTTCAGTGACACCAAACCCAGGGTTCTTTCAGTAATCTCCCTCCAGCCCACCAGATCTGGTTATGGGACCTAATCCCACACCTTCTTGGGTGACTTTATCCTTTCAACTGGGACCAAAAGAACAGGTATTAAAAGAAAAGGCCATGGCTCAAGATTTCAGCCCCTTCTGAATTCTCCAAGCAAAGAACAGATGGGCATCTATTGGGTTTGGGAAGTCAGGACACACTGCTTCCTGTCTACACCTCCCAATTAGGAGTAAAACAGAAAACGGATGCTGCTAAGAATCACAGATGGACTATGGCAGATGGGTGAAATTTTCTTGAGATCCTTGAAGTCTGCCTTTTATAGAAAGACACTTAATAAATTAATAGACCAATAATACTCAATCAGATCTATGGAAAAGGGATAAATTTATGACCAAACAAAAATTAGAGCACATTATAAACTGAAAAATGAATGATTTTGATTATATTAAATTAAAAAAGGTTATGCACGAATAAAATCAATGCTGCCAAAATTAGAAGGAAAGCAGAAAGCTGGGGAACAATCTTCACAACTAGGAGATCTCATAAAGGTCTTATTTTTAAAATATATTAGGAATTCTATCAAATTTATAAGATCACAAATCATTCCCCAATTGATAAATGGTCAAAGGATATGAACAGTTTTCAAATGAAGAAATTTGTTATATTTAATCATATGAAAAAATGTTCCCAATCACTATTGATTAGAGAAATGCAAATTAAAACAATAATGAGGTATCATCTCACACATATTAGATTAGCCCAGATCAGAAAAGGGAAGATGATCAACATTGGGGAAGATGTGGGAGGCTTGGGACATTGATGCATTGGGACATTGCTGGTGGAGTTGTGAATGAATCCAACATTGTCTGTAGAGCAATATGGATCTATGTCCAAAGAGAAATAAAACTGTTCATACCCTTTGACCCAGCAATTCCAATTCTAGGACTATATCTAGAAGAAATTGCAAAAGAGGGGAAAAGTCCTACATGTTCCAAAATATTCATTGCTGCTCTTTTTGTAGTGGCAAAGAATTGGAAATTGAGGGGATGGTCATCCACTGGAGAATGACTGAACAAGTTATGGTACATGAATACTATGGAATATTATTGTTCTAAAAAGAACCATAAAGGGTCAGACTCTAGAGAAGCATAGACTGAACTTCCAGGATCTGATGCTGAGTGAAGGGAAGAGAACCAAGAGAACATTGTACACATCAACTACATCATGACAGGAACAACCTTGATGGATACAGCTCCCTTCAGTAGTCCAGAGAGCTAGGGCAACTGTATTAGATTGGCTATGGGCTATATTATCCCCATCCAGAGGAAGGAAAAAAAACCAGAACAAAGCACACAGGCAGAAAAAATAACCTTTCCAAATCTGATAACCACTTTATGAAAATTATCTCTTAGGTATCTCTTTCCATTAATCCTAATTCCTCATGCCAAAAATAATACTAATCTGTAGACATGTTTATCAAATAGTATGTACAATGCTAACCTGGCTATTTGCCATATGAGGGGAGGGTAGTGGGAGGGGAGAGTGGAAGGAAATTTTGTAAGTTGAAAATATGCATGCAAATGTATGAAAATGAATAAATAAATTTTTAAAAGGACTCTTCTAAAATGGGGTGGAGCAAGAAGACATAAAATCTTAATTCTAACTCTATCATAATCATAGAAACCCTCCAGTAGAGGTGTCATTGAAACTCCTTGAAACTGAGGCTCATTCTCCCCTATGAAAGCTGTCAAGTTCTCATTTGGCCTTTGGTAAAACACCCCTCATGAGGAGGATGTCACGCCTTTTCATGACTGCCCAGCCTAGTTTTGTCAAACACTCCATGTTAGGAAGGTCTTTAACGCTAACCCATTATTCTTAGTTCTGCCTTCCAGAGCCCAGTTGAGTGACTGTCCCACCAATTTCTAAAGACCAGTTACAGATATTTGCCAACTGTCTTCTCTTCGCTGACATGAATATATAAACAGACCCTTCTGGTTATCCCATTTAGAAGATTTGGAAGTAGGGGGGTCTAGGTGGCGGAGTGGATAGAGCATCAGCCCTGGAGTCAGGAGTACCTGAGTTCCAGCCTCAGACACTTTATAATTACCTAGTTGTGTGGCCTTGGGCAAGTCACTTAACCCCATTGCCTTGCAAAAATCTGGAAAAAAAAGATTTGGGAGTTAAGTATAAAGAAAGGGTTTCTCTAAAAAGAACAGATCACCTCACAAACTATTGATCACCTAATCACTGCAAGTATTTAGAAGGCAGATTTTAATCTCATTTCAGGGATATTGCATAAGAGATGCAACAAGAGATGCGTAGATGCATGTGAAGTTGGAAGTGTTCTCTTAGACCCTTTCCAGTTCTGTTAGCCTATAATATATCAAAGCAATTAGAAAAGGCACCGATCATTTTCTATTTCACTTCACATTCCCACAGCTTACTATTAATTTGTTCCTGTATAAGCCCTGAACCTAGATTTTTCCATCTGGTTAAATCTGGCGTACAATCAAGGAAGCATAGTACTAAAATGAATATTTAACTCCATTTGAAATTTGACTAAAGTCAAATTCAATCATTTGCTTATTGTTCTTCCCTTTAATCAGAGATGCCTAACACAAGTTAACTGGGTCACTTATCAAAGTCAAGACCCTTCCAATAATTACTTTTTAAATTTTTATTTAGTTTATTTTTACTTCATGGAATAAATATTTAATGAAAATAAAATAAAATACAAAAATGGTCAGTTTCCCAACTATTAGTTTTACAAGTGTGGATAGCCATTAATAAGAAGTAGCTGCTTCTTCCCCAGTCCTGAATGTCAGATGGGGGCTATTTTCATTTTGGCAGCAAAGAGTCTGGTCTTATATCCATGATCTTTTAAAATTCATGTGAACCCTGTAATGGTTGGTCATATATGATGCTGTGACTAATCCATTTCAGCCAGATATGGAGAATCAGGATGGTGGATGGTGTGGAATTCATCAGTTCTACACACACACACACACACACACACACACACACACACACACACACAAACACACTACAAGTCTCCTCTACCCAAAGCACTATGTGAAGTGCTGAAAATATAAAATAAAGGACTAAATTTTCCCTCCCCTCACAAAGTTTCCAATCTGCTGTGGAATATAATAAGCACAAAGAGGAACAAATACATTCTAATTTGGAGGAGGACAGCATAAAAATTAGGGACATAAGGAGAGACTTCACAAAGGAAATATTCCTGAATTGAAGCCTCGAAGGATGGGAAAGATTCTGGGAACTTGCAATGGAAAATGAATTCTATTTATAGTGGATGGAATGTTCTAGAGATGATTGTAACTTGAGTTCTCAGGAAGTGGCAAGAATGCCAGTCCTATAGACAATGGACCTGGTTTCAAATCTTGTCTCTGCCACTCAGATGACATAATAGATATAACATTGGACTTGAAGGAATTCTCTGCCTCTAAGCATTGCCTAGCTGTGTGTAGCCCTAGGCAAGCCATTAAGCCTAGCTCTTTATTTGTAAAATTGAGATTATGGCAGCACCTCTGTCTCAGGACCACTGAGAGAAGAAAATGAGATTAAGAAGAAAAGAAAGAAACTTTTATTCTTATTGCCTAGTACTTTTCTAAATACTTTATAAATATTATCTCATTTTAATCTCACAACAATCTTGCAATTATTATCGCCATTGTACAATTGAAGAAATTAAGGCATGAATGCCCACAAAACCAGCAAAAATCTGGGGTCAAGTCAGATCTTCCTGGCTCCAGGGGCATTAACCATGGGACCATCGGGCTGTACTGGGAGGACTTTAAAGTTCCATAGACATATTAGTTCCTTGAATATGGGTGACCTTGGGTCATTCATTTTACTTCCTGAGTTTCAATTTCTTCTCCTATAACATAAAAGAGTGGCACTCCATGATCTCTGAATAACTTCCCAGCTCTAAATGGCTAGGCACTATCTCTCCCCAGGGACAGTCACTAGTGTATATTCTTCATACCACTTATGCTCCTCTTCTTCTGCCTTCTCATCCTGATATTAGCAGAGTTGAACACATTTTCCTTTTTTAAAATTCTTTTTCATTTTCATTTTCATTTATTTTTCCGTTTTATTTAAGGATAGTTTGTGACATTCATTTTTATAAAGTTTTCTCCCTCCTACCTTTTCCTCCCCCCACCATAGAGTAGCAAACAATCTGAAATAGGTTAATCATGTACAATCATGTTACACATATTTTCCTATTAGTCACACTGTGAAAGAAGAATCACAATAAAGGGGGGAAGGAACTAGGGGAAGGGAAAACAAAGAAAAAATTTTAAATGAAAAGAGTATAGCTTGATGTGCATTAAGACTCTACAATTCTTTATGTGGATGTGGATGGAGTTTTCCATTGCAGGTCTTTTAGAATTGTCTTTGATTGCTGTATCACTAAGAAGAGCTGAGTCAGTCATGGTCGATCATCACACAGTATTGCTGTTAAGGTGTGCATTGTTCTCCTGGTTCATCTCATTTCACTCAGCATCAGTTCATGGGAGTCTTTCTAGGTTTTTCTGAAATCTGCTTGCTCATCATTTCTTATGGAGTAATTATATTCCATTATATTCATAGACCACAGTTTGTTCAGTCATTCCCCAGCTGAGGTGCTTCCCCTCAATTTCCGATGCTTTGCTACCACAAAAAGAACTGCTACCAATAGTTTTGTGTAGTTCTTTGTCCCTTTGTTTATGATGTCTTTGGGATACAGACTTATCAGTGAAAGAAAGGGTATGTAGAGGTTTATTTTTTTTTGGTTTTTTTTGTTTTGCAAGGCCCAAGGCCATACAGCTAGGTAATAATTAATTGTCTGAGGCCAAATCTGAACTCAGGTCCTCCTGACTCCAGGACAGGTGCTCTATCCACTGCACCACCTAGCTGCCCTTATGTATAGGTTTATTGCTCTTTGGGTAGAGTTTCAAATTGTTCTCCACCAACAGTACATGAGGGTACCAATCTTTCCACATCCCCTTCAACATTGATCATTTTCTTTTTTTTTTTGTCATGTTGACCAGTATGATAGGTATGAGGTGGTACCTCACAGTTGTTTTAATTTTCTCTAATCAGAAGTGACTTAGGACTTTTTCTAATATGACTATAGATAGCTTTAATTTGAACCCACTTTCCATTGAAAGCTTTTGCTCTGAGATGATGCTTCACATCTGAAACCTGTCGATCAGTATCTTCCCCATTATGCTACTAGTTCCACAAGTAACTTCTCTGCCCCTAAGATTCGCTCCTTACATCTGCAATGGAGAATACCATCTGTATCCAGAGAAAGAATTGTGGAGTTTGAACAAAGACCAAAGACTATTTAACCTTTAATTTAAAAAATCATCTTATTATGTAATTTTTCTATCTCTTATACTTTATTTTTTCCCTTAAGGATATGATTTCTCTCTCATCACATTCAACTGAGATCAATGTATACCATGGAAACAATGTAAAGACTAACTGACTGCCTTCTGTGGGGCGGTGGGGGAGGGAAGCAAGAATTGGGGAAAAATTGTAAAACTCAAAATAAATAAATAAATCACTCCTTAAAGACCCCAAATCATGTACTTACAGGTCTAATTGAACTGATTGAACATACAATAGTAATTCCTTTTTCATTTTCTGATTGTTGAAGAGTCAATTTTTCTTTTTTTTTAGGTTTTTTTACAAGGCAAATGGGGTTAAGTGGCTTGCCCAAGGCCACACAGCTAGGTCATTATTAAGTGTCTGAGACTGGATTTGAACCCAGGTACTCCTGACTCCAAGGCCAGTGCTTTATCCACTGCCACCTAGCCGTCCTAGGCAATTTTTCTTAATGCTTTATAAAGAGGGAAAAGAGAGTCAAGCTGATGATTTTCTAGTAAACTCCTTAAGTTATCAATGTCCTCATATTCTCATTTCATTAAGTTTCCTACTTGTCCCATTAAGAAGATTCCTCATATGACTACTTCAGAATGCCAGGCTATTGTGTGTGGCTATCAGCTATCTGAGGCTCCTTTTATTCTATCTTACCTTTCTCTCCATCTTCGACTAGAAAATTAGTTACCTAGGTTTCCAAATCCAGTGTCACCCTCAATTTCTCACTCTGTCTCTTTGTGCTCTGACCCTGTCACCATTTTGGTACAAGGTCTCAACATCTCACCCTAGGTCTATTGCAACAAGCAGCTGGCTGTTCTGTCTATCTTATGTCTTTCTCCATTATGGTCCATGAACTCCCTGCCTAATCGCCTAATTGATCTTTCTGCAGTAAAGGTCTGGCCATATCACAATACCCCAACCCTCTCAATAAACCATGGTGGCTCCCCATCACCTCCAGGATCAAATATAAAATATTGTAGTTGGCATTTGAAACAATTCACAGTCTGTTCCCCAATTACCTTTCCACATTGCCTCACTCCTTTGTCACCTTGTTGTTCAGTTCAGTGACACTGGCATCTTTGTAATTTCTTAAACAAAACACTCCATTTACCAGCTCTGGGGATTTTCTTCAGAGATCTTCCAACCCAAAATTATCTCCCTTCTGATCTTGATCTCCTGACTTCTCAGTCTTCCTTAAGTCTCAGATCCAGAACTACTGATTTTAAGACATCTTCCTGATCTCCTTTAATGTTAATGCCCTCTCTCTATTGACTATCTTCAATTCATCCAAAAATTTTGCCATCTTCTTTGCACAGATTTGCTGATATATTGCTTTCCCCCCATTAGACTATGAGCTCCTTAAGAGTAGGAAAAACCTTTTTGTCTTTTGTCTTTTGACTGCCTTCGCACAATACATGTACTATACTTCATACATTCTTGATAAATGCTTGCTGACTTCATTTCTTGATTTGTAATGGAATTTGCCTTTAAGACTATGACTATGACCCTATTCTAGAGCAGGATTAGTTTGGGAAATTTGCCACCAGAAAGCTCATTCTTTCTAGAGAATACTACTGAGTAGACCAATCCATTCCTGACCTTAGCCAGAAAAATGATGACTGACAGAGAGTGACTCACTGAGAAATTTAGGGAGTACCCTACACCCAAGATGATAGCTCTGATGGACCAGCTGACCCCACCCACTTTGCATAGTCATGATTATTTGGCTATATGGATCCCAATGTCCCTTCCCACTCAGCTGGAGCAGTCTATTATCCGTTAATGTTCATCATTTGTCTTATAAACAAATAGCAGTCCTACATGGAGATAGTCAAAATGATCAAATATCCAGATGTTTTGCCTAATACCAAACTGTAATGGCCAACTTCCATGAGCCTGCTCCAGAGTGAACCATAACACAGACTTTCTGACTCCTCGGACAATGTTACTTAAACCATCTTCCCATACTCCCCCCCCCCCATTATAGCTGCTACTCCAACTTCCCTATCCAAGGTAGAAGCTACCCATTACAGGTGAGCAGAAAATAACATTCAGACAAATGATTCAAACTTTGAAACAATTTTAGGCATCTCCTAACTCACACTGATGGAATCCCCATTATAACTTACCTAAGTAATCAACCAGTTTTTGCTTAAAAAGTCAAATCCTCACCAGCTGGTCAAATTTGCCTAAAATTTTCTTCCAAATTATCCCAAAGTTGGAATCTTTTCTCTTTATATTTTCCCTGTCATCACAGAATCATAGCGTAGAGACATGGTCTCTTGAGAAAAGTCTCTGTTAAGAGTCATTAAGTACAACTGACATTGCCCTCCTGTCCACATAGCTCAATCATCTAAGTTGATTTCTTGCCTTAATACCAGTAGAAAAACAAATGTCATAATAAGGTGAATAAGACATCTTTGATGCTTCCAAAAAAGACTAATTTGCTAAGTCAGGATTCAGTGTTAAAATTAAGGAGAGGGGGCAGTTAGGTGGTTCAGTGAATAGAACACCATTCCTGGAATCAGTAGGATCTGAGTTCAAATCCAGCCTCAGACACTTAATAATCACCTAGCTGTGTGGCCTTGGGCAAGACACTTAACCCCATTGTCTTGCCAAAAAAACCCAAAAAACTAAAAGTAATATAAGAAGGATGATGGCATGAATTCTAAACCTTGGTCCTTTCCCATGAGTCAACCCATCAATGAGTTCAAAGAATTAGGCAGGAAATTTTGGTTCCAGATGCATTTTGGTGCATATCTCCACTCAGAAAGAACCTAAATGTGGAGCTCAATTAAATGGGTCAGACTCAGATTCATCATCCCTGCTACCAAAAAATGATTTCTCCTAAAATATTATCTTAGAACCCAGTCTTCATCCAATACAGCAATACAGAAAATCATGTGATGTGGATAGCTTCTATTTTCCTTGCAATGAACAGTTATTCTTTTGAGGCTTTTTTTCCTCTGTAATTCTTACCACTAATGAATGATGTTATAGCTGTGTGAGCACTAATCTAGCCACTGGCACCAAAGAAATTGATTTTTTGGCAGGTGAGCATTAGTAATTTATTTTTATGCTACCAAACAATGAGTAAGAGATTTCAGGCAAAAGTAAAACTAAACCACTCTGACTTTTAATAATTAGTAAACTGTGCTGTTTTCAAACAGTTCCTCGGAGAGCTGACCATTCATTGGAAGTCATTTTGGGGGGTTTCCACACACCAGGCTGGCTCTGACTGCCCATTCACCATGGTCATGCCAGGGCTAGTCCTATGCCAAGGAATGGAGAATTGGGTTTTGTATCCATAAGATCTGGGCTTTGATCTTACCATAGACATTTACTGACTCTGTGACTCTGAGCAAGTCTCTTAACATCTCAGTCTCAGTTGCATGGCCTATATAGTCTATATTATTAGGATAATAATAGAAGCTAAATCCTAGGTTTATTGTGATGGTCAAATGAGATAATACATATAAATCATTTTATCAAGTAAAAATCCTATTTAAACTTCAACTACTATTATCTTTAAAAAAAATTAAACAAATAGTGTTGGACTACTATATTTTTGCAGTTCATTTCCAGTTCTTGCATTCAATGTTCCTTCATATATAAGCATGTTTTCATATTTCATATGTAGAAATGCCCACCTGAATATATGTCTGTGCATATTTGCATGTGCAGGTGAGAGCCTAGAGCCATCATGGCCTGGAGGATGGAGAGCTGATCCCAAAGTCCAGTCCTTCCTCCTATGTATCCTGACTATGGGACTGTGGACAAGTCATTTAAACTCCCACATTCCAGGCCAGCTCTGAAGACATCAAGGTATATTGTGAGAATTTTCATACCTGAACATTCCCATAGCAATAAAATCTAACCCTTATCTCTCATCTTGTGTGTGAAGCACCATGGGATATCGACAAAAGTCCTACATGTGAAGTCAGGAATCCCTGGATTCAAATCTCTATTGTTCATGAACTCAGAAAAAGTCTTTGAACTTATCAGAGGCTTCATTTCCTCATCTGTAAAACTGGAACAATGATGCTTTTTCTACTCACCTCAGGCAAGTGCTCTAGGATAATAAAAGCTACAATTTATACAGAACTAAAGTTTGCAAAGGATTTGACATTCATCACATCATTTGAGCCTCACAACCACCCTTTGAGGCCAGAATTACAATCATTTATTCAACAGCCATTTGTTAAATTCTTGCTGTAAGTCCCACACTTGGAACTTTCCTAGGGATATAAAAAAGAAATCACCCCTGCCTTGCATTCTACTAGGAAAACTAATAGGTATGCAAATAAGTCTATACAAAAAGTCATTTCCGTGTGAGGAGAACACTAGCAATGAGAAACATCAGGAGAAGTCTCCTATAGGAGGTGGTACTGGAATTAAGACTTGAATGATGGCAGCTGTTCCAGGAGGAGTAAGGAGGGAGTGCATTCCAGGCAGGGGGTGCAGCAAAAGATGGAGGCAAGAGATAGATCACCAGGTTTCAGGAAGAGCTAATAGGCCAGTTTAGCTGGAATATAACACACAAGATGGGGAAATTAGTCTAGAAAGATATATCAGAACAACCAGATTGTGAGAGACTTTTAATGGCAAAAACAGATTACATTTTATTCTATTTTAATAGGGATCCACTGAAGCTCCTTAAGGGGAATAGAGACATGATCTATTTATTAGCGGTGCAAAGGATGGATTGGAATGAGGAAAGATTAGAAACAAGGAGGTCAATTAGGGAGCAATTATTACAAGAATAGGGATGAGAATTGATGAGAGCCTGGATGGATGGATGGATGGATGGATGAATAAAGAGACATCATTAAGTATTTACTATATTCTAATCACTATTCTAAGTGCTGCTCATACAAATATAAAATCAGAGACAACCTCTACCCCCAAAGAACTCATTTTATTAAAAGAAGTAACAACCTCTAAGTGTACAAGAGGGAAATTTTGGTTTAAAAAGTTATAAGAGTAATGAACAGAATTTGGGGCAAGTCGATTGACATATCCTTTCTAAGATTCTTGACAATACTAGTTTGGTTATGTGTCCAAAATTGGTGAATGGTATGGTCAGGTCAAGGCTATACCTCCTACCAAGGCAACTAGTGCTAAGTAGCCAGGGAATAAAGTAATGTTTGAATAGGGCTTCCCTGAAACTTTGGATTACATGTGGTACATACCATTTAAGAGCAGGGGAAGATTCCAGGATAGGAGTTCTGGAGGTGAAAGTGTTAGGGTATGATCTCTGCTGCAATGGCAAGGGGAGGGCAACAGCAGGGAGGATGGCAAGATAATTCAGGAAAAGGATGGGTGTGAGATATGTTCTAGGGTCAGCTCAATGGCACAGTGGGTAGGGAGCTGGCCCTTAAAAACTCAGGAGGATCCAAGTTCAAATCCAATCTCACTTACTATTTGTTGACTTTGGGCAAATGGCTTCTATCCAGGGTCATCTCACCACCCTGATCCATATCTGGCCACTAGACTCAGATGAGTCCAGAGGAGGAAGTAAGACTCGTGACTTAGCACAGAACCTCCCTCACTCAAATCCAATTCATGTGCGTGTCAAGGCATCACCTCCCTGGAGTCATGGTCTTCTTGGAAAATGAAAGACAAACATCAGATGGATTTTTGCTTAGATGAAGACTTGGTAACTGATTGGAGATGAGGACCTGACTCTTTCTGACTACCATCTTAGTCATTATGATCTTAGTCATGTCTACTCTCAGTCATCATCTTTACCCATATGTTAGTCTATTTGTTTTTCCTTAGACAAGCCATTCCTCCTCTTGCCTCTATGTTCTTTCAAAGGCTGCCTCCCATTCCTACGATGTTCTTCCTCCTCACTTCTGCCTCTAGGAACCCCTTGTTCTCCTCAAGTCTCAGCTTGGGTCCCCTTCTTTATTCTGCCAATTGTTAGCCTCCTACCCACCCAACTCATTATGTATTTTGCATACATCTGTAGGGGGAGAGTGGAGGGAGGAAAGCAGTATAGAAACCAATAGCCTCCCCAGATTCCATCCTGATGACTTATAGAAGGGGGCAGGTAACAGATTTCCTAAGTTATTATTATGTTAACAAGTTGTTAACATCCTGCTCATACTTTTAGCTAATGTGAAGAACTTTCCCCAATGTCATTAAAAAGAGAACTTGCCAATGATTGGACCAAGATTTCAAAAGTGAACTTTGCCTGTCCTGCATGCATTGGAAGCTTCTGAAGAAGGGGGCGGCTTTGTGGAGTGAAGTATCACACCTTTAACAACAAGGAGAGAGAGGGAGGGAATGCGTCTCTACCCATCCTTAGTGATTACAGTCTCAAGGCAGAACTTGTCTGCTCAGAGGCAGGAAACAAGGAGAGAGGCAGACAGAGAAACAGAGTCAGGACTAGCAAGCAGTTTCATCAGGAAGAAGGGAAGAGAGAATGTGCCCAATGCTTGTACCTGATAGTTACTTAATAAATCATTGCTGGTTGACTGCAAACTCTTTGAGGGCAAGGACTATCTTTTGCCTCTTTCTGTATCCACCAGTGCAAGAATCTTGATTGATTGAGTGATTGACTAACTGATTGATTAAAAATGTCTGGATATTGAAGCAAGAGATGGAGAATAAAGATGTGAGGACCTTGGATAATAGAATGTCCAGTGGTCAGATAGGGATCAGGATGGTGAGATGGCCCAGGATTGAAGCCATTTGCCCAACTAGTATCTGAGGTCATATTTGAACTCAGATCCTCCTGAGTTTTTAAGGGCCAGCTCTCTTCAGAGTGCCAAAATTAAGCTTGCAGTTTATCAAAAGGATGGCTCTTTTCTCAGCTTTGGCATGGTTGCTAATCTCTTCAGGGAGGCTCTAGTTAGTGTCTGATGCCAGATTTGAACTCGGGTCCTCCTGAGTGTTTTTAGGAGCTGATCTCTAGCTGCTGTGCCATCTAGCTGCCCCTACAACATCACTCACACCCATCCTTTTCCTGACCATTTTCATGCCATCCTCCCTGCTGTTGCCCCCTTGCAATAGACTCTGAAATTAGAAGTAGAATTCTGAGATTAGAATTTAGGAGAGATACTAAGATGTGATATGTAAAGCTGGATATTATTATCCATCGACATGCTAATAAAATCCATGTGAGTTGATAAGATCCCCAAGAAGGAAGGAGTGTCTAAACAGGAAACAATGAAGGCCCCACATTTTTAGACCTATCCATGAACTAGGAACAAGGGATGTAAGATCTAGTAAAGAAAACTGATATGGGAGCATCTAAAAGTGAGTTTTTATATGTTATTCTGATTTTACAGTTGAAGAAATAGTCTCTGAGAAGTCAAAGTTACTTGCTCATTGCCACAATGAGGATATGTCCAAAAACATTATTTAAACCTAAATCTCCCAACTCCCTTCCATGCTGCCTCTGAAGCAAGAGTCACTCTATACATGCATAAAGAGAATCTTTAGGATTTCTGGACATGGAAACATATCTTCTAGGATTCTACTTCCATTATATTGTAAACAATTCACAGATAGTTTCCATATTCCAAGCACAAATGTCATGAAGTTCAATGAAAAAATCCAACAGGAAACCGAGATTCTCTGCTGGCACGGCGAGCCCATGAATATTTCCTCCTTCCTTCTCTCCTTGCCTCTTGAGTCTGAGGCTCAGCAACTTCAGAACATAAATTGAGGAACTAAGTGTGTTGGCATATCCATAAATCCACCAGTGACCCAAGACGGAGACTCTCCAAGCAGGAAATGATTTTTATAACATATCGGTCCCTGGCCAGGAAGAAGAAAAGGAAGAAGCAGAGGGAATAATAGATGTAAGGTTGAAAAAAATGGGGAATTCAGACTGTGTTATGGTTGGTCTCCTTAGCAAATCCTCCAGGGTAATGCAACATTCATTAATTCGTTCCACCAAAATTTTTAAAGGGCCTACCCTGCGAAATGTCTGTGTGAGGTGCTGGGAGTCACAGAACCACAGAATTGGAGAGTTGGGAGAGATCTCAGCAGCCATCTGCTCCAGCCTATATACAAAAGAAAAATAAGAGTTCCAAACTTAAGCTTGCCTCACAGTTTATCAAAAGGGAGGGAGCTCTTTTTTCAGGCTCTAGTTGGACTCCATGGCTGGTTCTGACTCTAAAATTCTGTGTAACATTCACCTTTTTTGTTGTTTTTTTGGCAAGGCAATGGGGTTAAATGACTTGCTCAAGGGCACACTATTAGGTGTCTGAGGTCAGATTTGAACTCAGATCCTCCTGACTCCAGGGTCTGTGCTCTATCCACTTCATCACCTACCTTCCCTGACATTCACTTTTCTTAATCCTGTAGGGGAGAAAAGTCAGACAAGATCATATATATATATATATAAATATATATATTTTTTACAGATGAGGGAACTGAGGATCAGATAGGTTGATCTTTGGTACCCAAATCTGCCAAGTTACCCCAAGGCAGAGCCAGGAATCACACCCCTCCCTCTTCTAACTGTGCATAAAATGCCCTTCCTCTACTTCATACACCTTCCCTAGAAAACTGATCATCAGTAGCATAGATTAACCCTAACTAGTATAACTGTGGACATCGATATGCAAAATAAATATTATAAAATTCATATATGTAATGCATATCTATGTATAATAAAGATTGTATGTGGCAAAGTGAATCATGGAAAGGGATCAGAGTCAATAATCAACACACATTAAGCTCCTCTTGTGTATCCAGCCCTCTGTGAGATAGTAAATATGACCTCATTTGATCCTCACCCTGGGGAGCAGGCGGGGTAGATGCTATTATGATTCTCACTCTGCAGATGAAGAAACTGAGGCAAATAGATGTTACATGACTTGCCACAGCTAGTAAATGTTTAAGGTCAGATTTGAACTCACAGTTCTCTTTCCTTCCTTTCTCAAATAGTATATTCTTGTTGGGGGGCATTTTGCATTTTGTTTGGTCTCTCAACATCTCATGAGTCCTAATAAAGTATAAAGAAGACTAATGGGAGAAAACAATACGTCTCACTCACCTCCTTCTTTCCTGACCATATACCCCTAGAAAGGACATCCTTCCTACTGCTTCTTTTGAGCCATATGGGTTAGCTGCAATATACAGAAGACCCACGCCTACCATGATGCTCTCCATTATCTTTTGAGGGATCTTCAGTTTCTAATTCTTCGAAGACTGAAACTTAGAGTCTTATAGCATGAGCAGAAGGCCACCAACAATGGATGATCAACAGAGGGTCTTTTATTTCAAGGAGAAGTTTGGGGTGATGACTGCAGTTTTTCAAAGGGAATCCAACCCACTCACCTCCTCCAGCTCCGCAATCCCAGCTCATGGTCCACTGTAGAGTCTGTCCAAGCTCCATACTTTAGATGACTTTTCTGGGCCGACCACCCTACTGCTTATCTTTATCTATACAGTCGAATCACTCCTTCACTTGATTTTTCCCATGTGGCTAATTAGGATAACAGCTTTGGCATGTGTTGGGAACCATTGTGTATGGGAGCATTGTGAATTATCTTCACCTGGTGTCCTTGAATGCCAGAGTCTTATCTTACTAAGTGCCACAGGAGTGGGAGTGGATTAGAGACTGGAAAGGTATTTGAACACTGGTGTTTTAGTAAATAGACAGAGTACTTGTCTCCTGCCCCTCCAGTGCTCACCTGAGGAGATTGAGGGACCAGAAGTGGAACTCAACACAAGAGTCTAGGAAAGGGACTCTACAGGTGTGGTTGTGGATCTCTCTGAGGAGTGTCTGCATATTATGGAGCTCATCAACCCCAAAGGCATCCACAATCAAGAACTTCTGGAGGGCCTCTTTCTCTCCAGGGAACCACTCTTCTTTTCTGAATTCTAGACATCCTTTATGGGATGTGAGAATGCTTTGGGTGAACATATTTTTCCTTCTTCTATGCTTTGTTCAACACCAATCATCAGATCAGCCAACAAACTATTCCATTTTTCACAGACTCCTATAAGATAGCACAGTGATAACATGTGTAAGCTTATCAATGGGACAAAGGCTTAAGGTGATCACTACCCCCAGAGATTCTCATTATGAATATTTGTAAACAAGATCCAAATAGTTCATAGAATATCAAAATGATGGAGGTAAAAGGTAAGGTAAAAAGGTAAAAAATGTTTATAGCATTATTGCCTCTTTAGAGTTTGACAACCGAACTCAAATCCTTTTCCTTCATCTCAACAAATCCACAGGCACAGCCACATTCACCTTCCCAATTTGTAATCAGAAAAGACTTTCCACAGAAACGTGACTCTGGTGCTAAATCTTGGAGAGAGCAGAGATTCTAAGAGACTGAGATGAGGAGAGAAGGGGGGACATGCATGGTCCCCCTTCTTAGACCACACTCAGAATTCCTGCTGTCAATGACATTAGACACAAACCTATTCATGAGACTGACCTCTCAAGCACAAAAGACTCAGCCAAAGAGTTATTTGCCCTTTATATCCCTTGGATAAATAGACCCAGTCAGCTGTGACTTTGGAGCTAGTGCATTTGATTATGTGAGGCTCAAATAGATCTTGGGTGAGGCGATTTAGAAGGATACTATTTTCTGAAGAAAATGAAATTTTAAGAAAGAAATTGAAGCAGTATTATGCATTGCAGGGGACTGAAAAGCTAGAACTTCTGAAATAGTCTTGATCCCCTAGGGACACATTGGAAAAAGAAAATTCAGGTAAGCATTATATCCCAGGAGCTCCAACCTTAGTTTTCTGAATGACCTCAAAAATCCAACATCAGCCTCCATTTCTAAGCTTGCTCATCAGTTCCCTAAAATGTAATTACCATATTGAACATGAGTCATGAAAATAAATGACAGAAAAGTGGTTTTTAACACCCGATAAACATGACTGGTAAAAGAGGATGAGGACAGGGACTGAATTTGTGATTTTTCTGGAATTAGTAACTCCTAGGTGAGGAAGCACCTTCTATTAATATAGATTAGCACCTCTGAAATGGTCTTTTTGAAATTAAATTTTATTATTTAATTAATAATTCTATTTTCTTTCTTT
Source organism: Macrotis lagotis (assembly GCF_037893015.1). Classification (NCBI taxonomy): domain Eukaryota; kingdom Metazoa; phylum Chordata; class Mammalia; order Peramelemorphia; family Peramelidae; genus Macrotis; species Macrotis lagotis. The sequence continues at coordinate 9,745,844 of NC_133658.1, forward strand.
CCTAACCCTTACTCCAATTTAAAAAAAAAGAAAGAAAAAATTTTATATCAAATATGAATAGTCACTGACCATGTTTTAAAAAATCCAAGTCTCATTCTGGACCTTGAATCTATCACTTCTCTGTAAAGAGATGGGTAATATTCTTTATCATCCTTCCTCTGGATAATGGATGATTATCACACTGATCAGAGATATTACAGTTTTCAAGGTTGTTTTGTTTTTCCTTAACAGTGTTCTTATTGTATAAATTATTCTAGTTTTGATTATTTCACCCTTCATTAGTTTATACATCTTTAAAATTATTTTATAATGTTGATATCATAGAATTAATTCTACTTCTAGTGCTGTTCACTTCACATGACATCAGTTCATACTAGTCTTTCCGGGTCTCTTGGAAATCATTCCTTTCCTCATTTCTTACTACAAAATAATGTTCCTTATAACTTAAGTTCTTAGAGAAATGCCGCAATTACTGAAAGGTGAAGTAATGTACCTAAAGCCTCCCAGTCACCATGAATCAAAGGAAGGATTTGAACCCACATTTTCCTTGGTTCTGGTTGATATAGTTAGTAGAGCACTAGTCCTGAAGTTAGGAGGACATGAGTTCAAACCCAGCCTTACTTTACCTTTTACCTCCATCATTTTGATATTCTATGGACTATTTGGATCTTGTTTACAAATATTTATAATGAAAACCTCTGGGGGGGGGTAGTGATAACCTTACTAACTGTGTGACCTTGGGCAAGTTATTTAATCCTCATTGCTTTACATTCACAAGGTCATCTCCAATAACCAATGGACCCAGATGGCTCCAGAGGAGAAAGTGAGGCTGCTGCCTTAGCACAACCCCCCTCTCTCACTCAGTCCAATTCACATGTCCATCATTGCTTCAGTTCCTTAATGTCATGGACTTCTTCAAGAATGGAGGACAAAAATATCATGATCATCTTCATCAGAAATGTTCTCTTTCTCCACCCTACCAAGATGACTCTAAATGGTGAAAAGAAAAAAAAATGACTATTTCATTGAACAAGAAAAGCATCTTCAGGCAACTCTTGTAATAAACCTTTCATGGAATATTGGCAAGAATTTAGAATGGGGAAACTGCAGAAGTGAGGGGGACTTTAGAATGTAGAACAAAGAATTCTAGAACTAGGAAGTATTTTGAATTTTTTAAAGAATCTTAGAACACAGAACATAGAATCTCAGAACTAAAGTAAACCAATCAATGAATCAATAGGTGTTTATGAAGCTCCTGCTATATTTTTGGTAGATAAAAAATAGTCTTACATTATTTGAATTTTCTTTCCTTTGTATTTAAACATCCTTCTCCTAATCATTACTAAAACTTGTTTCTGAATTGAATCATTAAATTTAACTCCTGTGGATCTTGGAGTTTGCAGCCTTGGTGTTTTGCTTTCCTTTTCTAGAGGTGATCTTTATGTTCTATCAAATGGTATTTCTTTTTCTATGTTCAGAAGTTCTGGGCAATTCTCTTCTATTATTTCCTCCCTAATGGAGTTAGGCTTTTTTGTTCTTTTGTGTTTTTCTGAGAGACCTATGCTTTTTCAGTTATCTCTATGTGACTTGTCTTTGAGATCATTATGTTTTGCTTGCAGAGTGCAGATAATTTCTTTGATTCTCTTCTAGATTTTCCTTCATTTTGTGTATTCTCATTATGAATCTCTTGTTCTCTCTTGTCTCTTTGGTGAGACTCATCATCACAGATTCCATTTTTCTATTCTACCAGTTATTTTTGCTGAGTATAAATTCTGCTCTCAAAATTCTCATGCCATTCTGAGACCACTAAGGAACAATGTGTTGTGGGTTCATGTCATGTTCCACAAGGTTCTCTACCTTATCAAGTGCTGAATCATTCCCCTTTGTTTTGCATTATTTATTCAAAGATCCCTGAAATCCTTTATTATATCTGGAGAGTATATTTGCCTACTGTTGTTTCTGTTTTTTTCCCATTTATTTATCTACATATGCTCAAGATATTTGAGTTTTCCCTCTTCCTGAAATCTTTGGCAATTTCAATCTTTTTTTTTCCTGATTTTCCCAATTTTGCTTACTTTCTAACTCTGTTTCCTCTGATATTGGCTTTTTTGGAATATTTTTGTTTCTTTCTTTCATGCTGAGTAATTCTCAGTTTAATAACCTGGGTTTTTGCCCCAATTAACCGTTTAGTTAACAGAACTAGTTCCAGATAGAAGCTGTGCTATGGTACAGTGCCACACACACACACACACACACACACACATTCACAGGGCACTATCTTTACATCCTGTTTCACTGCCCCTCTTCTCTGACCCAGAACCAATAGTCTAGACCTAGAGTTGGGGCTACAAATTACCTCCCCCCCCCCCCTCCAGCACTGGAAGTTGAGAGCTTCGCAGCTCTGGTGCTATAGGGTTATGTGTTGTAGCAGCCCAAACCTCCACAACCTGAACCAGAGTCTCCACAATATTGAAAAGAGGTAGGGGGGATCAGAGTGGGTTTCCAGTCAATATTTCAGGTTCTTGAGTCCTCTAGTACAGTCTCATTGCCAGTAGTATGATAAAAGGGTACAGAGTGGACTCAGGCTCAAAGGGTGGAGGGAGGTTGGGATGAAGAAGATGGCCTTTGCCAAAGCAATCGAGTCCCATGATCCTATTGAACATGATCCTATTGAAGGTTAAACCTTGAGTTTAACCTTCTTTTGTATTCTCAGTCCTTGACCATGGAGACAGTGGAAGTTTCTTTCTCTTTGATGCATGATTCCTGTTTTGGAAAGGTTGAAAGATTGTGGGAGTCAGGGAAAATAGCTAATCCTTCATCTTATTGCTCATATAACCTAGACATTCATAAATTTTCAATTTTCTTAATGTTTTTATTATAGCTTAGTTATTTGTGTATATTGGATTTTTTTAACCTAGCATAGTATTAGGTCAATTAGCTAAGGCTATGTCTTAGCCTTTATCTGTAATCTTCCCTTTATTAGGCAGATCTGCTCCCAACATAGCTGTAGGTGGTATAATATTGTGGCCAGCTCCATGTCAATCCTAAACTGGCTCCCTTGAAGTTTGATGATGAAGATAATGATGATGATGATGGTAGTGATGATGCTCTAACTATGGCTTGTGGTTGGACCCTATGGGGTCAAGCAACATTCCCTTTTTGAGCTTAAAAAAAACTATATCCGCCACTCACCATCTCCTGACCTAGTTTTCTCCTCTCTTTCCTAAGCTTAACATCTCCATAGGTCTCTGGCATTTACTGTGTTAATTCCCTTTTCTGAGCCCTAATTTCCTTCTCTGTAAAATTGGGATGGTAATCCCCATACTCCCTCCTTCCAGGAGTTGGGAATCTTAAGGAGATAATGCTTTCAAGGCCTTTAAGATATAATAACTCAGGGCAGCTAGGTGGCACAGTGGATAGAGCACTGGCCCTGGAGTCAGAAGGACCTGAGTTCAAATCTGACCTCAGAAAACTAATAATTACTAGCTGTGTGACCTTGGGCAAATCACTTAACCCCTTTGCCTTGCAGAAAAAAACCCTAAAAACAAAAAAGAAAAAAGAAAGATATAATTCAGTGTAAAAATGATTGCAGAAAGGAAATATTTCCCTAATCCTAACCATCCAACCAAGGTTTCCAGGTCAAGTATCTCTTATGGAGAATATATCCTTATCTTTGGGGAGGGAGGAGGTGGCAGGGTAGAGGAAGTTTGGGATGAAGAAGATGGCCTTTCCCAAACCAATCCAGTCCCATGATCCTATTGAATAGAATGATTTTCTCCTGGGATCTCTTGAGCAGAAGCAACAGAAAAACACTCCAAGCCTTTCTGCCTCCCTGCCGATATAACTCATCTTCATCAGATTCAAAGAAACCCCTACCATCTGTGATTCACAGCAAAAATGGATTTTAGCACTCAAGTGTTCAGGAACTGGACCCTGCCTTCTGTGATGGAGCCAAAACCCAGGCCCCAGATGAATGAGTTCCAAGCCATCATGCTGAATGGAAATGTCACTGGGGAAGGTACAAGAAGCCGGTGTCAGATTGCATTCAGAGCCACTGAATGAAATTTGTTATTAAAGATAATTCCTTTCAAAGCCATGGTAATCATCCCAGTATTAGCCTTTCTAATGTAAGTCAGCTGTGGCTGAACTTTCCTTCCTGAAGGAGGAAAGAGAGTGTGGGAAGTAGAGGCCAGAGAAGGATGAATCCTAAGTTTCTCCCAGGTGCCAACAGAACAGCCACAAAACCAAAATGGCTTGGCTCTACTACACTTGAACTCTGGGACCCCAGGCACATCATATAAACTCTTAGTGATCTAGGCAGGCAAGACTATAAATTGCAGAAAAGACCCCCCCCCCCATGTCTCCTAGAGAGCTTTCTCCTCTAGACTACCATGGCTCCGTTCTTGATTCTTTGATCCTTCTAGCTGTGTGACCTTGAGAACATAAACCTCTCTGAATGAGCTACCTGTTAAGTCTCAGGAGCATACCCATCACTGTGGGGGAAAGGAGATCCCACACCAAAGTTCATAGACTGGTGAAATTTTAACTCCTGTGGTCATGTTGGGGATACAAGGACAGAAATGAGCCATCCTCTCTGCCCTCCAAGACTTCAAGGAGAGGAAACAAATACACTCACAGCAAATGATAAGTATCTGCAAAGGAATTTCAACAATGGAGGAATTATCACAAGGAGAAGGTAAAAGGGGCCTCAGGAAGTGAAACCTGAGCTGATCCTAAAGTAGCCTGGAATTCCAAGAGGGAGAGAGAAGGAGGGGTCCATGCAGGCTTGGGGGGCAGATGGTGCAAAAGCAGGCAGGTGAGAAACGATAGCATATCCAGGTCCCATCACATAAGCAGCCTGCAGAGCATGGCAGAGAGGAATTCTTAATTAGCTTATAAAGTTGGTCTGGAGCCAGATCATTGAATGAATTATAACAATAGCAAGAGTTCAACTTGTTATTAGCACCCTTTGTATAATTGCTCTGGGAGAGAAGTGGGGTGCAAGAATTGTCCCATAGCAGAGCTGAGAAAAACTGAAGCCAAAAGAGCTTAAATGAATTGTCCAGGTTCTCCCAGCTAGCTGTGTGACGCTGAACAAGTCACTTAACTGTGGTTTGCCTTGATTTCTTATACTGTGAAATGGGAATTGCAACCTTACCTCCCTCCCAAGGGGTCTGTGACGCTCAAGTGAAATCTTTGTAAAGAGCTTAGCCCAGTAGGAGCTTAATAAATATATGTTCCTTTCCTCAAATCCCTTAAAAAAAGATGCCCTGGTAGCTCAGTCTCTCCCATCAGTCTAGGGGAAAGAGGGACTTCCAAAATGCATAGGTAAATCTTTCTTCTGCCAGCAGTCCAGACCCACACTGACCATGTCCAACATGGACCAAAGAGGTTCCGCAATAGCACACACTCAAAAGAAATATTTTTTCCTGTCCCTTGATTAAAAACCAACACCATCTATTTTCCCAAATCCTTTCACTGACATAGAAGGGCAACGTTTTCCCTTTCAAAACAGATGATGGCAGGAATTGGGAAATGAATGTTGATTTAGTGGGTGGGAGGGTGCCTGGGCTACAAAAGAAAAATCAGTCTAATCGATCACATATAAAGGAAAGAAAAGAAACATAACAAAGAAAATATAGAACTCTGGAAATAAATGGGACTTCAGAACCTGGAGGTCAGAGCTGGAGTGACCTTTAGACATGTGAGAACTGAGAGGGATCTAAAAGCTGAAGATGAGATGTCAGAGTTGGGAAGGATATTAGAGCAAGGATTATCAGAGATGGAAGGGAGAACATGGAATGTCAAAGTGGGGAGGAACCTTAGAACAGAAACAAAAGGGAACTAAGACCAAAGAATATAGAATGTCAGAGAGGGTGGAACCTTAGAATAGAGGACACAGGATCAGAACTCTGAGGGACTTTAGACATAAATTTCCTGAATATCTTTTAATATGTTAATAAGAAATCCAGAACCATGGCTCTTGAGCTGAGAGGGACTGCCAGAATATTTAATCCAACTTACTGTGCAGAAGAGGACACTTTACTAGGAAAGCAAAGGCACTTGCCTAACACAGATTTTTGTCGTAGCTCATTTCTCTGCCTCTGGAGCCTGTTCCCCGCTCCATACACAAACCAGTGACCTTTTCCTCAGAAAGGATTAAGACCCTTTTCAAAAGGAACAAAAAATACCCATCTACTGATGGCGTGAGTGCGGTTCAATGGAGAATCTCTTTGGTCAACTGGCCAATCAAATTTGTCTTAGCACAGGGCTTTGTTCCTCAAGGGTCATGCATCTAATTAATTGCCTTCCTGTCTGTCTAGGAAGAAGGGAAGCTCCCAAATAGGAAAATTATAAGACCAGTATCCATGACTTTATAGGTCCTTTGCTTTTGCTTATCCTCCCTCTTCCTTCTGAAGATCTTGAGTGGCCACTGAGTCATTGCCATGGGAACAAGGTTTCTGAACCAGGATGGGCACTTCCATGACTTATGCAAGGATCCATAGCAATTAAATGTTGGAGGTGAGATTTGAAATCAGGTCTTTCAGAATCCAAGTATAGCACTTTCTAGATACTTCTGATGGACTTCTCAAACTCCTTTACATATCATGGAGATGATCCTGGACTTTCCAGGTTTTTGCCAAAAGTCCAAAAAATCTGTTGAATTTTAATAAGCTGGAATAACTCACACAGTGGGTCTACCAAATATCATGCCTACTGGGTGAGAATGGATTGCAAAATACAGAGTCCCTCTCTTCCTGAAGATGTTCAAATCCCTCATCTACATGAAACCTTTCTCGATCCTCCCACTGCTCATGCCCTCTCTCTATAATTATCTAGTTGTTGTTAAATATGTTCTCACCTTGTCAACACAATAATTCCTCATTATCTGTGTCTATAAAATTGCATACCAAGGGGATCCTAAGGGTCAACGAGATGCCCATATTATATGTGTGTGTCCAAAATAAATATACAATCCAAAATGTCAACATCATACAAAGTAAATTCTGGTTCATCTCTCAGATTGGCTCTCAAAGATGGAGGGAAGCATCAGACCAAGGGCAAGATGCTAAGGATTGTGTACTCTTAAAAATTCAGAGGAGGGTGAGGACTTTATAGATCATCTCATCCTACACCTTCATTTTGCAAGAGATCACTGAAGTTTGGATATGCCTTCTCCAAGGTCAGGCAATCAGGGAATGAACTTTGGCTTCCCCTTTAGGAAAGTGAGGAGGATGGGGATGTTTTCCTTCCTGTCTCCTAGGGATGTTTTGAATTATAAGATGTGTCTGGAAAAGCTCTGGAAACCTAAAGTATTATGGAAATGGGACTTTGTGTGTTTCTTTCATTTCAGAGTGAGCTGAGTTGGAAAGAAAAAAAAATCAGTCAACTCCTTTTTTCACCCGGCTGGAAGAATAAAAGTATACAAGCATGAATTCCACTGATTAGCAATTCCTGCTCATTTTCTGCCGGCTGTGAGGCATTTGGTAGCTTTCTAATTTCACTTTCCACTTACATGCTCTCCATTAATATTTATGAAATGATTACCCAACGCAGCTCCTGTCTTTAAAAACTAGGTTTGAAACATTTCATAAAACGTACCCTCTGTGAGTTCTCCACAAAGGACAAAACAATAATCCAAGGAATGGAGACTTAAAATAAAAATCAGGGTCCATTAAAAAAAGACAGTATGGACCCAATCAGTGAGGGTTGATTTAATTAATGATGTTGAATATCACCAAATATTATCACAGCATCAAAACCCACCTTTATACCTGTAAGGGCTTAGGAAAAGAGTAGAGAATTTCTTAGGATAGAGAATGTCATATTACAACAGAAAACAGAATGTTAGAGATGGGAAGATTTTTGAAATAGAGAACATCAGAGCTGAGAGACACCCTAAAATATAAATCAAAACATACCCTTTAATTTTTTAAATGTAATAGTTCTCATCTTCTAAAGCTATTGTCTCATATTCCTTCTCTCTTTGAATATTGGGGGAAATGACAAATAGGGAGCTAATATCCAAAGTAAACAATGAAAAGGACCTAGTTTGCCCTTGAATTCAAAACACCTGACAGATTAAAAGCTATTTCAGGATATTAAAAGAACTGGCACAAAGTAAAACAATATTTTTTAGTATTGACTTGCTAAGTTGCAATCAATGATCTTTTGAAAAGTAATGGGAAAGAGGAGGCATTGTGGGACTGGAGAAGAGCAAGTGCCATTGTTTTTCCTCCCAAATAAAGTGGAGAAGGAATGGAGTTCATGTAAATTTGAACTCTGTTCCTGGTGAAATCCTAGAGTGAATTATCAAAGGACTGCTTAGTGGATAATAAGAAATGAAAGTAGTGATTACAAAATTCTGGCAGGGCTTCATCAAAAACTATTCATGCTAGGCAAACCTCATTTCCTTCATGGATAGTGTTACTAATCTATTATCAGATCAAGGGAATTCTGAAGAGTTTATTAAGATTTCAATGATGCACATGGCAAAGTTTCTAATGCTGTTCTTGTGGAAAAGTTAGAGGTGTGGTTTAGAATAGATGATGGTACACTTAGTTGGAATCTAAACTAGTTAATCATCCAGTCACCAGATACTAATCATTTCAAGGTGAATTTGTGAGGAGGTCTCTAGCAGAGTGATCCATTTGAACACTTAAGGCTAAACTTTTTTAAAACAGAGACATTGATAAAAGCTTAGCGAACATACTGATTAAATTTCTCCAAGACTAGAGAGATATAACTTACACAGTGGATAATAAAAAGTCACAATAAAACAGTATCTTGGCCAACTAGAACACCGAGCCAAATATAGTAAAATGAAATTGAAAAGGAAGAAATGCAGAATCTTATACATGAGCTCAAAAAAAAAAATAAACCTCACAAATTTAGACAATGGAGGAGACTTGGAATATTCAGAAGTTCATATAAAAACAGCAGCAACAAAAACAGTGAAATATCTCCTAAAAAATTAACATATAAAATAGATCAAGGAGAGATCATTTAAGAATTATTGGTCTACCCAAAAATCATGATCAAGGAAAGAACCCAGATTTCATATTTCAAGAAATTCTCAAGGAAAATTATCTCAACATCTTTGATCCAGAGGGTAAAATAAAAATGGAAAGAATTCACCAGTCACCTTCTGAAAGAATTCTCAAAATGAAAACTCCAAGGAATCATAACCAGACTTTCTAGGTCAAAGAGAAAATACTGTAAAGAGTCAAAAATAAAAAATTCAAATATTGTGGTGTCACAGTCAGAATACACAAGATTTGGCAACTTCTCTATTAAAAGAGTAGAGGACTAAGAATATTATATTCCAGATACAACCAAGAATATCCTACTTAGTTAAACTGAGTACAATCCCTCTGGGGATGGGGGAGTTGAATATTTAATGAAATACAGCACTTTCAAATATTCCTAATGAAAAGATCAGAACTGAATAGAAAATATGATATTCAAACACAAGACTCAAGAAAAGCATTGAAAGGTAAAGATGAAAGAAAGGGTCTCAATAAGGTGAACCTGTTTACATTCCTGATACATGTAACTTATAAAACTTTTTCATTATTAGGGCAATTAAAAGAAGTTTACACAGACAGAAGGCATGGATAAAAATCAATTGTGATCTCCAGAAAATATAAAGTGAGAAAGAGGGATGCACTGAGAGAAGAGGGAAGTAATTGGTAGAAGGGGGAAATTTTCTTATATAAGAAAAGTGTTTAAGGAAGAGCTTTTATAATGAAGGGGGAAATAGGGATTAGGGAATAGGGAAATATTGATAGCAGGGTTTTTTTGGTGGTGGCAAAGAATTGGAAACTGAGAGAATACTCATGATTTAGGGAGTATTATTGTGCTGTGGGAAATGATGAAGAGGTGGTTTCAAAAAATATAGCAAGGTATATATGAGACTGATGCAAAGTAAAATGAGAAAAACCAGAAACTCATTGTGCAACATTACAATGGCAATCAATTGTGAAAGACTTAGCTAGTACTCTGATCAAAGCAATGATCTGAGGCAATTTCAAAGGACTTATGATGAAAAAGATGCCATTCACCTCCAGACAGAGAATTGTTGAACTGTGAGGGCAAATTCAAGTATAATTTTCTCACATTCTTTTGCTTGCTTTCAAAAGAATATGGTTAATATGGAAATGTGTTTTGCATGATTTCACATGTAAAATTGATATATTGCTTGCCTTCTCAGTGGGTGGGGATGAGATGGGAGGAAAAGAGAATTTGGAACTTAAAACTGAGAAAGAAAATAACATTAAAAATAAGTAATAATTTTTTAAATGTTAAAGAAAAAAGAAAAACAACAACATCTTGGGATTTTAATGAACTTCAAAATCAATGAGCTGGCGCACAATGTGGCATTAAAGAAGGCTAATATAATTTTATACTTTCTCTTATTTGCTTTTCTGTATGTCTTCCGATCTTGGCATAGTATCTGACACCCAGTCGGCATTTAATAAATATTTATTGACATATAGTCAGTCTACATCTGGAGTGTTATGTTCTGTTCTAGGTCCTTTTACAAGCTGAAGAGTGTCCAGGGGAAGGTGACCAGGATTATGAAGGGTCTTGAAATGATAACGTATGGAGAATGTTTGAAGGAATTAAGAATTTTTATTCCAGAAAAAACTTGATGGGGCATATGAAAGCCATGTTCAAGTTACTTGAGGGCTGTCACTTAAAAGAAGGATAAGGTATTTGTTTTTAATTCTGCTTTCAGAAAATAATACTAGGAATGTTGGGTGAAAACCTTTACAAGGAAAGGTATGATTTGCTATGGCCACAACTGTCCTGATCCAGTAAATTTATGATGTGTGAAATAGGCTGCTTCAGAGAAGAGTACACTCCCCATCACTGAAGATTCTTAGGTAAATGCTCAATGACCACTGGGTAAGAATATCATAAAAGTGAGTTCTAAATAATTACTGGTGGCCCCTCTGACACCAAGATACTGAGATTTCTAGAAAATGTCATCATTATTTTGTGCCTCCACTTCTCCAACACTTCTCAACCCTCCAGTCCTTGTTTCTAACTCCACCATAAGATAGAAAATGTTTAGTCCAAGGTTACCAGTGACTTCTTAAGTGTTACATTTGATATGTTTCTCAATGGTCTTTCTTCGTTATCCTTTCTGTAACTTTTGACTGATTGTGAATTAAATCCAAGGCAGTTCAGTAGCGCATTGGATAAAGTACAGGAATGTGAAGTCAGACAGAACTGAGTTCAAATCCCACTTCAGATACTTCCTAGTTGTATGATCCAGGACAATGATGATCTCTTTCAACCTCAGTTTCTTCATATATAAAATGGGGATAGCAATGATGTCTACCACAAAGGGATCTGAGAATTAAATGAGATTTTTTAATGTTTTATAAACTTTACAGGACTGTAAAATTGTTAGCCAAGGAAAGGAAAATGGATAAGGGATAAGTATGTATTTAAATATATACTGTATCAAAGACTGTCCTAAATTCTTTATTTGTATTATTATTATTATTATTATTATTATTATTGTCATTATCTCTCCTCTGGGATACCCTCTCCTATTTCTCTTATATTTGACTACTCTTTCTCAATCTCTTTTATGATCATTATCTACATCCCCACCATGGAGAGCATGGGTGTTTCCAATGTGTCCTAAATTGGACTAGTCACATAAATGATTCTCAGATCTATAGGGAAAAACTCAGACTTCCCTTCCCAGATCTCACCTCAGCTGCTTAGTCAACAGTGCTGTTTTGGTATGCCTCAATCACTTCAAATTAATATTTAAAACGGAAACCATCATCTAGGGCTGGGAGCCATGAGACTAGAATTATAATCTTGGTTTTGCCACTTCCTGGACATTCGGAAGAAGATGGGTCATTCAATATCAGGTCTCAGTTCTGTCTACATTTGTTTTATTGATTATATTTCTTTACCTTGATCATTCTGCCATGGATTCAGCACTTTAAAGTTCTCTAAGCAAGCATGGTATAGTGGACCAGCCACTTGATTTAAAGTAAAAGGACCTGAGTTTCTATCTGAGCTCTGTCCCCTGCTATCCAAGCCACCTTGAACAAGTTACTGAAGTGATTTCATTCTCAACTCACCCAGGAATAAAATAAAGGATTCAAACTAGAAGCCCTAAATCTGTGACCTTATGATCCCATATTCTCATTGGAGTCTCACAATAAGAATGTACCATGGGTTTGGGGATCATTGTTGCACCTACCCACTTTGCAGATAGTGAGTCAAGGCTTAGAGAGGAAGTTCAGTGACTTAGCCAAGCTTACATGGTGCCATCCAAGTAAGACACAAGATTTAATCTAGGTCCTTCAGGATAGTGTCTTGGTGGATTTATCTGGATCTCAGTTCCTTTTTCCTGCAATGAAGGGGTTGAAGAAATATTAAGCCTCTAAGATTCCCTCCTAGGACACATTGAGTCTGAGGTCAATGCTCTTTCCACTATGCTATAATCTTAATAAAAAAAAAAAAAAAGACTTACGTATTCCCAGCTGCTGAGCTTAGACCCAAGGATCCAGTAAACACTTAATAAATATTTGTTTAAATGAATCCCAGATTTCCATTTTTGAGAGAACTACTACTTCCCAAGCTCTTGAAAACTTGAGAAGCACATTTGAGGTTCACAACAATTATGTGTGGGAAATAATGCAAGGATCATTGCCCTGTTTTATAAATGGGGAAACCGAGTCTTAGTATAATTAAGTGAATTACCTGGATTTACACAGCCAGTAAGCTCCAGAGAATGGAGTCAAACACAAGTCTTCCTGATTCTCCATCTAGAACCTTAGCCATTGAGCTATGCCACATCTCAAGTACTTTGGATAAATCAGTTCTCAATAATATCATTAACATATTAGAACCAAAATTCCACCAGGATGTTGATGAAATGTAATAAAATGACCTCTGATGATATGATTTAACACTTACAAACTTCAATTGTGCCAACTGGTTTAAGGATTACTCTGGTTCCCATTATCGCTGCCATGCTTTCATGGTAGGTGTGCAAACATTATTCCACCATCTTGGAATTCCTAGACTCCATTATGCATAGCTTCACTCCCCACTCATTCCTTCCATGTCTTGCCAGACACATGACACCCCCTTCAGCTCTGAGCTTTTCTCCAGATAAAGAGGGATCCTAGAGGCCATTTATTCCAATCTCCTCATTTTATACATGAGGAAACAGACTCAAGACACATGAGTATTCAAGGTGATAAGGGTTCTAAGCATCTAATCTGGGTCCTCTGAGTTCAAAGTCAACCTTTTTTCTACTACCTCCTCTACAATGTAAAACCATGAGCCATGATTAAACTAATTGAATGTTTTAGAAGGAGACATGTTTATCTTTCCCCTTGCTGCCCCATTTACCATTTCTGGAACTTTTTAGATAAAAGTTCTCTCTGCCTACCATTCCCCTATATGTGATGTCTCCCTGCCTTGAGGACCTTATATTATATCAAGAAAGCAACATTTATATTTTTATACATGCATATATGCACCACAGAAATGTACATATAAACATATAGATACATGTTAAAAAAAAAGTAGATAGGAAAATATCCCCCACCAATACCAGATAATTTTGGGGAGAAGACACCAGTAACTGGAGGATCATAAAAGTCATCCTGTGGAAATGGTGCTTGAACTGAGTTTTGAGGAAAATGAAGAATTTTAAGAGGTGTAGATAAGGTCAGAGAGCATTTCAGGACTGGACATATGCCTCCATGAGGACTGCCCAATGGAATCAAAAGAGACATAAGCATTAATCAGGGCTTTAATACTTCCAAGTCAGTCAGACATTTCACAGCCTCAGTTTCTTACTTGGTAAGAAGTACTACACTTGGAGATGCTCTGACACTTACTGCTTATGTAACCCTGGGCAAATAACTTCTCAGCTCAAGACTAAATGAAGAAATCTCATTCCAGTTGGATTCCGGCTTAGTAGAGAACCCCTAGTCTGTTGAAGTTACTTCTATGGGTTGATGGGCATAATCTTGATCTCATACCCCTGTCATGTGGAAAGCACTCTTTGAACCTTAAAACTCTATATTCATGGAGGGAAGTTTTTCTTGATTGGCCTGACATGTTTTCACTGCACCAACTGCTGACAGTAACTTCCGATCACCAAGGCAGCATTTCCCAGGTAGGAGTTGGCTTTTTTTTCTTTTTGTAAGGCCCAACCCTTTGCTGACCGAAAAGACTCCCCAGAAGCAATTAGCCAATGAACATTATTCCCCAAAGTCAATTAGTAGCTTATGAAAGAAAAATGAGTATATTTGTGATAGAACATGAAATGTGCCAAGCCAGGCAAGAAACACTGACCCTTTGCCAGAACCAGGACTGAAAGCAGCAATATATTTATAAAGCTACTCAAACGAGGGCAATTATAAGTTGGTCACCATGAAAGAAAATTCATTTTCTCCAGGCCTATTCTCCACACACTCCATGACCCATATTAGCAGATGGTTGCCCAGGCCCTTCCATTTTCAAAAGAGCTTAGGAAGGAAACCATGTTCTTCCAGAGAGGTCAGGAGATGATGACTTGGAGAAGCTGGAAATTGCAGACCTAGCCTTCTTTCATCCTTCCTGCACCATCAGGTATGCTTTTAGATGGTGGCAATAAGCAATGGAATGGTGTTTAACCTTGGCTACTTTAGAGATCTCAGTGTCTGCTACCTTCCATTCATTCATCACCAACTGATCAAATGTTCTTAATGGATATGAATGATTTTCATTGTGAATCAGCATCTTGGAGAGGAAATAGAACCTCAGGGATGCACCAGACTAGTTCCATCTAAGAGGAATATTACATGTTGTGGTAAGCTGGAAAAACTTCTTGATGTATAGTCTCAGATTCTGGGTTCAAATCTTGAATCTGACACTACCTATTTAATGTGCTGCAAGTAATCTGATCTCTCTAGCCTATCATTCTTCTGTGAATCCCTTTGAGAGATCAGTAAGCCTATGAGTAAGCTCAATCTGAGATATTTTTTTAAACTCACAAAACAACATCTACAGGATTACAAAAGGAAACAATTATATTGCAAAGCAGGTATCAAATATCTTTTTTCCCATTCAAATACAAGGACAACCTGAAATCTATACCCAGACTTCTTGGGGGTCCTTGATCCCAGGTTAAGAACCCATACTCTAAATGTTGATTTTCTTATGTGTTGAATAAAAGAATTGGACTAGAGGACTTGGATAGGTCTCCTGCAGAAGATTCTCCTATGAGATGAGTCTTGAGGAAAGTTAGAGATTTAGGAAAGCAAAGAATTCCAGCTATACATGGCAAGCATTTTTTAAACTTTATAACAATACTTACATATGAGCTATTGTGATTTCTAGAACCCAGGACCTGAGCCATGATAGAAATGACTACCTAAATTCATTTTCCAACTCCCATGCCTGTAACTCGTCTCTGACTTTCTCCATCATGAAGACACACTGGACCAGCCTCCTCTCTCCTCTGTGACTGCCCCCCAGGGACCTGATACGCCATATCCCTCCTCATACTCCTTAGACTTCTCTAACTTGACCTGTTTCTTTTGAATGCCCCAACCCACGTTCCTTCTAGGTCACAATTTAGAGTTTGTCTTCCCTGGTAATCCTGTGCCCTTCATTTGCTCCTGGCAGGAATCACAAGAATGGGAGACTGAGGCCAAGAGATCTCACCTGAGGATGGATGATGGCAATGATGGTGGCTCACATTTCTAAAGACCTTGGAGGTTTCTAAGAAGCTACATCTATGTGTGATCCCATTTAATCTTCCCAGAAACCCAAACACATATAGATACTATGGAAGCTATTTACCCCATTTTATAGAATATTAAGAACAAAAGAATTTTGAAAGAGCAAAAGGGCTAACCAAAGGAGATGGTTTAGTTCTGGAAAAATCAAAATAGCTACCATTTTAGGTTTAAGTTTTGAAAAAAATCTTTACAAATTTTATTCCATTTACTTCTCTCAACAGCCCTAAGAGGTAGGTGTTATTATTTCTCCCATTTTACAGATGAGAAAATGGAATTGAAAGAGATTGGGTGAGGAGCAGCTAGATGGCACAGTGAAGAGAGCACAGGCCCCGGAGTCAGGGGTCAGGAGGACCTGAGTTCAAATCCAGTCTCAAACATTTAATAATTACCTAGTTATGTGACCTTGGGCAAGACACTTAATCCAACTGCTTTATCAAAAAGAAAAAAGAAAACTAAAAAAGAAGAGACTGAGTGACTCACCCAGGGTTATAAGTCAGAGGTAGGAAACGCAGATAGATGGCTAAATGAGAAAGAGAGAGAGAGAGAGAGAGAGAGAGAGAGAGAGAGATGGACAGAAAGATATAGACATAAATATAACTTGTTTCATTTGTTTTTTTCATTTGATACAGGCTATATCCTCCCTGGACTTTCTTAGGAATGAGAACTGCTTTTTTTTATTTCCCTTTTGGTCTTTATACTCTTAGCCTATGATTTACACAAAATAGTTGTTTGGTATATGCTGGTTGATTTGAACCCAAGTGAATCATAAAAAGAAGTGGGTTTCATAGGTTATTTTGTCCTTCATTTTTGAAGATCATAACACCAGGGAGGTGATGCCATGACCGGTACATGGATTGGATTGGAGTGGGGAGGGGGTTCTGTGCTAAGTCCCCAACCTCACTTTCTCCTTCAGAGCCATCCGGGTCCAGTGGCCAGATAGGAATCAGGAGGTCTGGAGATGGTTCTAGAAATGATTTCATCAGAGTTAAGTGACTTACCTAAGAAGTAAGTGTCAAATGTCTGAAGTTGGATTTGAACTCGGGTCCTTCTGAGTCCAGGGTCAGTGCTCTATTCACTGTGCCACCTAGCTGCAGGGACTGAGAGGCAGAGAAGAAAATCCTGCTTCCCATCCTCCCTCAGATACTTATTAGTTTTGTGACCCTGGGTAAATCACTGGACCTCTCAGTGCCTCAGTTTCCTCATTGTAAAATGAAGGCTGGAGGAAGTTGGAAGCAATAACTTTCTATCCCTTCTAGTCCTCACCCTGTGATCTCTAGTTTCAGGCAAAAGACTCAAATGATCATCACTTATGACCAAGAGAAGGTAGAACAGATCAGCTCTGATTCTGATGTTTCTTTTTCTCCAAGAAAAATCTTTGAACTAAGAAAAAGAAGGTTTGGTGGTTGGTAATTGGTGGTTGATGGCAAGTTGAAGACTAAGATAAGTGAGAGAGCAGATAGAAGAAGACAGATTCCAAAAGAAATCTCTTTATCTCTCTGGGGCCTCAGATGCTTCATCTGTTCAGTGGTTCTCCTAGAATTCCCACCATGCATCTCCTAGACTATGCTGATACTTGAAAGAAAAAAAAAAAAAGATGAGAAAACATTATTGCAGCAGGCAAGGCGGGATCCAAAAGGAGAAGATTATGACTATCTTCTCTCTGCTAACTGGGAGATAAATGATTTTGCCAAAGGCAAGTTATGGAAGGCAGAATTTCTATACTCTCAAATCTGGAGCCTCCGGCCCTTTCTAAAATCCCTTTCCAAATATCTTTTTTTCATTAACTTTGGAGAGGCCTCAGGCTCAAAAGAGTAGAGCAGCCCAACTCCCGTGCAAGTGAGAAAGAAGAAAAATCCCATTCTTCCCGCCCCCCCACTACCTATTATACACAGCCCATTCAGACAATAGTCCCAATCACTTCCAGAAATGTAATGTGATTTTTAGCAACATCAGATTGAGACTGAGCCAGGAAAAGCGACCAAGTCCAGAGAATAGAGCCAAGGGAAAGGAGAAGATAGAAGAGCATAGTATGTAATTTCTATTTCAGATGATGGTTTTTTTTAATTTCCTTTCTCTTCCCAGTCATTTCACAGGGAGAAAACTGGTTTCCATGTGGGTAAAAGGAGTGATTTCACTGTCCAGAATCCTGCAAAGGCCTAGTTAGCTCAGTTTACCATCTCTTGACCCTGCTTATCTTCCAGTTACCATCTTGGACTCTCCAGATTTTCCTATATGAGGGCACTGGAAGGAAGGAATGGGAAATGGTCCTGGAATATGATAGCATCCATATATGTCAGTAAGTCTCAAGCCTGAGAATCCAGCCCCATCTCAATAGTATTTAGAAAGGATTATGTATCTGATGCTAGAGTAACAAAGCAGTCCTTACACTTATTCTGCTGGGAGGGAGGGAAGGAGTGGAAAGGCTGGAGACATTAACAAATTATATTAAACTCAAGCCTTCATGCACCCAATAATCCTAAGAAAGAAAATATTCTAAAGAAAAGATGCTGCTGCTTGGCTTTCATTCTTTTTTTTTTTTTTTTTAGTTTTTGCTAGGCAATGGGGTTAAGTGGCTTGCCCAAGGCCACACAGCTAGGTCATTATTAAGTGTCTGAGACCGGATTTGAACTCCACAGTGTCACCTTGCTGCCCCTTGTCCTTCATTCTTAAAGAAGATCATGACATCGAGGAGGTGAGCCCATGATAAGCAAATAAATTGGATTTAAAGTGGGGGGGGGGGCTTTGCTAAGTCACCAGGCTCACTTTCTCCTCCAGAGCCACCTCTGTCCAGTGACCAGATATGAATTTGGATGGCTGAAGATAGTTCTGGATGCAAGGTAGTTAGGGTTAAGTGAATTGCCCAAAGTCATACAGCCAGCTAGTGTCAAGTTTCTGAGAAAGGATTTGAACTTAGGGCCTCCTGATTCCAGAACCAGTGGTTTGTCCACTGTACTACCTAGTTGCCCACTATAGAAAGGAAGTTCCCAAATGAATGATTCCTAAGTAGAGCCATAAAGGAACCAAGGACTTCAAAGAGGCAGAAATGATGAGAGTATTCTAGACAAAAGAATGGAATAATTGTGGTCCTGGAGGATGGGAGGTGAGGGGCAGGGAACAACTCCTTGGCCATTTAATCTGGAACAAATACTGCCTGGAAGATACTAATGAGAAGTAAACCTAGAAGTTGGCTTGAAACTATTGAGAAGTTCTAAAAAAGGTCAAACTGAGGGTTTTTGTCTTTTATTCTAGACATAATAGAGAAGGTCCTAGAAAAGGGATGGAAAGTAATCAGGCTTGCACTTTAGGTTAATTATTTTAGAAATGGGCTAGAGAGAAGATTAAAAAAAAAGAAATTGAGATCTTACTAGGTCATTTTTATAATACATTGGGCAGTAGGTGATAAGGACCTGACCTAGAACTGTTGTCACCTGAACCTAGAGAAGGGTCTTCACTTGAGGTGTGTCTTATAGTGAATGTTTTTTACAAAAAGATGAGTGAGAGCGGGCAGCTAGGTGGCGCAGTGGGTAGGGCACCGGCCCTGGAGTCAGGAGTACCTGGGTTCAAATCCGGTCTCAGACACTTAATAATGACCTAGCTGTGTGGCCTTGGGCAAGCCACTTAACCCCATTTACCTTGCAAAAAAACCTAAAAAAAAAAAGATGAGTGAGAGGGATGGAGTTATAGAGAGAAAAGGAGGAAGGAGTTATAACAGACAGAATATAATCCTTTATTTATTGTTTAATATGCATAAGGTTTAGAGTGACGTATTTGAAGGCAAAAATATTAGCAAAACAAATACTAAATGAACAAAAAAGCTTCTCTGTCCACAGGAAAATTACATTCTAATAGTTGAAGAAGACAAATAACTAGGAACCAAAAGCGGGGGGAGATAGGGATGGTAAAGTCTAAAGTCAGAAACCCAGGAAGCAGGGAAATGAAGCATTACTGGGCTGGCCTCCCCGAGATGGAGGTCTCCAAAGGAAGTTCATCAAGAGGATGAGGGAGCTGGCATGGTGGGAGAATATTCTGGACTGTAGAAGCCCCAAGGTGCTCCGGGAAGTCCCAGGGAGATAGGGCAGTTGAGTCATGGTAGCAAAATCAGGGAGAAGAGAGTTTCAGTGTCCCATCATGGAGGTGATGTCATGACAAACAAGTGAATTGGATTTGAGTGGAATGAGAGTAGAAAAGAAATCCAAAGAGCCAAATGAAATCTTGGCTATCACATGATGACTTACCATAGACCAGATTAGAAACTCTGCAGCTGCCAAAGCAAGGGTGCAATATCATCAAACATGCTTCAGTGGGGGAATGGTTAGACAAGGACATCAGATAGGAGGCTGCTCCAGTTGTCCAGGGAAGAGGGGATGTGGACCTGAACAAGATTAGGGCTATGGGGTAAACATAGGGAACCATCCCTAGATTCTATATTGGACTCATCTGTTTGCCAAAACATTTCCCCAAAATGTCCCCACAAAAGAACATGAATCTAGCCATACCCTATTGGTCATCTAACAAGAAACTGACCCCTTGTGCCTTGGTACACTTCCAAAGAAGTCTCCCCTTATGCAGTCTCCTCTTAATCATTAATTGTAAGCAATGAGGCATTCTCTTCCTTGGCATCCCCACCTTATTTTCTCCACAGGACACCCCAGATGCATGTTTTCAGAGTTACTAAAATGTAAATGCCACTTGTCTTCCCAGCGTGATCTCTCCTCTTGGGCCCAGCATACTCCCTGCCAGAGCTGATTAGAGCAAAGGAGGAAGGGCAAAACATTCCCAGGGGCTGCAACTCAGCTCATAGAACAAAAAGATAGAAACAAAAATGGCCTCTTAGATGTTTTCTATTGAAATAGGAAAAAGAGGGCGAGCCATGGTCTACTCAAACTATGTTAGCGACCCTGAGACCTGGAAGGAGCATGAACAGTAAGGAACAGTATGGTATAGGTGAAACATTCCTGGACTATGAGTCAGGAAATGCTAGCAGACCAACAACGTCTGACCTTTTATGAAAAGCACAGGATTTAGAACCACAAAGATGGCAGGGACTTAGAAACCATGTATCCACCATCTTCCTTCCTCTTAGGGAGGTGGAAACTTGAGTCTTTTCAAGGTGAAGTGTCTTTTCCAAGACTACTTAGAAGCAGAATTAGGATTCAAACTCAGGCCCTCTGACTGTCAATACAATATTCTTTGCCTCCCCATCACCATTCTGCCAGTCATAAGTTCTTAACAAAGTCTCTTCTTTCTGGATCTCAATTAGCTGCTCGGTAAAATGAAAGCATTATGCCAGATGTTGACTGAATTTCTTTCCAATTCAATCCAATTTATTAAGTACCTTCTATGTGGAAGGTACTAGGTATACAATGGGAAAAAAGGAGGGACTGGCATCTAGTAGCACGGCCAGCTAGGAGTGGCTTTCAATGAAGAACATGTGGAGAGATGATTGTTTATAGTTCCTGAGCAGAAATTTCCTATCCTGATGACATCACAGATCTGGTTAAAAAAAAGGACACACATCAATTCACATATATGATGAACATATGTGTACAGTGATATAAACAGATGCAATATGAAAATACCTAAAGTATGTATGTGTGTTTTGTTCTTACCCCAGCTGTAATTTTATCAGTGTTAGGAGGCCATCAATACAAGTTTGACATATATAATAGACATCTATGTGTAAGCCTGTATTATAATACATATCGATGGATGACCAGAGTTTCCAAGTCTTTCAAAAGTGTCTAATGTAACAGCATATAGAACACTGAAGGCAGGGAGATCTGCTTTAAAGGTGACCTCCGATACATCCTGTATATGTAACCTTAGACGAATCACTTATCCTTTGTCTGGCTTGTTTTCTAAATGGCCAAAATGGAGAAAAATAATAACTCCTGTCTCTCAAGATTCCTGTGAGGCTACAATAAAATAACATTCATAAAGCGAATTTATTTTAAAAAAAGAAAACCTAAGTATTCTTTTATGAAGCATTTTTCCCTATAACTACAGATAACCTGGATGTTTCTTTTTAGAACCACCTATCCATATCCTTAGATCATTTGCCAGTTGGAAAATGACTCTTATTTTTATCCATTGACATCATTTTGTTAGAAATGAGATCTTTCTCAAAGGAACAGTGGAAAAGAAAAAAAGAAAAAACCTCTTCCCCTCTTCCCCCATTTAACTGTTCCCTGTTAATCACAGAGTGCCTATACTCAGAGACTTCCCACAGGAAATCTAACTAGCCTAAGGCCTACTGAGACCTACAGCTGTTGGGACACCTGTTTAGGCTGAAGTCAGAAACATTAAGCCCAAGCTCCAAATAAAGGAAGGAACCCAGGCTTTGGTCAATTAGATGTATTTTCTGAAACTTAAAAGCAGCTTAGGACCTACAAGCACATGAAACAAAAGAGTCCATGTAGAATAAATAGGAAACTATCCCATGGAGCTTCTTTTTTCACCCATTATTGTGTGTAAGTTAATCCTATGCATCCATTCTGCCCATTGAGGCAGGATAAAGATAAGGTACTTGTCTTCACAGTTCCTTATCTAGACGTTGTGGGGCATAGGAAGGCAAATGTGGATGGTGTCTAGTTTCTGCTGTCTAACCTACTGGGTTCTATATTTCAGATACTCAGTAAATAGCCTCTCTATCCTTCTCAATTCACCTATTTTGTGCTGATATTTTGCCTCCCTATGGATTCCTCTGGGCCACACCCCCCACTGGTGAGTTCTTCCTAGAATCTACATTTTGGGGAAAGAGTTCAGTCCATTCTGACCTACTTTCTCAATAGCCCTTCCTGGCTGTCATTCTTCATTAGATTGTAAGCTCCTTGAGGGCAGGAACCATCTTTCTTTTTCCTTGTATTCCCAATCTCTAAAACAATGCCTGGCACTGTAAGCATGTTACAAATGTTAATTGTTATTGATTGTATTATAAAAAAAACAACAAAGCAAGGAACCACATGGACCTAGGGATTATCATATTGGCCCCAGGCTAAGGAGTAGAGAAAAGAGTAGGATGATCTAAAAACAGACCACATCCCAAGCCCCCCAGGGGCAAGGACATCCAAGGGTTTGACCATACCATTCTCCCACACTCTGACTCTATCCACTTTGCAATCTAACATCCCCCTAGAGACATAAAAGAGAAACAGACAAATAGAGACAATAAAGCAATAGAAATGATAGATAAACGGATAAATATAAGATAGAAGATAGATGATCTACAGAGAGAGAGAGAGAAATGAGACAAGATGAGAGAGAAGAAGAAAGATAAGTTTTAGATAAGCAAAACCAACAAATCTGGAAAGGCTTCTTGTAAGAGATAGTATATAAGAAAAGCCTTGAAGAATACTAGGGATTTGGGGCAGCTAGGTGGTGCAGTGGATAAAGCACCAGCCCTGGAGTCACGAGTACCTGGGTTCAAATCTGGTCTCAGACACTTAATAATGACCTAGCTGTGTTGCCTTGGGCAAGCCACTTAACCCCATTTGCCTTGCAAAAACATTTTAAAAAAAGAATACCAGGGATTTTAAGAGGTAAAGGTAATGTAGAGAATGTCTTCCATGTATGGAGAACAGCATTAAATGCCCAGAGGCAGAAGATCTTATACCCAATTTGGACAACAGAAAATCAACCAGCTTCTCTAATGACTCTTCTTCCTCCTTTGGCCTAGGAAACCAGTTTAGAAGGGACATTAATGAACTGGCTCTAAAGCATGGTGATAAAAATGGTGAAAAAGCTTGAAATCCAAGTCTAAAAGATGGTAGCAGGAATTGAGAACATTTTCCCTGGAGAAGAGAAGGCAAGAAAGGGCAAGTCTGGTTTCTTCAAATATCAATTATCTTGCTGTGTCGAAAAAGGATAAGACAAGTTTTACCCTGCCAAAGAGGGAGGAATTCTAAGAAATGGGTGGAAGATGCTAAGAGATAGACTTTGGCTCATCATAAGAAGGGTTTTCCTAGTAATCAGAAACAACTAAAAATGAAGTGGGCTGTTTGAGGGAGCAGGAGAGCAGGACAGAGGAGAGGTAATGAGGAGTTCTAGATGACTGTCAACTCCTGGCTGTAACATTTGAGGTCTTGGTCTAGATTCTTTATCTTGTTTTTAATCCCCATGAGACCTTGGGCTGGGTATTTAATCTCTGTGTGCCTCAGTTTCTTCACCTTTAAATAATGGGTTTGGTATATAAGGTACGTTAGGGCCTTCTCTCTCTACTACTCACTAGTAAATCCTTCAACTTGAAATGGCTACAAGCCAAGACTAAAGTGGAGGGAACGTTGGTGCATAATTTTTCTCTTTGCAGATAATTGTACTCTCCACACGACTTCTGAAACAGATGCAGCAAAGTGTGGATCACTTCTCTGCTGCATGTGCTAATTTTGGCCTCGCAACACCAAGAGAACAGCAGTGCTCCCCCAGTCAGTGCCACGCCATACATATAAGAATCATCGGTTGCAATAAATGGAGACGTGTTGAATAATATATAAATAAGTTCACTTATTTTGGAAATAACTTTCTTGGGATTTATCTATTGATAATGAAGTGCATGCATATATGGCCAGAGCTAGTTGGATGTTTGGGGGGATTCTAAAGGAAAGTGTAGAAAAGATGTGCCAGATTGACACCAAACCGAAGGTCTACAGAGCCATTGTGCTGACCTCATTGCTATGTGCCCATGAAACCTGAACAGTCTACCAACAGCATGCCAGGAAACTCAATCACTTCCATCTGAATTGTCTTAGGAAAATTCTGAAGATTCACTGGCAGGATAAGGTACCAGACACTGAAGTTCTTTTGAACTGCCAACTATTCAAACTACTGCAGAGAGGCCAACTCCAATGGGCTGACCACCTTCTTCAAAAGCCAAATAGAGGCTTGCCTAAAAAAGTATATTTTACAAACAACTTACACAAGGCAGGCCCTCCTATGGTGGTGAGAAAAAGTGATACAAAGACACTCTCAAAGTCTCTCTTTAAGAACTTTGGAATTGATTGAGCAAGATGAGAGACACTGACCCCAGAAGCATCCAGCATGCTGTGCACTCATCAGAGAGGGTGCTGCACCTTTTGAGCACAACAGACTGAAAGGAACTCAAGAGAAATATGAGATATACAAATTTAAAGAATTCCTCTCATTTGTTCACATGGTCTATTTGTGCCCAACCTGAAATCAGGCTTTCTGTGCTCCGATTGTTCTGATCAGCCACAGCTGGACCACACTGTCCCTCTTCTCTAACATTGTGATGTTAAAGTGAAGAATTGAAAGAGAGCCCAGAAGGGCAGCCAGGTGGCACAGAGGATAGAGCACCCGCCCTGGAGTCAGGAGGAACTGAATTCAAATTCAGCCTCGGACACTTAATAATGACCTAGCTGCGTGACTGTGGGCAGGTCACTTAGCCCCATTGTATTAAATAAATAAAATTTTAAAAAAAGAAAGAGAACCCAGAGTTAGAGACAGATAAGGTCTCATATAAAAGAAGGTACCTAAGGTGAGACTTCAAAACAAATCAAAATGGGGATTGTAAGAGATAGAAGTCAAGAGGGAAAGAATTATAATTCTACAGGTAAAGAGGTGAAGGCAAATATGGTGGAACCAGAGAGTATGGGTAAAGGAGTAAGGAGACTGGAAAGGTGAGAAGGGTCAGGTTATAAAGAGCCTTTTCAATGCAAAAGAGAAAAAGGCCTTTGGATTTTTTTTCTCTTAGGGATCATAGAGAACCATTGGAGTTTATTAAGCAGGGTTGAGTGGTGACATGTTCATTTCTTTCTAACCATCTCAAGACTTTATGAGAAATTTGATTAAGTGAGTAACTAAGGACATACCTTCCTCACTAACACCACACCCAAAAAAATCTGTTAGCAGAGTGAAATAACCTTTAATGATGACAAGGGCTGAGAATTCCTGTTTTGAAATTCCCTTTGGGAGGATAGCCTAAGGAAAAGGGAGTGTGATCCATCTGATCTGGTACTCTTCCTTTGGGAGGATCCCATTTCACCAATGGGTATGCCTTGCTTAGTGCAGGGAGCTGGAGTAGAGTTCGAAGAGTCCTCACACATAGAAAAGAAGAATGGCCTGGGCACTGAGGCCAGAATTTCCCTACTCTGAGGCATGAGACTAAACCTCAGTAGATCTAGAAAGGTTCCCTTCACAGTTGGGCTGCCAGGAGCAGGAACCAATGTGGATGATGGTTAGTTCAAAGTAAAAGCTCAAGACATTTGACTGACCTAGAATGCTGAGCTTGCTCCATGGATGAAGCAATTCAAGTAGTTGTAGGCTTTGGCCATTGACTTCCAAGACACAGATTTGCCTTGATGATAGAATGAACCTCCATCTTTCAATTTTAAAATCCTTTATTCATCCAGCAGAATCTTGTCCATTGAACATCCCCAAAGCCCAACATCAGAAATGAAACGGAGAAGCAGAGGCAGTCATTTCTTTACCCAGTTGCAATCAAGTTCTCTCAGGCCAATCAAAATCAAAATCAATCTGCCAAGTATCTATTAGGCTCCTACTATGTTCCAAGCTACTACTGGGGAGGTAAAGACAAGAGTGAACCAGTTTCTTCTTTCAAGAAGCTTACAATCCAACAAGGGCAAGAATTTCAGCATGTTATACATACAAATTATGTGTAGCATGAGCTACACGTTATGAGAGCACTAGCACTTGAATCATTAGGAAAAGGATTCTTGGACAAAATGATTCTGGAGCTGATTCCCAGAATATGGAGGCATCGGTTTTCTGGACAAATACTCAGAAACATCAGAAACAGAACTCATTCTCTTTCCTCCTAAACTTTCCTCTCGCATTGGACAGGGCAAAGCCATATTTCCAATGTCTCAGATTCACAACCAGGAGTCATCCTGAGCTTCTTCCTCCCCCTCCCCTCCCATATCCAAACTGTTATCAAGGCCTGTTGACTTCATCCCTGTAATATCCCTTAGACCCATCTCCACGACATGACCCTCCCCTGATGCTGACCCTCACCTCACAACAGTAGCTGCTGGGTGGGTTCTGTCTTCCTCCAATCTCTCCCCCTCTCCAATCCTTCCCCCATTCAGCCAGTAATGTGATTTTTCTAATCTGTCAGTCCAATATATTGTCTTCCACTACTCAATAAACTCCAGTGGCTCCCTATTGCCACCACAATCAAATACATGCTCTGTTTGACACTCAAAACCCTTCATAGCATCGCCCCCTCCGACTCTTTTCTGGTCTTCTTGGCTCTTCCATCTCTGAGTTCTGGGCATTTTCTCAATCCCACGGAACACTCTTTCTCCTTGTTATTAGTGACTTGTCTTCCTGTAAGCCCTAACTAAAATCCCATCTTGCAAAAGTAGGCTTCCCTGACTTCTCTTAATTCTCGTGTTATAATCTATATATCTTGTTTTCTGTATATTTGTATCTTGGCTCCTCCATTAGATTGTAAGCTCCTTGAGGACAGGGATTAGCTTTTACCTCTTATAACCCCAGCACATAGTAGGTACTTTTCAAATGTTAATTGATAAATGGATCAATTAAGAGAACAGTTAGGGCTGGGTCACATTTGAGGAATAGCAGTCTGGCCACTATGACTGTACCATAGAATTTCTGGAAGGTAGTCAAAGGTTAGAAAAGCTTTTAAAAAGATGTGATTAGTTTTTATATAGAGAACTGAAATAATCCGGAGCATTCCCCTAAACTGAATTTCTAAGGGGAAGGCAAGGGAGGGCAGAAGAAGAAGGAATAATACCATTTTCATAACTCTTCAAGATTTACAAAATGCTTTATGAAGATGATCTCACTGTATCCTGATACTAACCCTGGAAAGTGAGTACAGTCATTACAGAGGAGCAAACTGAGGCAGAAAGCACCTAACTAACTTGCCCTGGGTCCCATGGCTCATAAATGTCTGAGAATGGATTTGAACTTTGATCTATCTGACTCCAGATGGCTCTGGCGGAGAAAATGAAGCTGGTGACTTGGCACAGTACCCCTTGCTCAAATCCAATGCTTGCTGGAGAACGAAGGACAAACCAGAGCCAAACACACTATCAACTGTACTTTGTAGGCAGGAAGTTGACCACCAACAGTCTAAAAACCAAGAGTTCTATTTATAAATTTGACTAATAATATATTTTTGTCTCTACCTTTTTTCCTCAGAAAGCACACTAACTCTGGTATAAGGTACTTGGGGCACTGTGGATCTGGGAATGGAGGAGCACTGCCAATACCACCATTCCCTGCATGGAATAGCTGTTCCCTCTGCAGGTCTAAACATTTATGTAGCAAGAGAAGCTAATGGCGGGTAGGCTTAATTGCAATGATTTTTTTTCTTTGAGTTACTCAGAGGTACCGGGGAGGAGGCAAGCTGCTGGGTATGCCTTGATGGCTGCAGCCACCAGCCATAATTTGGTGGTTGATGCAGAGTGGGTGAGGAAAAAGCATGTTGATATTAGCACTATAATTAGGGAAGCCCCACAGGGACCTGGGAACCAGGTGAAATACATCTCACACAAATGTGCTTTCATCCCAGAGTCTTGCAGAGGCAGCAATAGCTGAGATATTTAAGGAAAAGGAAGAACAGTTCCCAGCCCCTAGCTGATAATTAGACAGGCCAACTTTGTCATGTGGAGGCTGCCTGGTTTATTCAGAGAATAGCACTCAGCCTCAGACCCAGGCAAGGCTCCTGGGCTCCTCCAGGGAAGCTGAAGTGTTTAGAACAAGGGTCTCCAAAATGGGGGTGATGGCATGACTCTGCCAATTGGAGAGAGGGAAGATAGGGTCACATCCTACTCTCCCTCTAATAGTCAATGGGATTTGTCTTCAATATCAACTCATCTGCCATCTCTTTAAACCTCACCCTTGCCACCCCAAGGTAGGCCCCTCAAGAAGTTAAAAACCTAATCTCCACCAGACTATCTGCACAAACTAGAAAAATGAACTCTGCCACGCAAAGCCCCTTTCAACCCACACACAGAGAATACCCTTTCCTTTCTCCCCTCACCTCAAAGGATATCCTGGGACGATGGCCAAACCAGAAGAACCCTGCCTCCATACCTTTTCTCATTTATTGGGACAGAGTATGAAAAGATGGGTTGCAATCTCCATCACAGATCTCATCTCATTACATCTCTCCCTTGCCCAAACCTATTTATCTTTCGTGCTTAACATAAGATCACTGAAATAAGATACAGAGAAGAAAGGGGCCTTAAAGGGGCCTTAAATATCATCAGGTCTGACCTCCCCACAGAGGATCCAGGCAAGTGCCTTACCCAGAGCAACAGAACTGGTATCTAAGACAGGATTTGAATCCAGAGTCTCTTGATAGGAAAGGCCATTCTTCGTTAACCAGGTAAGCAGTTTCTAGGTAATTCTCAGCTCTTCTCTCTAACTAGTGACCAAATATTCTTGTTTCTCCCTAAACAAAATATTTCACATTTGAATTCTTTCTACTTGTGACACCAATTGCTCATTCACTCACTTCCTTTCAAAGAAGTCAGTGTTTAGCCTGCAAATGAGGAAGCCAAGAAGGCTGATTAACTAGACTCTTGGGATTTCCCAGCTAGGAAGTGAGAGAGACAACATTGAATTCAGGTCTCTTGACCCTGATTCCAAAGTCTCTTCAACTCTCTCATGATGTTTTCCCAAATACAGAGCTCCCAGAAGGGCACCAATAGCAATGGAAAACATAAAGGATGCTGTAGCACTAGGAGATCTTGCTTCAAATTCATCAAATTGAAAGAATTGAGTCATCTAGATCTTTACTAAATGCCTAGGGCTTAATCAGGGTCATTCATCTGAAAAGTGAAAGAGCTATCCAATATTTAACTTCTGTGCTCTGATGACTCAAGCCACAACAAGCATTTATTGAGCCCTTGCTGTATACCAGCCATTGACTAAGCACTGGGATTCTCAGTTTCTAATGGAGAAAACACAATATAAACCACTAGGTACACATAAGATAGAACAGACAGAATTGGCAGTCAATGACTAAATCAGAAAATAAGCATTTATAAAGTGTTTACTCTGTACTAGGCACTCTCCCAACCACTGAAGACTCAAAGAAAGGCAAAAGACAGTCCAGTGATCTCAAGGGAGTTCTTAGTCTGATGGAGAGATGTCCTAGAAGCAACCATGAGGAACAGAAAATAATCAAAAAAGAAAAGGTGGCACAATTAAGGGGAATTAGGAAAAGCTTCTAGGAGAAGATGCTTGAAGGAAGGAACAAGGAAGCCGGGAGGCAGAGAGGAGAGGAAGAGTGTTCCAGAAATGGAAGAGTGGCTAAGAGCTGAGTGTTTAGGGCCTGGATAAGCAAAGGAGAAAGAAAGACCAATCAGATAAGGGACCAGTAGCCTGAAACACTAGAAAGAACAGAAACGAGCATTTGGAATTCAACAGAAAGACAGGAGAGAGACAAGAAGCTCATTGAAGAGATCATTGGGAATTTGGGAGAGAACTGTTGCAGCAGAATGATGAGGTCAGAAGCCAGACTACAAAGAGTCAAGGCAAGGCAAGGCAAGGCAAGGCAAGGCAAGGCAAGGCAAGGCAAGGCAAGGCAAGGCAAGGCAATATTGCAGTTTTCTCTATGGAAATTGATTGCAATCAGTTCTTGACTGGGGTCTCCGGTTCAAATCTTCTTTCCAATACCTTCTCCAAAGAGGTGGCAAAGGGGAGATCTGCCCATACCACTCTCTTACTCTATTAACTCCAAAGACAAACCTAGGGAATCTGTTGTTTTGTTGTTGCTGCTGAGTCATTTCAGTTGTCTCTGACTCTCCATGACCCCATTTTGGGGTTTTCTTGCCAAAGATACTTCAGTGCTTTGCCATTTCCTTCTCCAGATCATTTAGGATGAGGAAACTGAGGCAAAGGGGGGTTATTTGGTTTACCCAGAATGATACAGCTAGTTAATATCTAAAGTCATATTTGAACTATTGAAAATGAATCTTTCTGATTGCAAACCCAGAATTCTATCCATTAAGCCATTTGGCTTCCCTGTTGAATCTAGAATCCAATATTACTTTATTAATAGTTGAAAAAACAATTATATTATTATTAATATTAGTTAAGATTATCTATTTTTTTAATTTCTCTTTCTAGATGATATTTAATAGATAAAATGTTGGACTTGGATTCAGGAAGATATGAGTTCAAATACAGCCTCAGACATTTAGCAATCATGTGTCTTAGGGGATAACAAATGTGATGATTCAAAAAATGAGCTAGCACAAATAAAATTACTTGGTAAACCTTTAAGCTCTGTATACACATCAATATTTAAAATTTGATGAAAGTTTTATGATGAATATGGTACCTAATACCAGAGTGTTTATGTGTTTGTCTGTGTGTGTGTGTGTGTGTGTGTGTGTGTGTGTGTGACTTAGTATTCGGAAAGCTGCAAAGGAAAGTATGAGGAAGTGAGGAGGTATTAGGCTGTCTTGAAGGTCTTCTGAGTCATTGTGCTGTAGGTCTGTGAAACCTGGACTGTCTACCAGTGCTGTGTCAGAAAACTGAATCACTTCCATTTGAATTGCCTTGGGAAGATTCTGTAGACCATCTGCCTAGATAATAGGTACTTGAGGTCCTTTCTCAAAGTGAGCTGCCAAGCATTCAAATTCTACAAAGTCCAACTCCAATGGGCTGGCCATGTTGATTGAATGTCAAACATACATTCACCTAAAAAATTAGTTTATGGAGAATTCACACAAGGAAAGCATTCATACAGAGGTCAGAAGAAATAATACAAGGACACTCAACCTCTCTCTGAAGAACCTTAAAATCGATTGCAAGACATCCAGAGTCACTGGCACAGGACCACCCAGTATGGCATGCCAAATCAAAGAAGGTGCTGTTCACTATGACCAAAACAGAATTGCAGTATTTAAAAAAAGAGGTCAGATGTACAAATTTAGAAACATCTCCACTCCCAAATGTTCACATGGACATTTTGTGCTAAACCTGGGGTAGAACCTTCAAACTCATATTAATCTGATAAGTGAAAGACAGACACACTCCACCTTGACCTCAACATCATGATGTCTTTTTGATCCTATTTAAAAATGAAGAACAAACAATCTGAATGTGAAGGGGGGGGGGAGAAAAGGATCTATACAATTGAAAAAACTGATTGGGGCAAACAATTCACAAAGTTTTCAGCCATTGATGTTGGGGTTGCTGGGAAATAACCTTGAAATAGTGTTCTTTATCTACTCCCCAGAGTTTAGAAGAGTAAGTAAGGGGTAACAAATGAGACTGTCCATTCAAAATTCACTTTTACAAAGTATAAATGATGCTTCTTACTTGTACAGAACATGCCAGATATCCCCCCATTGCTTCGCCTACACATGGAGCTTTCCCTTATAACTTTTTTTAAGAAAAGAAAAAATGGTTTAATAAAATCACCTGATGCTTTGACAGTTGATAGCATAACCAACATTTCAAATAGCTCCCCCACCTCTCCAACATAAAGGAGGCAGATATATTTTCTTCTCTATTGACAAGGACTATGCTGGCCACTTATAATAATACCCAATTTGGTGTCATTTTAAAAATTCTTTTTAAATTGTATGGTTATAGTCATTGGGCCAATTGTATTCTTGCTTATTTCTATCTACTTCAGCTCCTACATCTTCCCGTGACTCTTCAATTCTTCAGTTATTTTTGATGGTACAATCAATTCCCATTACATCCATGTACTATGGTTAATTTAATCATTCTTGTTTCATTGAGCAACTACTTTTTTCCAGTTTTTATTTTTGTTTTTTTGCCTCCACAACAAATATTACTATGAATAATTTGATTTCATATAGGATCTTCCCAACTTTGGCTTCCTTGGGTACATGCTTGCTCCTGAAAACTCTGGGTTAATGGAGAACCAAGACTTTTGTGACTTTCTTAGCATTATTGCAATTCACTGTGGTTTGTGTATTTTCTGGAATGCTCAAGCCAATCCACAGTTTCAACATTGGTCTGTTATTAGCAAGTCCATCTTCCCACAACTCCTTCAATGTGGACTCTTTCTACCTTTTGTCTTCTTTCTGGACATGGTAGAAAAACAGCAATGTTGTTTGGATTTTGAATGACTTTTTGATTAGTGATGGAGGTTACCCTTTCATATGATCAGTTATAGATTTGTGATTTCAATGGTTCAGTGAAATATTGAATAAGGACATTTATTTTATTTAGCATATTAAGTTGGAACATTATTTGCAGCCTATAGGCATAATGAGGACAGCTGGGTGACATAGTGATTTGAATATCAGACCTAGAATCAGGAAGACCTGAATTCAAATCCTGCCTTAGAACTCATTAGCTGTGTGATTCTGGGCAAGTCATGAATTCTGTTTTCCTCAGTATTCTCCTAAAATGAGCTGGAAGAGGAAATGGCAAACCACTCCAGTATCTTTACCAAGAAAACCCAAAATAGAGTCAGAAAGTATCCTACAAGACTGGAAATGACTAAACAGGGAAAGGTTTAGAGAATGGCAATGCTTATACCTGTTCAATATGAGCAATGAGAGGGAAGTTTATTGCCTATAGTCACACACCCAGATGCAGTTGAGGTAGAAGCTGGACCCAGGTCTTCCTGACTCCAGGCAGGCATTATACCATCGGTATTATTTCAGATGGATGCTAATACTTAGTTCTTTTAATAGTGATTTTCATATCCTTTGACCACTTCTTTATGGGGTAGTGACTTTTGTTCTTAGGTATTTGTATTTATTTAGTATTTGTTCCTTCCTTCCTTAGTATTTGTATTATTTAGTTCCTCTATTAGCTAGGATTTATATAATGCTTTTAGATTTGCAAACTACTTTGAAAATATTATCTCCTTTTATCCTAAGAATAAATAGAAGATAGATTCTAGGATTATCCCCATTTCATTTGCAGTCGAGGAAACTGAGACAGACAGAGATTAAGTGACTTACCTAGGGTCACACAGATAGAGTCTAAGATAGGATTTGAACTCGTTTTCTTCTACTTCCCTCCTATGTCTGCACATTTGTAACTGGGACTCAGCTGAAAATACCAAACCCAGAACTTCTCAATGCCTGCAGGAAACATGGGTCAACGTTTTCCATCCAGAATACATAAGTAACATTCCTTCAAAAAAAGGTTCTCAAGCATTGACCACATATAAGGAACTGGTTTGGACAGTTCAGTGACAGAGCTGAGTCTTCACTGCTCTGGGAGGCAGAGGGACTTTTTCCTCTAGCATTGATAGTCCAAGAGAGGTGCCCAAGTTGTATCCAACTGAAATCCTTGCAGGTCCCATATTGTCTTAGAAAACCAAAATTAACATTATCTATGCTGTATTTTTATTTATTTTGTTAAACATTTCCCAATTACATTTTAATCTGATTCACTTAAGAGTTTTACATTGAAAGGTTCAGTAACTTGCCCAGGATGGCATAGCCAATATGTGTCAGTCTGGATTTGAACCCAGTTCTTCTTGAATTTGAAGTCACCTCTCAAACACTAAATCAAATGTATTTCCACCTTTCCCTCATTTCCCCATCCCTCTATATCTTTGTCTTGGCATATGTGACTCTGTCTTTTAGTCTCTATCTCCGTATTTCTGTCTGTCTCTCTGTTTCTATGTATTTTTCTCTTTCTTCCTTTCTCTTTAACCCCCTTCCTCCTTCCTTCTTTCCTTCTTTTCTTTCTTCCTTTCTTCTTTTCTTCCTCCCTTTCTCCCTTCCTCCCTCCCTCCCTTCTTCCTTCCTTTCTTTCTCTTTTTCTTTTTTCTTTCTGTCTGTCTTTCTTTCTTCCCTCCCTCCCTTCCTTCCTTTCATTCATTCTTTCTTTTTCTTTCTTTCTGTCTTTCTTTCTTTCTTCTTTCCTTCTCTCCCTCCCTTTCTTTCTTTCTTCCCTCCCTTCCTTCCTTCCTTTTCTTCCTTCCTTCCTTCTTTCCTTCTCTCCCTCCCTTTCTTTCTTTCTTCCCTCCCTTCCTTCCTTCCTTTTTCTTCCTTCCTTCCTTCTTTCCTTCCTTCCTTCCCCACATCTCTTATTCCAGGGTAAAGGGTAAAAAGTAGTCAACTTTTCCATGAAGATTCTTCAACATTGGAACAACACAATGGAAAGCTCTCCTAATAAACCCTGTCTTCCCAGTACTCCAAAGTGGTTCATTCTTCTCAAGGGCAGTTCTATTCACTGTGACCTTATCAGGAGATGTTTTTTTTCTTCTCAACCACATCCATGGGTTTGTGGTACAAGCCCTCTGACATCAGAAGATCTGGGTTCAAATTCCAGCCCTGCAACTTATTATTTGTGCGTCCCTTGTCTTTACTCACCTGGGTCTCAGTTTCCCCATTGAGAGCAGTTTCTATTAGGTGGTTTCTAGGGTCCAGTCTAGTTCTAAATACCTGATCCTCTGAGATCCTTTGTGAGTATAGAGAGATGCTTTCAAACACCCTGATCAAACCTGGATGACAAAGACTGGCACTCTGTTGACCGATCCATTTGCCAAATGCTACCATCTAATGAAGTTACCAGTACCTTCCTCCTCTGCCCTGAGATCACTTTTGTTTTTTGCCTCCTGTGAATTTTGCCTATACTTCTCTACTTAGAGATCATTTCCTTTGACAGGATGTAAGTTACTTGAGATCAGAAACTGTTGAATTTGTTTCCTCTGAAGAGACAAACCCTTGCAAGATGTGCCTAATAGGTACCAGGTTTTTAATAAATATTTGTGACTGGATTGCTTTATTGATGAACTGAAACTGACCAAAGAGTCGTCTTGATCAGTGTTCAACACCAAGTCCCACATTTAGAATTCAAGTGCACCCAATCAAACTACAAGGCTTTATTAGAGACCAAATATGAGTCCATTAAAGTGCAAGGCATGTGATATGCAAGACAAAAGAAATCCCCACTCGTGAAGCTTACATACTAAAGGGGAAGAATACAAGGACTCCCATATTCAGGGCTGCCTCTAAATGACTAAAAATGGAAGGGAAGTTGGATTGTTAACCATACTATAAAAGAACAGCAAGCTACTTTCTATAGGGGGCTCCAGAGGCAGTACAATCCCTCCCTCCCTGCAGAGTTACTTGGTTGATCACTTCTGTAGCCTCTAGAGAATGTTGTTGGCCAAGTATGGGTTAGACCAGATATCTCTGAAGTTTCTTCCAGTCCTAAGAGGCTATGATTTGACCATATTTCATGGACATTGCTGACAGGAAAGTCTTAGCATTGAAAGTAGTGGTGTGATGGGATCTGGATGTTCAGCCAAATTATGTCAAACAATAGCACCATGAGAATGAGAAGAAAATTAACCAAGACCAGTTCACAAAGGGAAGAGCTAGGCATTCTGGAGGAAGAAGGACTGGCCAGCAGTCAACATCCCTGGTTTGGGAAAGTCAATGTTGAGGCATTGTACCATCCAGCATGGAAGGATCTGTCATCCCTTCCAACTCTTGTAAGTCCTAATTCAGATCTAATATTCTAATGTTCTATGTTCTTAAATAGCTTCATTCCTCTACAGGTTCCAGTCTTGACTTTTCAGACTCCCCACCACCACCACCATAACCCTGTAGGGGGATAACTTCTACTGCCAACCACACCCTTTTCATATTGTGTCTTCTCTCCCTCAACCTCATTCCATTTCAGAGGCAACTGGAGGTGCAGTGTGTTGGGCCTGTAGCAGAAATTCCTGAATTCAAGCTTTGCCTAGGACACTCCCCAGTCATGATGCTACCTGCCTCAGTTTCCTATAATAATAATAATAGCACCAACTTCTCAGAGTTGGAAGAACCAAATGAGATCATATTTGTAGACAATGTTTAGTACAGTGTCTGGCCCAAAAGGAGAACTGAATAAATTCTTGTTAACTTCCATTCCAAATATTTGCTTTTCATTGTTGGTGCTGCTGTTCTGTTTTGAAGTTCCTTTGAATTTTTATATTCCTAGTTTATGTTTTGGCGCTGACACCCCAATGTCATCTAACTCTCTGAACCCAAAATTCTGATTCCATAATCTGAAGAACGCTCCCAGGCAAATATTCAAAGCAGAAAACTAATCTCATCTGCAATGCTAAACATCTCTAATTGAAATTCTGAGAAGCAGAAAAGCCAGTCCAGGGAATGCCTGCTGTTGAATGTGACTTTGGAATCTAGAAAAAGCCCCAATTTCTAATGTCCATTGCCTCATTCAAATTATGGGCACCTGGCAAATTAGAATTAGAGTGCCAAAGATGGTGCGTGGGACAATTCCACACTAAGCTGGGGACATGTTGAGTACATTCTGTGTGTGTGTGTGTGTGTGTGTGTGTGTGTGTGTGTGAGAGAGAGAGAGAGAGAGAGAGAGAGAGAGAGAGAGAGAGAGAGAGAGAATGCATGTGGGTATGTTTGTGGAGTTGGAGGGAGTGACAGAACCCAGAAAAGAATGAGGTGAAATGCTTTTCATCCCAAAACTAGAAGAATGGCAGGAAAGATCTGCCTCATTTGAGGTGAGAGTATAGCAAAACCCCCACCTCAGCAAGTTAGCAGAAGATCTTGGAGGTACCTGAATCAATAGCAGCAGCAGCAGCAGCAGCAGCAGCTGTTTCCAGAGCTCTTAGCTACCAAATGGTGAGCGGGGTTGGACAACTAGTTAGAAGCAGATTACAAAGTCCCTTTCGAATGCATTGGGTACAGGACCCTGTTGCTTTGCTCTTACACAGATCCAGTTAGCAGTCCCTGGCTTACATTTCCAGAATGAAGAGGAAGACTAAAAGATCAGAGTTTGCAGTGGAAGAAGAGCTGGGAAACTGGTCACAGTTCTAGGGGAAAAAAGAGTGTTTGTAGTCACTCACAGACCAGAACACAGTCTGAGAAAATGGCAAACACATCTTTCCTTAGATCATATTGCCTTGGAAAAACTGAAAACTTACAC
Organism: Macrotis lagotis; assembly: GCF_037893015.1. Lineage (NCBI taxonomy): Eukaryota > Metazoa > Chordata > Mammalia > Peramelemorphia > Peramelidae > Macrotis > Macrotis lagotis. The sequence continues at coordinate 9,783,478 of NC_133658.1, forward strand.
TCCCCAGAATTATCTCTGAAACCAACTACACCAAAACCCCCTAAAGAATTATTGGACTACCTGAAAGCTGTGATCAAAAAAAAGAGCTTAAGCATCATCTTCTAAGAAATTATCAAAAAATCTGCCCTGATGTTTTGGAACTAGAAGATAAAATAGAAATGAAAAGAATCCACTGATCACCTACTGAAAGAGATCCCCAAATTAAAACTTCCAGGAATATTATAGTCAAATTCCAGAGTTCCCAGGTCAAGGAGAAAACATTGCAAGCAACTAGAGCTAGAATTACAACCAAGAATTACCTACTAAGCAAAATTGAATACAATCCTTCATGGGTAAATGAATTTTCAATGAAATAGAGGACTTTCAAACATTGCTGATTAAAAAACAGCTGAATAAAAAAATCTGATTTTTAAATATAAGACTCAAGAGGAGCGTAAAAAGTCTCACAGGAAAGGGAAATCATAAGGGACTCACTAAAATTAAACTGCTTACATTCCTACATGGGAAGATGATACTTTTAACTCCTAAGAATTTTTTTTTCATTATTAGGACAGTTAGAAGGAATATGCACAGAGAGAAAGAAGTGGTATGAGTAGAATATGATGAGATGATGTCTAAAAAAGTAAATTAAAGGATTAGAAAGAGAAATACACTGAAAGGGGAAAGGGAGAGTTAGAAAAGGTTAAACTATCTCATATAAAAGAGATGCAAAATGGTTTTACAGTGGAAATAAAAATGGGGAGATGCAGGGAATACATGAACTCTCATCAAAATTGACTCAGAGAAAGTAACAATAATGTTTAGTTTGGAATAAAATAGATTTATAGTTATCTATATTATAGGAAAATAGGAAATGAAAGGACTCAGGGCAAGAGAGAAGGTGGTACTGATGGAAGAGAGTAAATTAGGGAAGTGGTCGAAGCAAAACACTTGAAATGAACAAAGGAAAAGGAGAGTATTATGAAAATGGGAGGCAAAAATATATTAATAACTGGAAAAAATATAACAACTTTCTCTAATAAAGGTCTCATTTTTCAAACATATAGAAAGCAGAATCAAATTTATAAGAATACAACTCATTCCTCAATTGATACATGAACAAGAAAATGAATAAGCAGTTTTCAGGCTAAGGAATCAAAGCACTCTCTAGTTATATGAAATAATGCTCTAAATCACTATTGATTAGAGAAGTACAAATTAAAATAACTTTGAGGTACCACTTTACATTTATCAGACTGGCTAATATGGCAGAAAAGAAAAATATTGGATGGGATGTGGGAAACCTGGGAAACTAATGCATTGTTGGTAGAATTGTGAAATGATTCAACCATTCTGAAGAGCAATGTAAAGCTATAAAATCCTGCATACCCTTTGAAGCAGCAATACTATTACTAGTTATGTATCCCAGAAGATTTTAAAAAAAATAAAGGAAAAGAATTTATTTATAGAAAAATATTTAGACTGGAATCTTTTTTTTAGGGTTTTTTTTTTCCAAGGCAATGGGGTTAAGTGGCTTGCCCAAGGCCACACAGCTAGGTAATTATTAAGTGTCTGAGACCGGATTTGAACTTAGGTACTCCTGACTCCAGAGCTGGTGCTCTATCCACTGTGCCACCTAGCCACCCCGACTGGCTCTTTTTTAATGTTGCAAAGAACTGGGAATTCAGAGGATGCCCATGAATTGAGGAATAATTGAACAAGTTTTAGTATATGAATGTAATGGAATACAATCATGTTATAAGAAATGTCAAGCAGGAGGATTTCAGAACAACCTGGGAAGAGTTACATGAGCTGATGCAAAGTGAAGAGAACAAGAACACTGGACACAGTAATAGCAACATAGTATGATGATCTGAACAAATCAATTGATTTCCTTCTATCTCTGTGTTTCTGGGTTCCTCACAATAGCCTTGGGACACAGGTAGTTTTTTTTTTTTACCTTTCAGCTGTATCAATTGAGACTTACAAAGTTTTAAGTGATTTTTTCATGGTCACTTGTCTAACAAATAGCAACCTTAGATTTCTTGGGCAATTAAGTGGAGTCTTGTTGCACAGGGTGACAACCTGGAGCCATCTAAATCCTCCAAGAGAATGAAGACTCTTTGGAAGCAAGTGCTCGGGGACCTATCCCGAGCCTTCGCCTGGATACATACCTTTCCCCGGTCTTCGGACGTCATGGACCCGTCGGGCTTCGGTCGCACGGACCCTCCTTTGGGGAAGGAGGGCAATAACTGGACAGAACACCCGGTTGCAGTCTAACAAGCAAGTCTTTATTGCTTACATAGCAGCAAAAAACGGCTCCCTTTATAGTCCTCTGCTCCTCCCCCGAGCTCCTCCCCGTTCCTCCCTCATGGGCAGAGCCACTCCTGTTACTGGGGTCCCCAGCACCCATGTGGGCGGGTTCGCACCCCCAGGCGTCTCCTAGCCCATAGGTGGCCAAGGTCCAGAGCTGGGTCCAGAGCTGGGTCCATGACAAGCAAGAACTAATTCATTTTGGTCTTGGCATCCCCAACTCTGGTGTGCTATCTTGCACCTAGTAGGTATTTAGTGATAGTAATTAAATAAACAAAATGATTGCTGCTAATAAAACATATTCATTTCCATTTTGTAGCTTGCTATTTTGTAACAGAAGGAAAGGATATGTACTTTCACTTTAAGAACTTGGAACCAATTTTAGTCATTTTGTTTGACCCAAATGTTGTTGCCTTCATTTACATTATTGAAGTCAGTATATATGCATTCATCTCTTTGTTCTGCCTTTTGGCTTTGCATCAGTTCATACAAGTTGTCCCATGTTTCTCTGAATTATTCATATTCATCATTTCTTAGAGTACAACTACATTCCACCACCTTCATATGCCAAAACTTGCTTTATGCATAAGTTATATCCAGCTTTTTGCAAGAACTAACAATATTACCATGAATATGTTTGTATATATGGGGCATTTCTTCCTAGTTTAACCTTTCTGAGGCATACATGCAGTAATGGGAGCACTAGATTGAAAGGTATAAACAAATTCTTGCATAATTCCAATTTTTGCCCAGAATGATTTAAAGTCATTACATAGCCATTCATAGCTCCACCAGCTGTGTATTAGTATGCCTGTCTTCTATCAGCCTTTCCAACATTAGCTTTTTCCCTCTTTTGCTGTTTTTGCCAATTTGATGGGTGTGAGCCAATTCTTTAGAGTTGTTTTAATTTGCATTTTTCAGATTATTAGTAATTATGAATGCTTTTTCATATGTTGTCACTAGTCCATATTTCTTCTTTTGAAAACTGTTTATTCATGTCATTTGAGCATATTGAGGGATAAATCTTAGACTTATACATTGGTGTCAATTCTCCATAAATTTTGGAAGTCAGATTTTTACTGGAGATGTTTGTTTTCTGTTTATTTTTTAGCCATGACAATATGTCAATATATATTTTATGCGTATATGAATATATACTTATACATATATATATGGATGTGGATAGTTATGTGTGTCTTCTTCTGACCTTCTTTATCAGGGAGTAGCATGTTTTATTATTAGTTCTCTGCTGCCTACTAGGCTGGATTTTTACATATCCATTGTGCTGACCTCATTGTTGTATGCCTGTGAAACTTGAACTAGAACCATGACAGAATACTGAACCACTTATATTTGAATTTTTACAAGGAGATTTGGAAGATCACCTGGAAAAATAAGGTATCAGAAGCTGGGGTCCTTAAACTGAACTGCTAAATATTCAAACTCCACTGAAAAGAGGACAACTCCAATAGATTGATCATGTTGTTTAAATAGGTTTGCCTAAAGTACCATTTTACAGAGAACTCACACAGGCAGATGCTCAAATGGAGGTTAGAAGAAGAATTACAGGACATTCTCAAGGTCTCTTTGAAGGATTTTAGAATTGATTGCAAGACATGGATGACAGTGACACAATAATCCAGCATGGCATGCCAATGGCAAAAAAACTGTGCCATGACCTAGGAGCAAAGCAGAATTGTAGGAGCTCAAATGGGAGATCAAACGAATTTAAAGAACTCTCCACTCCAATTGTTCCAATGGATTATTTCTGCCTGACCTGTGACAGTCTTCCAAGTTCATATTGGTCTGATCACTCACAGTCAAATTCATTGTACATTGACCCCAACATCATGATGTCATTTTTGGTCTTCTTAAAGTATGAAGGACATGTTCTTTGGTGACATGACTGGTCTTTAGACTGCTAAGAGTTTCTAATTCTTTCAATGATATTTGCCTTTGCCATATTGTCTTTATAACCACTGTTCTAGTTTTGTTCATCTCACTCTGCATCAATCGATAGATGTTTTCCCAGTTTTCTCTAAATCCACTTCATCATTTCTTCAGCACAAATTATTTACCATTGCATTTATATACCATAAATTTTAATCCATTCCTCAGTTGATGAGTACCTCCCCAGATTCCCAGTTTTGTCCCCTCAAAAAAGCTATAAATATTTTTAATTATTTATTTTCCCAACAACATGCAAAGATAATTTTCAACAATCATTTTTGTAAGGTTTTTGAGTTTCACATTTTTCTCCTTCCCTTCCTTCCCACCCCCTTTCTCCAACAGAGTGCAATCTAATATAGGTTATGATGTATAACTATTTTAAACATATATAATTATTTTTGTATGTTTTCAACTATTTTGCTTAGAATTAATTTATCTATCTCTTAAAATACCCTTCCTCAGCCTTCTTTTCACCCTTTCCCTTCTATTTACCTCTGGAATGAAATGTATTTCTAAATCTTTATGGCTATTTTTGTATATATATATATATATATATATATATATATATATATATATATATATATATATATATATATATATATATATATATATATAGTTCCTTCCTTTAACCAGTTCAAATAAGAATAAAACTGAACTATCAGCTACTTTCTCCATTCCCTCCTCCTTGTCTGTAGATAACTACTTGTGGTGATGAGAGATGTTTTCTCCTTAACACTCCGTTCTTTTCTCCACTCCTCCACTGTATTATTCTTCCACTTGCTTTCCATTATTCTCTTAAGATCATGGAAACATAGCAGAACCACTCCCAGGTCTTATATGATTAACCTTGATAATGATGAGGCTCAGAGGGCACTCACATATCATCTGCCTACATTAGAATGTTTAATCTTTCTTCACCATTTGTTTCATCAATTTTGTCTAATCAATTATCACTTTTTGTTCACATTTATCTTTCCAGGTTTCTCTCTACTCCTTTTGTTTAAACTTCAATTTTTCTCAGTAGCTCTGATCTTTTTCATCAGGAATAATAGGAACTCCTCTATCTAATCAAAGGTCCATTTTCCTCCCAATAGAAATATGCTTATTTTTGCTGAGTAAGTTATTCTCAACAGGAAGCCCATATCCTTTAGCTTTCTGGAATATCATATTCCAAGTTCTCTGCCCTCTTATATGATATCTGTTAAATACTGTGTAATCCTAGTTATGGTCCATTGTAGATTTGTGTCTTTCTTTCTAACTGCTTGAATTATTATTATTATTATCATTATTATTATTATTTTGGACCTGGAAGATCTGGTTTAGACTATGGTATTCCTGGAAATTTTCATTGGGGATTTCTTTTCAGAGACAAGCAGTAGATTTTTTTTTTCTGTTTCCACTTGGCCTTATGATTCTAAGAGATCTGGGCAGTTTTATTTTATGAATGTTTAAATTACAATGTCTAGGTTCTTTTTTTGGTCATTTCACTCAATCTAATGATTCCTTATTTTTTCTCTCCCTCAATATGTTTTCAGGTGAGTTGCTCTTGCTATGAAATAATTTACATTTTTTCTATGCCCTAACTTTGTTTTAATATTTCTTGTTGCTTCCTGGAGTCATTTTTGGCTTCTATTTGATCCTTTCTAATTTGCAGCATTTATTGCTTGGACAGATTTTGTGCTCATTTGTAAATTCCTTTTCCAATTCTTTCTTCCTTAACTCTTATTCTCTTTGCAATTTTTCAATTGTTATCACGGTATTTATTTTAAAAATTATTTTTTAGTACTTCTTTCATCTCTTTCAAGATTTCTGAGTCTGAGTTTCAGCTGGATTTTTTTTCCTCTGAAGTTTTGCTTGTAGATGTTTTGGAATCATTTTGTTCTCCAGTGTTTGTGTCTTGAGCATCACCATTATTGAGGGATTCTTTTTTGTTTTCCCTTTCTACCAGTATAATTTCTGACTGCAGACTTGATTAACTAAATCTTTAATATTGTATGTATATAAAATGTTCTTCATCTCTTTCTCCTCTGATTTTTTTACTAATGCAATGGATCCTGCCTCACTTCTGAAATGAAGGAATGATCCTATAGCTATTTTCTTCATTTGTGGAGCGTTCTGTAATTCCAAGGGCTCAGGGACAGACCGGACATATGTAATTTTCCAGTGATCCTTATATTTCAGGATCTTGGGCAAAATCTAATTGCTGCTCCTATAGGAGCCTGTTTGAGTTCTGCACATTTCTGGTTGGAGTGTGAGTCTGAGCAATTGTAAAATAATGCTGGACTCTTGACTCTTCGTGGAAACTTTTAATTTAATAAAATCAAAGCTGTTCTTCATCTTTTATAATTCCTTCCATCCTTTGTCTTGTTATTTTCACAGCAGTGAAATGTTTAATCACAGCATTATAGTCTTTCTTCTCTATTTTAATGATATGGATTTTATATTTTTATCATTTATCCTTCATGGAATTAGTTGTGAAAGGTGTCAGTCCAAACTTATTTTCCATCACATTGCTTTCTCAGTTTCCCAACAATGTGTTTCTTAATTTGTAAAACACTAGACCGTCAATATATTTGTTCCCATACCTTACTTATCTAGTTTATTGCATTGATATAATTTATTTCAAAACCAGTGCAAAATAGTTTTTAAACTATTTATTACTTCATAATACACATTGAGATCTTGAAAATCTAGCCCTTCTTCAGTTGTCATTATTTATTTTAATATTTTTGGACATTTTTCCTGGGGCAGGACTGGCAGTGACCTCCACTCCACCTCAGTGAACTCCAATGGCTCCCTATGACCTCTAGAACTGAATATGGTCTCTTCTTTTTGGTATTCATAATTCCTTACAAAACAGAATCTGGCACATAATTAATGCTTAAAAAGTGATTGTTGACTGACTAACCTTCCTGTTTTCCCATTCTATTTATTTATTCCCCTCCACACGCTCAATGGCACAGCTGTTTGTCGTCCTCTTGCTAGTCTTCCTCCAACTGTTCTCTTGCTCCCCCTCTACCTCCTGAATGTCCTAGATTCCATCAAGACTCAGCCCAGTGTCTACCTTCTTGCTACATGAGTTGCTTCCTAGTCCCCTCAGTTATTAGAGTCTAGCCCTCCAAGGTCACATTGGTCTTAAATTCTATTAGACACACACCTGCCTGTGTATGTGGGTATTCTCTCCTCATTTGAATATAAACTTTTTGAGGGCAGGGACTGTTGTGCTTTTATCTTTGTATAACCAGTGCTTACCACATTGGCTGGCACAACAAGAATTTAACACATACTCAATGAATAATTAATTGATTGGTTGATGTTATTTCCTTAACACTTAAAACTATTCTTTTGGTAATTTGATTAATAGACCACTCAGTCTTGTTACATTCATTAGGTAAGACTATAATTTATACGTATGTGTGTGTGTGTGTGTGTGTGTGTGTGTGTATACAACCTAGTCCAATTTCAAGCCCTAAACATCCCACCCTACTATATCCCTCCCTAAAATCACTGGATGCTTACACTTACATATGTTCTCTATATCTTAGCTAAATCCCTAATAGCGTATGGATTTTATAGTTCCCTTAGTTAAAATGTTCATCTCTTTCTCCTCTGATTTTTTAACCAATACAATATGCAGCAGTTCTGAAGTTTTGAGGTATGTGTTCCAGTCGGTTATTTTGCTGAAGTTACTCACTGTCTTGATTAGTTTTCTCATTAATTCTCTCTCCACACCATCTGGAAATTGGGATAATTTTGTCTGTTCTTTGTCAATTGCCTAATTGATTTTTTCTATTATTGCCGTAGCTCACATTCTTCATGTTATCTCAAATCATATTGCAGACAAGGCAGCTCTACTTCATCCATGATCTTAAGGACAACATTTCTATTGTTTATCTGTAACATACAACAGGTTTGCAGAAATAGATAAATCCTTTTAGTTATTTTTAAGGAATTTTCTATTCTTATGGTGCTTAACATTTTTTTTTCTTTCAAGGCAGTGAGTTTAAGTGGCTTGCCCAAGGCCATACAGCTAGGTAATTATTAAGTGCCTGAGGGCACATTTGAACTCAGGTCCTCCTGAGGCCAAGGCCAGTGCTCTATCTACTGTGCCGCCTAGCCGCCCTAATACTTAACATTTTTACACAAGTGAGGAATCTATGCCATTGAAGACATTCATAATGTCTATTCACATCTATATTCATAATATCTATTCATATGAACACGTTTTTCTTTTGATTATTAATATTAATTAGTTGTTTTCCTTACCTGAAAATGTCTGGGAATTCTCAATATAGAATCAACAAGGTAATAATAAACAGTCATGGACATGGCACTGTGGATTTCTTGCTGACAATTTATTTAAAATTGTTGCTTTAATATTCATCAAGGTTCTAAGGTTCAATTTTTTACACTCTCAAAAAATAGAAGGGAAGGGAAGTAATGGAGAATGAATGAAAAACCTTGACATAGAACTGTAAGAATAGGTTCTCCTCTTAGCTACATCTGACCTAGGATGGATACAGGATTTTAAAACCATCTGCATCCAGGAATATTTCTTTGGAAGAAGTCTCTTAGAAGGAGAGGATTGGCACTCAAGAAAGAGAAAGCAGTAGTAACTGATGATACTCAAGAGGCAGAGTCGCTTAGTGCTTATCTAGACTCTGTTTCCTCATAAAGAAGATTGATCCTTGGATTAAGAAGAAGATACGATTGGGAAGGAATAAGGAACTGGTACCCAAGGGAGGAGCGTTTCGATGTCTTTGATAAAGTCTCTGATCAAAGACATAATTCACGTCAAGTTTTGCAATCTTAACATTAGCTTTTACTATTGGAGAATTCAAAGCTGTAGACCCAGATAAACTATATCCTCAGACAATAAAAAAAAAAACCTTCGGAGGTGTGTAGTGCTCAGTCACAGGGCCAGTGACCAGCAAATGGCAATGGAGACTGATCATGACCCACAGCACTGCACTGAGGAAAGGCCAATATTGCCCCAGTTTTTCAAGTCTATGTGCTTTTAAACCAATGACCTTGACTGTCTTTCCTGGAAAGAAACAGAACTTATTATTAAAGGATCACTTTATGAATGTCTAGAAAAGGAAACAACGGTCATAACGGGACAGCATGACTTGATCCAGAAAAGATGATGCCTAGCTGACCCCATTTCCTTTTTTGATTAGACTCACTACACAGATGAATCATGGAGAATGCTGAAAGCCTATGGATATTTTAGTAAAATTATTGGCAAAACCTCTCATATTATTCTTATAGAACAGATGAGAATGAGCCAACTAGACTTGGACCTAGTTGAAAAGATAGGCACAGAGAGTAGTCATTGATGATACCATGTTAGCTAGGCAAAAGGTCTCCAATGGAGTGTCCTAGGGATCTGTGTCATTTTAATTAGATACAAGCAGAGAAATCATGCTCGGAAAATTTTCAGTTAAGACAAAGCTGGTGGGGGAGGGAAAATGGGGATAGTTGATCCACTGGTTGAGAGAATTGGAATGTTAAAAATATCTCATTGAGCAAATACAATAGTAGGAAATCTGATCAGTACAATAGGAAACAATAGGAAAGTGCTCAAAATCAAGATTTGTTTGCATACATTGCATTCAGAAGCTATGAACTCCCAGTACAAGATGGGCAAGCCTAGTTATTCAGAGGTTTATCTTAATAGGAAAGTCTAGGGGTGAGCACCGGTCCTGGAGTCAGGAGTACCTGACTTCAAATACAGCCTCAGACACTTAATAATTACCCAGCTGGGTGGCCTTAGACAAGTCAATTAACCCCATTGCCTTGGGAAAAAACTAAAAAAAATTGGAAAGTATCCCTAGAGAAGGTGGAATTTTACTTGGGGCTTGAAGGAAACCAGGGAGGTCAGAAGTCAGAGCGGAATAGGTAGAGCTCATGTGGGACAACCAAAGAAAGTGTCTGAGTCAGGGGATGGATTGTCTTATTTCAGGAACAGCCAAAAGACCAGTATCATTGGTTTGAAGATGATGTGTTAAGGATAAGGAATAAGAAGACCAGAAAGGTAGGAGGGATCTGGGTTATAAAGAACCCTGAATACCAAGCAGAGGATTTTGTATTTGTTCTGGAGGCAATAGGGTGCCATGGAGATTACTGGTAGAGGGAGTGACAGTTTTAGGAAAAATCACTTGAGTGGAAGAATGGATAGAAGGGAGGAGAGACCTGAGGCAAGAAGATGTCCAGCAACTATTACAATAGTCCAAATATGAGGGGTTGAGGGCCTGTACCAGGGCAATGTCAGAGGGTACAAAGAAGGCATCAGGCCTTAGCACCAACTTGGGTGTGGGAAGTGAGAGATAGTGAGGAAACCAAAATGACTCCCTTGTTAGGCACCTAAGAGGTTAGAAGAATGAGGGTACCCTCAATAGTAATAGGAAAGGGAGGAGGAGAGAAAGGGATTGCCTGATGGGGGTTATTATGAGGGTTACTTTAGCAAAATGAGCTAATTTAAGAGAAATGAGCTAATTGGTCTAAAATTCCTACTACTGAAATTCTAGGTTCTTGAGGTCCCTCCCAGTCCCAACATTCACTGATCTAAGGTCACTTCCAGCTAAGACATTCCAGGTTCCATATTCTGAGGTCCTTTCTAAGCACTAATATTCTATGATCTGAAGTCCCACCCACCTCTAATATTCTAGGTTTAAAAGTCTCTTTCAGTTCCAAAATTCTAGATTGTAAGCTCTTAATAGTCTTTATTAATTCTTGGAATCAAGCTTCAAGGTTGTGGGTGTATATGTAGTATGTGTGTTTTTATACACACATACATGAGATGTCCCAAAAATCTTAGTTCAGGTTTACAGCATCATTGAGAGTGTGAAAGGCAAGGCTTGAACTTGTGTTTCTGACTCCACAACTGGCCTTCTATGGTCAGCATGCTGTCTCTCATTACAACAAACTCACTGATCCCAAATAGAGACCCTGATTTAAGAATTATAAATGTTATCCCAGGGCAAAACACCTGAAATTCAAATGCCATTCCTTCAGCCAAATAAATTCCCAATGAGGAAGCATGGCAGACATTTTCTTTTATTGTCCCTTGTGAGTTATGACCATAAATGTTCCCACCTGTCAACAGTCCAGATTCTGCCACATCATCAAGACATTATTAAGTGGTTCAGAAACTAGCCAGAGTCGGCAATTAAAGGGACCATGGGGCCTAGCCATGTGGTCATGGATGAAAAATTCCAGTTCTGCAATGGTCTCTCCCTAACCTGTACCTATATTAGAGCAGGCAAAGTTTAATAAGTCAAGAACCCTTCTTTGGACAGGACAATCTAGTGTCCATTAACTGGACTTTGTGAGAGACCAATGCAGCCAAAAGGGTATTTATTGGCAGCAGACTGAGTCAGTGCTGTTTAGATGGCCCCGTGGGACCTCAGTGAAGAGAAAGGAGGCTTGTCCTGGAGCCAGAAGCTCTGCATTCAGGATCTCAAGACCCCAAAAGGATGAACATGGCGAGTTGCTTTCCTCTTCGGAGTCTCCCGTCCAGCATCTTAGCCACGATTCCTTCTGGCTCTCTTCTCTAGACTTGGCTGATGACGTCTCTCAATGCTGTATCCCTCCAGAAATAAAGTGTTGTTGCCTTCAGGGCCATAGGGCAAATTCTCTGACTGCATCTATCTGGGCTTCCACTAGTGGTGCTCCTTACAGGCCTATGACATTGAAATACAGCTCTGGTCACTCTCCCCCTACCTCAGCCCTGAAGATGAGCCAGAGATAGTCCTGAAAGGGCCTCATCAACCAAAGCACAGTTGTCCATAGCAACTTAGGCATGGAGACCGTGAGAATCCATGTGGGGCTCCCTTCCAGTACTGGCCACCTTCGGAACTTTAAGATTCTTAGACCTTGGGATTCTAAATGACCCTACTTCAACAAGGGGATTTTGGAAAATAATCAATTTTGTGGATGCCTTTCACTTTTTTGTTAGTCATTTCCTAATCACCTTTCCTAACCACCATTGAATCCTATCTTATAAAAAAGAAAAGGAGAGAGAGAGAGAGAGAGAGAGAGAGAGAGAGAGAGAGAGAGAAGAAGAAGAAGAAGAAGAAGAAGAAGAAGAAGAAGAAGAAGAAGAAGAAGAAGAAGAAGAAGAAGAAGAAGAAGAAGAAGAAAGGAAGAAAGGAAGAAAGGAAGAAAGAAAGAAAGAAAGAAAGAAAGAAAGAAAGAAAGAAAGAAAGAAAGAAAGAAAGAAAGAAAGAAAGAAAGGAAGGAAGGAAGGAAGGAAGGAAGGAAGGAAGGAAGGAAGGAAGGAAGGAAGGAAGGAAGGAAGGAAGGAAGGAAGGAAGAAAGGAAGAAAGAAAGAAAGAAAAAGAAAGAAAGAAAGAAAGAAAGAAAGAAAGAAAGAAAGAAAGAAAGAAAGAAAGAGAAAGAAAGAAAATAGTTAAGAAAACCTACAGATGAAACAACATCCTATGTCAGTGGATACAGCATCCCTCTCCCTTGGACTCTACCTTTCTACTAAGAGAAAGGAAATGTATTTCTCATCTGTTGTCCGAGATCAAGATTGCTCATAACTACTCATCAGCATTGGCTCCCTCTAAGAGGTATTTTCATTTCATTCTTATTACTACCATATGCATCTTATTCTCCTGGACCTGCTTTCCTGGTTCTCCATCATCTCATAGAGGTATCTCCCATTTTTCTCTTTGCATTTCTCATATTTGTTGTCCACTGAAAGTAACCAGGATTTTCCAAGCCACACTTTGCCAATAGAATTTCCCTTTAATGAACAGGTGATGTCCCAAATCCTGCTGCTGTATCTATAGCATTTACTGAGTTGTTTTAAAAATATTCAGTTGAATCACTTCTATAAGCTGACTAGCAGGGCAGATCCCAAGAGAAAAACCAAAGCCCATGATCTCCAGTGGGGCAGAAGAGAGGAGAAATTTCTGGAAGAGCTAGATTCCAGTCCTGCTTCTGACAGTGGCTAGCTCCATGACCATGAGTGAGTGGACCAGATAGGCTTGGACCCAAACCAGAAAGATTTGACAAGCCCTGAACTTGCACAATTTCCTCATCTTCAGTTCTGCTTGGTCTGATGACCTCCCAGGATGAGCTGATGACTTCAGATCTCACCCTTATGATGTTTGACTCAACTTTGGATCTTCCATGCCATCCCACTTACCTCAGCAACCTCTCCCTTCTGTTTAAAGCTTTCCTTTATAGAAGGCCACAATCTGGACTTTCCAACCAATCCTCCACAGTCCATGTGTAGTTTGAACTTCAAGAAATATATATATGATGCCCCTATGGCAGGTTTCCCCTAAACCTCCTCCACTTGCACCCCCTTTCCAGCTTCCTTTTGTGTTTTCTCTTCACCCATCAGAGTGCAGGCTCCCTGAGGGTAGAGATTGTCTTTCTTTTTCTGTCTACAGTATGGATCCCTTCACTTTTTCTCCTCTCGTACCCTGATAATCCAACTTCCTCCCTAGTCATTTCACTCAAACTGCTCTCTACTAAGATACTAACAATTTCCCCAGTGATGAATCCAATGACCTTTTACAAATTCTCATTCTTCCTGACCTCTCTGAGCAGCGAGTGGTAAGAATACTGGGCCTTGGATCAGGAAGACTGAAGTTCAAAGCTAGTCTCACTTACTAGCTGTGTGACCTTGGGCAAATTACTTAAGCTCTGTTTGCCTCAATTTCCTCATTTGCAAAAAATGGAGATGAAAAGAGTCTCTTCTTCCTACAGGGTTGTTGTGAGGACTAAAGAGGAAAGTAATTGTAAAGGACAGTGACTGGTGAAGGTGAGTTATTACTGATCAGCTGCTTCTAGATACGTTCTTCTTTCTAGGGTTTTGGGGCACCCTTCTCTCCTTCCTATCCTGCTCCAGATGACACCCCCTAACCTCAGGTGTCCCTCAAGGCTCTGTCCTAGGTCCCCTCCTTTTCTCCCTCTATGCTACTTCAATGGGGGACCTCATTAGCTCCCATGGAATTAATGGCCATTGATGGTTCTCAAATCTCCCTTAACTGCCTCAGTCTCTCTGCTGATCTCCAATCTCTCATCTCAAACTACATGATCAGCAAAGCTTTCAAACTCATGCCCCAAACTGACCTCATTATCTTTTATCATCTGATAATTCTCCATGGCCCTGAAAACAACCACAGCAGCAAAAACATCATCAAGCAGGAGCAGAGTGAAATGCATCCCTAGGAAATACAAAAGGCATTGTGACCCCTATTACCTGCACAGGGCCCAGAAGATCTGGGTTCAAGTCTCATCTCTGCCACATATCAACTACTTAAAATCATTTAATCTCTAAGAGAGCAGTAAAACTCTGAAAATAGACTTTGCAGAGAAGATTCATGGGTAGAGGTAGTGTGTCAGTCCAGTGAAATCACAGGTGCAGTCACTGTCTTTATCCTGTAAATAGAAGATATCAGCCAGGACCTTACACACACACACACACACACACACACACACACACACATACTCACATACACACACATATATATACTCACATAAACACACACACCATACACACACTCAAATAAACACGTGTGCACATCACATACATATTCACATGCACACACCATACTTACACATACCACACACATGTACATTCACATAACCACACATACCACACACACCACACACAGACATACACACACTGCTCTACTCATTAGCTTCCACCACAGGGATATACTGAAGCCAGTACAAACCAGCTCAGAAGAATCAATTGTTCAGTTTTCAGTACAGGGATTTCCAACTGAAAACATTGCACATCAGAGGGGCATCTGGTTGATGCAGTGGATATAACATCAACCCTAGAATCAGAAGGGCCTGAGTTTGAATCTGACCTCAGATACTTACTAGTTGTGTGACCTTGAGGAAGTCACTTAACCTCAATTGTCCTTCCCCAAAAAACTTACAAATCAGGAATTGATTTATTGTTGTGTTGAGAAGAACATATTCATAATTCATGTTAAATGTATACCCATATCATATTCACATTTTTCCCCTGGAGAGATGACTGTTAAACACTTACCAATACACCCCTGCCCCATGGCCTCCCTAACAAGCCTTTATATAGTAGTTACTAAGTCTAAATGCTCAGATCTGTTAGAACTCACTAGTCCAACCTGGTTGGTTTACAGATAAAGAAACTAAGGACTGGAGAGGTAGAGATGCTTATCAAGGATGATGCAGTTATTTAGGGGTTGAGATCATCTTCCTAGACAAGGGTATCAAGTGCTTTCTAGTTCACTCTTGTAGGACAACCCAGCTACATCTTCCCTTCAGGGTAGTAAGGTTCTCTAAGGGCTTTGTAGGATATAGTCTTTTCTGCCATTAGCTGAGCCCCCATTGGGTGTGTTCCCTGTAATTCTGGGCACCAATGAACAGGACCCCAATTCCATTTAATCACTTACCACAATTTTAAAAAGACATTCACTCCAAAGATAGAGCAAAAACAAATGATACAAGCACCACCTTCCCATTTCCAACAACATAAATGTCATACTCTCCCCTCCATCACATCTGTCTCTAAGGAATATTAGCTCAAAACAGTGAACTTTCTGCATAGCACCGACCCCACCAAGTTAACGCCCAAAGTGATCTAATTGCCAGATGAGTCCTATCCGGAGCTTCAACTACCCTGGGTTCAGAAGATCACCCCCAAAGGTGACTTCTTGTTTCTTGAGCCAACAGGACTTGCTGGGTTACAAAAACCTGGCAGGAACTCTAATCCCTGGCCTGTTATGGCTCACTCTTCTGACCTCTTGAAAGTCATAAGGTTGGACAATCTACTCCCTTTACCTAGAATGGAAAATAACAAACATGGAAGCCAAGTATTGAGGCCAATTTCTTGGGGCCACATGGCCTCAGTGGAAAAATGCCCATAGTCTCTTGCCTTATACCATCTTCTCTCTCTTAGATTCCATGTGCTAATGAATCAAGAATGGTCCAAAGCTGACTCAGGTCTTTGTGAAGACGCCCCAATTCTGGCTTAGCAGCCAGACCAAAAAAAACGCATATGGTGAACAGACTGGAGCCAGTTACCAAATGTCTACTCCTATTCTGTAGTCTATGTGACCTTGGCAACTTCGATAATCTCTCTGGGCCTCAGTTCCCTCATCTATACCATAAGGATGTTGATCTCTTCTTGCACCAAATCTGTGTGTGTGTGTGTGTGTGTGTGTGTGTCTGTGTGTGTGTGTGTCTGTGTGTGTGTGGGTCTGTGTGTCTGCGTATGCGCGGAGCTCATGAGTGTGATTCTCTCCCCAAATAGGACTGATCAGTTGTTCATAGTCTGCTATAAGGATTGTGGGAAATTTTCCGAGGCTGAGGAAAAATAGCTGGTTGTAGCAAAACTGCTCTTGTTGAGAAATGTTTGGGGTATACTTCGAGACGTGCATTTTCTGAGTATCTGTTTCCACATTTGGAGCATCATACAATATGGTTGGCTACATTATGAGATGGGAAAGTCTGCTTGGAAAGACTTGATTTGGGGCCAGGTTTGATGGGAAAGCAACTTTCGCTTAGGTCTGACAGACAAAACCTATGTCCTTTTATTGGGCTAGTGAGTTATAACCAAAAGGGCAAAGGTCAGATCAGTCCTGAGTCATCAAAGGTGAGACAGCTCACCTGTAAGTCCAGGTGAGGCTCCTCCCCACCCCAGATTGTGGCCAGTCTGATCTACTTGCTGCTAGTCACAAGATTGCCATCCACCAGACCTTTGTCCAGACTTATCTATTCTTGGAATTCTCCTTTCTTATTCTTAATTCTTGGAATCATGAGATGTTTTCAAGACCCATTCAAAAATTTCCTTCAACATGAGGGGAGGCAATGTGGCAAGAAGTCTGGTCTTGGAATCAGGATTCAAATCCTGCCTCTGCGTGATCCTTGGCGAGGCATTCAACCTGTCTGAAATTTAATTTCCTCATCTCTCATATGGGCATAAGAATTCATTAATAGCCCCTGCATCATAAGATTGTTGGGATGATCAAACAAGATATAGGAATGACAAACTTTCAATCCCTATAAACCAAATCCGGTCAACATAAATATAAATCCTTTAAATTTTACATGTTGATTATAATAAATTAGTTCTTTTATATATTACATAAATTATAAATACAAATTTCATTATAATAAATATCATAAACTCTCCCTTAATTCTCTAGTTGCTGATGCCCTGACTCTATCAAAATTGATTCAAATATATTTTGAATTTCAAATCTGTTAGGTAACTTGCTCAAGTCAGGATGTGTCATAGGTAGAAACTGAACCCATAGGTAGAACCTTGAATCGCTATGATTTCAAATGTCACATGGAGCCATGGGAAAGACGACAACATGAAGCTAGAGGGTCAAAAGCATGAGACCAGAAAGGGGCCGCAGAGGCCAACTTGAGCACACCTTTCATTTTATCGATGAGGCCCAGAGGCCCAGAAGAGTTGTGACGTTCCCAGATTCAGGGTGCAAAATCATTTCCTCTGACTGCAGAGTCAGCAGTCTTTCTATTAGGTCACATTGCCTTCTTGGACTCAGGACCGATGGATATTTTTGGGTGCTAATTGCTATGAAAATAAAATTATCATATACCATTGTATAAATAATTGTTTTTCTATTATAATCACATTGTACTAATTATAACAATTATTAATAGTTTATATATTAAACATTTTAAGGTTTACAAAGTGATATAAAAATATTATCTCATTTTATCATTATAACAGCCTGGGGTAGGTAGGAGAAGGGGGTAGGTACTAATTAATACCCATGTAAATATATATTCCTATTGTTAGATGAGAAAATTGAAGCAGAGGTTAAATGGATTTGCCCAGGATCACATTGCTATTAGGCATCTGAAGCTGTATTTGAATTCACTTCTTCTGGACTCTGAGTCTACCACTCTGACCCTCAAGCTAGCTAACTACCTCTGCATCCCTGGACAGGTCTCAGGTTCTTCATTTGTAAAATGGGGAGAAAGAAGTAGAGCCCACCTCACCTCCATTCTGGACTTTGGGGAGATCAGAGTGGGCTTTGTCCATCATAAAACACTTTCAACATGTAAGGGATTGTTAGGAAGCCACTTTCCAAGGACGACTTCCCTCATGAGGCCTCTGGATCTTAACTTCCTCACTCCCAAGACAGAAAATTGAGTAGGAATTATGGACTCTGGAAAGTTGGCAACCATCTCTCTCCTGTGTCTCATTCAGTTTGAAATGTTGATTTAAGATCTCAGTTGAAAAACACTTTGTAAATGGAGAAATCATGAGTATAGTTTTTAATGACAATCTACAGGAAAAGGAATGAGCTATTTGGGGTGTTTTCTTTTTCTTTTTTTTCCCAAGGAACCCCTTCCCACATCCTCTCCCGGGTTGCAGCTATGTCAGCAAATTGCCACATGTGGGGAGAAACCAACAGAGAGCCAATCTATGGGAGGGGGCGGGAGGAAATACGCCGTCCTTCAGGCAAAGACGCCAAAATAGAATCCAGTGTCTCCGGAACCCCAGGGCCTGACTGCAGATATCTGAACCTGGCAGGGGAAGGAAGAAGCCATCATTGTTCACTTAGAAATAATCTCTGCAGGGTCTTTTTCCCCCCAGAGCAAAGACCTCTCTCTGATCATCCTATCTTGGATGAAGAATGGAATACTGTCTATTCTGGACAGTGAGAGACCTATCTGTCCTTTGACCTCATCAAACCACAACTGGGGGTACCAGAAGTTAAGAATAACCCAAAGCATCCAATAAAAGGCATGAAGGAGGAAGGAGCGTTGACAAAGTCCATAACTAATAGCAAACACTGAAGGAAGTGGGAATATTGAGTCTGAAAAGAAAACTCACAGTTCTTTAGTGAGAGGGATCATCTTATATCTGAAAAGATCTCCCAAGAAGGAGAGATGAATTTTTTCTACCTGACCAAGAGGGTAGAACAAGGAACAATGAGTAGATAGAAGCTGACCAAGGTGGACTTTGACCTTAATTTGGCGAAACTGTCCTGACAATGAAAACCATCCACAGGAGAAATAGACTGTTTTGGAAGGTAATGGGTTCCTCTTCACTGGAGAACTTAAAAGGATCTAATGTGAAATATCAATCAACCAATTAATCAACAAAAAATATATTGATCACCTACTCGGTGTTCAGGTGTTGATCCAGGTGCTAAAGATAGAGAACCATAGATGAAACAGTCCCTGCCTATAAGGAGATTACATTCCATTGGAGAAAATGATATACCCAAAAATACATAGGAATTAAAATATGAACAATGTAAATAGAAGGTACAAAGTAATTCTGATGAATCTGTGATCTTGAAAATCTTTTAGCAGAGGTGAAGAAACATTAGTCAGAATGGTGCAGAGAAGATTCCTCTAATGTAGGACTTGAATTCAGTAGCTGATGGCATCCTTCCCATTCCAAAAATCTGTGACTCGGTGATCTCAGGATAAAAGTAGAACCCCCTGATGATTTGGATAAGGAAAAGTCCCAGGTAGAAGATGGACCCCAAATTGAATATACAAGGAAGCTAAAGATTTTAGGTGGCGCCATAGTGGATATGTAATAACAGGTCTAAAGTCAGGAAGATATGAGTTCAAATCTGACCTCAGACAATTAGCTGTGTGATCCTGGACAAATCACTTAACCCTCTTTGCTTCCATTTCTCATCTATAAAATGACGTAGAGAAGGAAATGACAAAATGCCCCAGTATTCCTACCAAGAAAACCCAAATGGGCTCATGAAGAATCAAGCACCACAACAACAACAAAGGGGATAATATAAGGGGAAAGTTTCAGGCCTGAGAGACAGATAGTAAAGACTTGGAGATGGGAGATAGATTTATATGTGTGTGAGGGACAGATAGCTAATCAATCATCTGAATGAGGTACACATTCCTGAAGTCACATGGGAGCCAAATTATGAAGGACTTTCAGGGTCAAATGAAGGACCCCAGAAAAAATAGGGAACCCTTCGAACTCTGATCTGCAGGTCAAATGATAAGCCAGGTAGTTTAGGAATATCATTTCAGCAGCTGTGTGGAGAATAGGATAAAGAAAGGAGAGAGACAAGACAAGGAGACCACCTCAGAGACTTTTTTAGTAGTTCTTTTAAAAGGTAATGACATCCTGAAATTGTTGTGGTGTAGGAATAGAGAATGGGGGGAGACAAGAAATATTGTGGAGATAAAATGAATAAGAGTTGGAAAATGTTCCAAAGTGAGGAATTTCATGGGAAGAAAGTCTACCATTTACCATTTATAATTTACAAGTCAACAAGGGTTTTATTCCATCTACGATTACAAACTAGGCTAAGAGGAACACAGTGAAAAGAGAAGTCTTTGTAGGAGAAGTGAGCTTCTCAGTATAAACTAGTTTTGCAGGAAACTGAGGTATTGGTTTGAAGCTCATAAAAGTTGAAGTGATTTGCCATGGTTACCTAGTAAAAGATGGTATTTAAATCTAACAGTTCCAAAATTCCAAGGCCGCCTCTCTAGTTATGACACTGTGTTGATTTTTTCCCCTCAAATATGCCAGTGGGACTGTGGTTTCATTGATGAAGTGTGGTAGTTCCCACTGTCTACCAATGTTCAGAGAGCCTTCATCACTTGCTCTTGATTTTTCAAAGATTCCAATGGAGTGCATCATCAATCATCTCCCACTCTTGCCATGTGACCCTCCCATTTATTTTTGGTTCCTCCATTTTTTAATGACGTCCTTAATTCTATCTCTGCTTTGTAATACCTTGTCTATAATGCATTGCCCCCTGACTGAACCCAGCGTAAGACTCTCCACTATTCGTTGGTTGATTTTCAATATCAATTCTTCTAAGGCTGTCATATTCCATGACTCATTACCCATACAATGACACTGGAAGAATGAATCTGCCCATGCTTTCAGCAACCTTACAAAGGGGAGCTGGGACACACACACACACACACACAAAATGATTTGCTGTTCAACCATATACATATATATATATATATATGTATATACATATATATATATATATATATATATATATAGAGAGAGAGAGAGAGAGAGAGAGAGAGAGAGAGAGGAGTAGGATGAATGACAGCTAGAAAATGGTAGGATTTTTGCTACACTGTGCTTCATTGTCTAGTTTCCGTGATATTGCAATAAGCAATCCTTGGTCCAGCTATAAATAGTTATAATTATTTTCTTTCTTTAAAATCTAAACCACCAATTAGAGTAATTATTACAAAGGGTAGTTAACACAGATTGAGCTGGCACAGAGTAAGCCATTTCCTGATTCCTCATGGCTGCAATTTCCTGGAAGCTTCTTAGTCTTCACTTATTTTATCCGTATTGGGCTACCAAGCAGAGCATTTCTCCAGGTCCCTCTTCAGAAATAATTTGCCATAACTGAGGAGATCAATGTGTTCTAGGAAAAAAGTGTATTCCCATCCATTTCCATTCAACCAGTGTTGCTTTGAGGGAGGGAAAGCTCATTTAAATGTTGCCAAAGAGAAAATTCTACCATGTAGTTATACATATAATGGAAGTCCAAGATGGAGCCAGTGGTCCAATGCAAAACAACCTAGCTTAACTAGAAAGCACTAGAAGCAAAATCAGGGATGGCTTTATTAAAAAATAGTGGAATATTGACTTATTGGAATTCTTTACAGAATGACTTCCAAATATGAGAAACTTAGAGAAATGTGGAGAGTTTTGGCTGAACTGATACAGAATAAATTAGCGATTAAGCAAGCAAATAATACAGCAATAACATAAGTAAAAAAGAACATGAAAGGGAAGTTGGATATGGAATAGAAAAAAAGAAATAACAACGGTCTCAGAAAAGGAAAAAATCTGTATTACCCCTTGGGGCAGAAAACTGATATTGGGGTACAGTCTTAGAAAAGATTTGCACATATTAAGAGGAAAGTTTTGGGATCAGATGTTTTTGATTTGCTTTTTGTTTGTTTGTTTTGGGTCTCAAAGGAGAGTTTAGTCTGGAGGAGAGTGGGAAATGTCTAGGCTATAAAGACAAAAGGAAACTATAAAAACCTCTTTGTGTGTGTGTGTGTGTGTGTGTGTGTGTGTGTGTGTGTGTGTGTGTGTGTAAAGTTGCTGTATTCTCCTGAAGCCTCCTGAAGCATTCTAAATGAAATGGTATCCAGGTTCAAAGCAGCCTAAGTGAGGAAATTTTGCCCTCTAAGACTGGAGAGCTATTTCAGAGAATATTTCTAAAATCAAAGATTTTGGAAAGGAGTCTAGAGATGTGCTAGGAGGATATCTCAGAGAAGTAAACTGAGACTCTGAGGAAGACTATTACTGGACAAACATGACAACAGTATATGTAGCTGCCAGAATTGGAAATCACATCAAGTAAGGTTTCAGTGAGGGGAGATACTTTGAGATCTAGAAATTCTAGACATCTGCTCGAGTTCTCCCTCTGCCCAGATGAGTGTGGCCCAAAAATGGAAGGCCTGGTAAATGTGGGACTTCCCAAAGGGGAGATAAAATTGCTCTTGCAGACTTGGTACCTGATCTCACTATGGGAAACTTGTTCCCAAAATCTAAATGACAATAATCTCAGGGAAAAGACACCTCATCTTCATAAAATTCATGAAAAAAAAAGACCCAGAGAAGGACAGAATTCCTGAATCTCAGAGTTGGAGACATCAAAAGTCATCTGTCCTAAGTCATACCTGAAGAAGAAATTCATCTAAAACATATCTGAGCCTGGCCACAAGGGTACATCTAATATGGACCCAGTCCTGAACACTCTACCCCTCAAGGCAATCTAAAATTGCACTAAGGCAGGGAGGTGGCCACCATGTCATATTGTCAACTAATGGTGACCTTAAAGTACCATGAAAGGTATCCCATGTCCAGTTTAGAAGAATGACCCTTTCTTGAATTTGTAATGCTGGTTTTAAAACCCAGTAATAAGACACAGTGTATTTTATTTTATTACAATTCGTCCAATTTTCCAGTCTGTGAAATCATATTTTTTGCATCATTAATCTGTCATCCAATATTTCTTCTCTGCTCCCCAGGTGTGTATCACCTACAAATTTGATTAAAATACCATTATCCAAGTGACAGATAGAAATGTTAAGGTAAAGTACAAATCTTCAGGGCATTTCATTAAAGAGCCCCTCCTAAGTCTGGTTATTCAACCAATTTCAAAATGACCTAAACATTCTATTACTGATCTACCTCTCTCCATATTTTACAGAGAAAGAGAGAGAGACAGACAGACAGACAGAGAGACAGAAAGACAGAGACAGAGACAGAAACAGAGTCAGAGAGACAGAGAAAAAAAGAAACAGAAAGAGAGATTTGTGAAATACTTTAATAAATCTACACATTGATATAACCTATTTCTAAAGCAGTCAGTCATGCTAAACAAATAGAAATGAGGGGATGCATTAAATTATACATAAGGATACTTGCAATAGTAACCATATTGTCTTAGAAAATTGCATATGAACAGTATTTATATTATATTATATTTTATCTTTTAAATATTTCCAAATTATATTTTTAATCTGATTCTGAAGCCACTCAAGAATATTGTGGATCAGACAGAAATATGTGACACCTCTGGTCTATAGTATAATCTATCTCCTCTTTCAATTTATCAGTTATAGAATCTCTTCAAAATGGATATAAAGTTGAGTAGCATGTACTATTCTTTACAAAATCACTGCTTCCTTTTCTAATTGACCCCAAACCATCCCTTTAATAACATATGTCCCTTCCCCTCACCTCATACTTTCCCCTTTCAGAATTAAAATCAAGCCTAGTGCTATTTCATTTGCAAGAGTCCTTTTCTTTTTTTGAAATTTAAATTTCAGCAGTAAGACAATGACAGTGTCAATTCTCTATGCTCTTGGAGGATGGATGTCCAAATCCAAGTATTTGGTTAAAACCTGTAATTTTTTCTTGTCCCCATAGGTCAGAACAAAAACTGACAAGTAGCTATTCCAATTACAAATACTAAAGAGCATAGAAATAAATAGAGTTTTCCTCAAAATGATAATCACCAGAAAACACTTTATGTATTGGAGATAAGCTAGAAGACTACCCAAGAAGATCAGGGGCAAAGCAAGGATGCCTGTTATCGCCACTATTATTCAATATTGTACTAGAAATGCTGGCTATAGCAATAAGACAAGGAAAAAATAAAGAAATTAAAATAAGCAATAAAAAAGCAAAGCTATCACTGCAGATATTTTGAAAGTGTACTTAGAAAAACCTAGAAAATCAACTAAAAATTAGTGAAATAATAATTTAAGCAAAGTTACAGTATATATATAAATAATCCACATAATCAGTTTCTATATGTGATATATATATAATATAAATAATATACAATAATCAGGATTTCTATATATTATCAACAAAATCCAGCAGCAAAAGATGGAAATATTTCATTTGAAATAACTAGACAATATAAAATACTTAGGAATCTACTTGCCAAAGTAAATCCAAGAATTATATGAACAAAATTACTAAATATTTTTCACACAAAGTCAGATCTAAACAATTATTCATGGGAAAGTCAAATCATTATAATAAAAATGACAGCTCTACCTGAAATAATTTACTTATTCAGACCCATATGTATCAAACTATTAAAAATTATTTTATATAACTATAAAAATAGCAAAATTCTTCACCAAGAATAAATGGTCAAGGACATTAAGGGAATCAATGAAAAGAGTCAAGGATGGTTACTTAGCTATACTATATCTCAAACTATATTATAAAGTGATAATCACCAAAATATTTTGATGCCAGCAAAGAAATACAGTGGGGATCAATGGAATAAATTAGGTGCACAACACATTATAGTAAATGATCATAACAATTTACTATTCAATAAGCCCAAAGGTCTAAGTTTTGGTTCCAGCACTTCTTATTTGACAAAAACTATTGGGAGAATTGTAAAAGAAACTAGGTATAGACCAAAATTCACTTCACATACCAAGAAAATGTCAAAATAAGAATTTGATTCAGACATAAAGGGTGATAACTTAATCAATTTAGGGGAACATGGAAGAGTTTACCTGTCAGATTCATAGATAAAGGAAAAATTTAGGGACAAACAAAAGATAGAGAGCATCAAAAAATATATAAAATAGATCATTTTAATTATATTAAATTTAAATAGCTTTGCATATACAAAGCTAATACAACCAAAATTAGAAGAAAAATAGAAAACTGTAAAACAAAATATGGCAAGTGTCTCTGACAAAGGCCTCATTTCTCAAATATTTAAAAGACTGAGTCAAATTTAGAAAAATACAAGTTATTTCCCAATTGATAAATAGTCAAAGGATAAGGATAGAATGTTCAAAGAAATCAAAGCTATAGTCAAATGAAAATGTTCTAAATAACTATTGATTGGAGAAATGTAAATTAAAACCACTCAGATGTATTACTTCAGTCCTATTAGATTGGCTAGTATGGCAGAAAAGAAAACTGATAAATGCTGGAAGAGATATAGGAAAACTGGGACCTGTTGTACTGTAGAGTTGTGAGCTGATTCAACTACATTATAGTGCAATTTGGAACAATATCTAAAGGACATACTTTAGATCCAATAATTTACCACTATTAGATCTGAATCTCAAAAATATTTTTTTAAGAAACGGAAAAGGATATATTTGTACTAAAATATTTACAGTAGATCTTTTTTGTGATAGCTAAAATTTGGAATTAGGGGATGTTCTTCAGTTGGGGAATGATTGGATAAGTTGTGATTTGTTATATGGCAATAGAAAAGCATTGTGCTTTGAGAAAAGACAAACAGGTTGATTTCAGAAAAACCTGGAAAGACTTACATGAACTGATGCACAGGGGAGGGAGCAGAACCAAGAGAGCATTGGATACAGCAAGAGTAACACTTCATGATGGTTAAACTGAATGACTTGGCTACTCAGCAATTTAATGATCCAAGAGAATCTCAAAGGAGTCAAGATGAAAATTGTTATCTGACTCCAGAGAAAGAACCGTTGGAGTCTGAATGCCAACTGAAATGTATTATTTTTACCTCCTTCCTTCCTTCCTACCTTCCTTCCTTTCTTATTTCCTTCCTTCCTTCCCTGCTCCCTTGCTTCCTTCCTTCTTTACTTTTTCCATCCATCCTTCCTTCCTTGCTTCCTTTCTTCTTTCCTTTTTTCCTTCCTTCCCTCCCTGCTTCCTTGATTCCTTCCTTCCTTCTTTCCTTTTCCCTTCCTTCCTTCCTTCCTTCCATCATTCCTTCCTTCCTTTCGTCCTTGATTTCTTCTTTCCCTTCTTTTTTGTTTGACTTTTCTTTCACAAAATTACTAATATGAAAATATTTTACATGTTTGCTCATATATGACCTGTATCAGATTGCTTACTATTTCAGGAAAGGAGGGATAGCAATTAAGGGAAAGGAGGGATTCACTTAAAATGAATGTTAAAATTTGTTTTTATATATAATTGGGAAAAAAATAAAATATTCTTTAAAAAAGAATTACTGTTTATTTAAACAAGTAACTGAGGCATTGCTAAGTGTGAAGGAAGGTCTACAGCTGGGTCCACTTAACTCCTCCTTAAAATGTTACAAGACTACCATGAGGCTGTTAGTGTCTGTTTGAGTTTATCACCAAATGTGAAAGTATGGGATGTGGAATTCAGCTCCTCCCAAGAGGACTTCCATAGTCAAAGTTGGAGGCAACCCTTTGTCTTGGCTTGTCAGGATAGGATGATGGCCTCAGACAGTACTTCCCTTTTGCATCTTTGCCTGTCCCTTGTGGGTTTGGGCATGGCTCATGTAGCTAATGTGAGTCTGACTAGTCACACAAACACACACACACACACACACACACACACACAAGTTATTTATACTAGGGATGCAATAATAATATTTCTAGCTCAGAGTTCCATATTAAATTCCATTCAATAAACACTTAGCAATTGCTTATCATGTGCTAGTCATGGTTTTAATTGAATAGATACTTTACTAGACCTGTGGTCAGATCAATAGATATTATAGAGTCATAGATTTTGAACTGAAAAGCATCTCAGAAGTCATCAGATCTTAGTCTTTTATCTTAAGGGTGAGGAAACTAAGGTACAAAAGATTAAGTGACTTCCCTGGGAACACATAACCAGTTATTATATGAGATGACATTTGAACTCACACCTTCCCAACTCTGAGGTCAATTCTCTGTCTACCATGCCATCTGACTTCTTAAGAGCAGAGCAGGGAGAAGGTCTTCCAAACCTGAGAACTTAAAGGTCATGTAACAAGATTAGCTACTGTTTCTGAAAAGTGCTTGCACCAAAAATGCCTCATCATAATAGTTACATTTATTTGTCACCTACTGTCTACTGTACATGAGGCACTGTGCTAAGCACTTTCTTATCCTTATCTTATTTGATCCTCACAAGCTGGGGAGTAGGGGCTGTCATTATCCACATTTTACAGTTGAGGAAACTGAGTCAAATAGAGAGTAAGTGACTTGCCCAGGTTCCACAGAAAGTAAATATGTGTAGCTTGATTTGAAAAAAATCATGTCATCAAACTCCTAAAGAGACTAGCAATAGATAACGAACCTGGACCAACATAAAGAAGTATGGAGAGAATAGACCAGATACTCCTGTTTTCAGGGCTTTCCGTGGTACCAAACTGCTTCCTAACACCCCAAATATATGCTCCCAATTGGAGTGCCTGTTGCATAGTGCCTAGGATATGTTGGGTGTCAGTGTTGAGTTATTGTTGTGCTCTTTGTGCTTTCTTTTAGGGTTTTCTTGGCATTGATACCACAGTGGTTTGACAACTTCTCTGGTTCATTTTACAGATGAGGAAACTGAAGCAAATAGGGTGAAATGACTTGCCCAGGGTCAGACAGCTAATGCATGTCTTGAGACTAAATTTGAGCTCATGAAGATGGGTCTTACTGATTCCTCAGTGGAGACTGAGGCACTTACCTGCTAGGTGACTCAGTAGATAGAGCACCAGTCCCAGAATCAGGAGGGCCCTGATCAAATCGAGTATCAGACACTTGACCCCAGTGTGTGACCCTGGGAAAGTCACTTAGCCCTAACTGCCTCACATCCAGGACCATCTGCAGTCATCCTGATTCCTTTCTGGTCCTTGGACCCAGATGGCTCCAGAGGAGAAGGTGAGGCTGGAGACTAAGCACCCCCCTCACTCAAATTCAATGCATGTGCTAATCATGGCATCACCTCCCTGCTGTCATGGGGTTTTTTTTTTTAGAATTTTGCAAGGCAATGGGGTTAAGTGGCTTGCCCAAGGCCACACACCTAGGTCATTATTAAGTGTCTGAGACTGGATTTGAACCCAGGTACTTCTGACTCCAAGGCGGGTGCTTTATCCACTGCACCACCTAGCCGCCCTATGGTGGGGTTTTAAGAGTGAAGAACAAACATCCTCAGTCGGGCCCAGAGAGGAGTTCACTGTTTTATCCTAGTAGCTGACCTGCACACCAAAGTCTCCAGGAAATCACCAGAAGTTCCAAGCAAAGTCGTGGTTTCCTCTGAAGGCTTCTTGGTCACCAAATTGGTGGCTCTGGGACCACATGACTTCAGTTCTCATTTTTCTGCCCTGGCCCAAAGCAGACCCTTGGCACTTCCATGAGGGCTCGTGTCTGATTGCTGAACCCAGATCCTGTCAGTGGGTGAAGTACCTTCCCCCTAAACTTGAACCATCTGCATGAAATAACTGAAGGCACGCAGAGTGCCAGGACCACAGGCCTTCAGTTTGGGTCTCTTGGCTTCTGCCCACACAGAATCAAACCTCAGCTCATGCTTCTCCAAATATTTCCTCCCAAACTGTCTACTCCAGTCTTCCTCTGTTTCCCAGCACAGAGCTTCTATTCTTCATGGCTCATTGATGCAATTCACATCATTTCTAATGTTGCTGGAATGCATGTTAAAATAATATATTTTTGCCGGGGAAAAGTGGTATGAAAAGATATTTCAAATATTCTAGCTTAATTCTATGCAGGTGATAGGATCACAGAAAGAAGATATTTTGTCAAGGAGACCCAATTACATTTCAGCAGTCATGGGATTCCAGACTGGTAGACCTGGAAGGGACCTCAGTATCTAGAATGGCAATGCTGGGAGGGATTTGTTAGTAAATAGATTTCAGAGATGAAGCTTGGAGAAACCTTAAGAACACAAAGTGTCAACTAGGAAAAACCTCAGAATATAAATTTCAGCTAGAGGAAACAACCACTTTAGAACATAGAATGTCAGATCTGGAAGAGACCGTAGAATATAGAATATACACTTGGAAAAACCTCCGAACATAGAATGTCAGACATGGGAGAGACCGTAGAATATAGAATATACACTTGGAAAAACCTCCAAACATAGAATGTCAGACATGGGAGAGACCTTAGAATATAGAATATACACTTGGAAAAACCTCCGAACATAGAATGTCAGACATGGGAGAGACCTTAGAATATAGATTGTCAGCTAGGAAAAACCTGAGAACATAGAATGTGGTGCCCTAGGCAAGAATACAGAAGTGGAGAAAGCCATTCTGGGCCATCCTACCTAATCATTGAGACCTTAGAACATAGAATGTCAGCTAGGAAAGCCTAGAATGGCAGTGCTTGAAGGAATCTTAGAACATTAAATTTCAGAATTGGGAGAGATTTTAGAACATAGATTATTAGAACTATCATCTCAAAGCTTGGAGGAACCTTAGACCAAAGAATTTCAGAGCAGGAAATGACCTTGGAGTTTGGAGTATTAAGCTGGAGAACTCCATAGAATCTTTTGAGCTGGAAGAGATTTAGAACACAAAATGTCAAAACTGGGGGAAATCTCAGGACATATAAATACTCTTTTTCACATATAAATGTATGTATATAGAAAGTGCACATATAGATACATGTGTGTGCATATTTTATTTATTTATATATATATGTATATATATGTAAACTCTATAAATATCTATATTAATATCAATATCTAGGCCAGAGCCCTGAGAGACCTGATGTCTAATCTTGTCTAGAGACTAAACGGAGCCTGTGAATTTTGTGTAGCTAATCAGTGACCACCCCAGACACTGTCAAGACCAAAAACGGTAATCTAGGGAAAGAGAAGGGGAGGGATTTAAAAACACATCCACCACATTTTGCCTAAAATGTTTTTCTCCTTATTGCCTCCACTTGATCCTGATTGAAATTCCCTCGACCACTTCCTAGCTAGCCTTGTCATTAAGGCTGGCCTCCAAGGCATGGCCTACCAGGCAGGGTTTGAGTTGCACCAAGTTGTTTACGGGACCGCGCTAGACGCTGGAAATCGTAGCCTCTTCCATGCCAGAGGCAAGTCTGATTGTCCAAAGTAAATGAAAGCCTGTTCAAGTTTCACCAGAAATAAAGCATGGTTTGGGGCTGCAGGAAACGTTCAGCATACAAAAATAAACTTAGCTTTGTTCTGATATGTGGTGGGGGATGGCATCATACCCTTGGTCTGTTCCAACTATAGGGTCTTTCTGAGTGAAATGCTCTGATGAACAAAAATTTTCCAAGCCAATGACACCAGCCTTGCTTTTTCCTCGATCTCTCAGCACTGTGCCTTTCCGGTGGTTTCCTCCATGCTTGGCGTGTTGTCCCTACTCACTTCTGTCTCTTAGTCACCTTTTTTTCCCCAACCCCCAACTCAAGTCTCACCTTCTGCAACAAAACCTTTCAAATATTATGTTTCACCTTCCCCTTCTGAGATTGCCTCCATCATTCCATATGCAGAATAAATCAAAACCCAAATTTATGACTCTTAGATATCCCCTTTTCCACAAAGACTTTCTCACCTCATCCACAATCAACTTCTCATCTACCTATCCTGTCTCATTTCATATCATTCTCCTTCATACCTTCTAGAACAGAACTGGGTAACTAGCTGTTGTCCACATACCAAGATTTCATTTCCTACCTCCAGCCTCAGTGGCTCCCTATTGGTTAGAGGATGAAATATTTCAAGAGTAGGGAAGTGGTATGGTCAGATTTGGGGAGAGTAGGTCACAGATTTCTTATCAATGGAGGTGTTCTAGCAGAGTCCACATAACCATTTGTGGGGTATTTTGAAGAGGAGATTTCCAATCCTGATCCACTGAAGGAGATGATCACTGAAGTCTTGGAAAGTGTCTGGTTTGGAAAGTTGGTGAGAGTTGAATCCCAGTGTCTGCAGAAAGAAGATAATTAGTCCTTATTCTCACAAACTCATTCCCACCTCACACCTTCTGTGTATTGCAGAACTCGGTTTGATAAGTTATCTCTGAATTTCAGCCCCCTTCCTGGAAGATCTCCAGCTTGGATTTGGCATTTCCAAGAGTGTTAACAACCATGCTTGTATTTTGGTTCTGCACTTATTAGGAGTTCTCTGAAAATAGCCTCGAGCTACTTCTGATCTGTTTCCATGGATGTGCTGCTGAAAACTATTACAGCCGAATACATTTTTCAACACCTCTATTTCCACTGGGGATACTTGTGATCAAGATTAAAGTCAGTTCTTTGAAAGAATACCAAAATGGAGAAAGCCATTCTGGGCCTAATCATAGAGACATTGCTTACAATAATGGTGATATCTCAAGGTGTTTGACAAAAGGTCAAACGGAGGGAAGGTTTATCATTAAAATTCAGACTTTAAAATAGCCTTTAGCCATACCACGTTACTCACCAGCTGTCCCCCAAAAGTGTCCTGTACCTTCTGAACTCCAAATTGTTTTTGCTGAAAACAAGAAGATATAGGGGAAAGAGCATGTGACTGATTCAGAAGACCTGTGTTCCAATCTCCATTCTTGCAGTTTACAGATTTGCAGCCTCTTAGAGGTCATAGAATGGAAGGAATATAATATCATAGTCAAGGGGACTTCACTTATTCATTATTAAGAACTGGGAATACAAAAAGAGTTAAAAAATAGTCTCTGCCCTCAGGGAGCTTACAATCTAATAGAAGAGACAAGAAGCAGATGGATAGGTACAAACAAGTGATACACAGGCTAATAGTAAATAATTAAGAGAGAGAGAGAATACTGAAATTAAGAGGGGCTGAGAAAGGCTTTCTATGGAAACAAAGGACACAGCATCCATCCCTACCTGTTTTCCCTTGATTCCCACCTCTCCCCTCCACATCCCAGGCCTGGGTTGAGACTTGTTTCCCTTTCTTCTGAGGTTTCATCTCTTCAAATGCATGTTTGGTTTGAATCAGGTTAGGCTTAGAATTACAGATTATTATTATTTTGTACCCAGTGGTCCCATTTTTGGATGTGGCGATTCTCACTACCCACTCTCAAGAGCCCCTCTGAACTTCTCTCTCTTTCTCTCCGCTTCTGTTGACTACAATCCTTGGGATGAGTTGGACTCCCTTCTCAGCCAATGGCCAGATGGTTACAGGGTCAATGCAAGTCCCCAGGAGATCAAGAAGAGAGACCAATTAAGCTGATTTCTTCCCAAGCCATGTGCCTCTGGAAGCTCTATCTCCTTGGCAACTTCAAGATAACAAATGCTACTTTCCTTCCTCCTTCCCTACCATCCCTTGTGTTCATCCAGTATCTTCTAAATGACCTCCAGTGAATAAAAACCCACGACCGCACGAAGCCATTCATTCTACTTTGGGACAGATCTAGCTCTGGGGTTTTTTTCCTCTCTGATATGAAACCCAAATCTGTCTTTTTGCAAATTCAACAAAATGGTCTTAGTTCTGCCTTCTAGGATCAGATGGAGCAAACACATCTAATCCTTCCTTCATATGGAAGAGAGACTTTCAAATACTTGAAGATAGCTACCTTCCCTTGACTACAATTCAAGGTAACTTCCTTCAGTCTCTGGTCTATGGTAGTTGGGGTTTCCAGTTCCCTCTCCATTCTAATTGTTACCCAGTTACAGCTGCGCCAATCATGCAGTTCACAATGAATTAGTCCTAACAAGTCCCAAAGAAAATAGTAGAAGACTAAGGGTCTTGTTTCCATTAAGTATGGAGGCGAATGATGCAGTGATCCGGAAAGAGGGGGCCACATGAGTGTTTTGCTAGTCAAAAAATAGCCACATGAGTGTTTTTGCTAGTCAAAAAATAGCACCAAGTTTGAATAAAATGTAACTTGATCTCTATGCTTCAGTAAAAGGTGAAAAGGTGGGAAGGATTAGAAAAACTTCTTTAATCTCCCATTTATCAAGGAGAAGGAAATGCTCCCTCAAAAAAGTGCTCCAAAGAAAATGAAGGTGGGGTGGCTAGGTGGCATAGTGGATGAAGCACCAGCCTTAGAGTCAGGAGCACCTGGGTTCAAATCTGGTCTCAGACACTTAATAATTACCTAACTGTGTGGCCTTGGGCAAGCCACTTAACCCCATTTGCCCTGCAAAAACCTAAAGAAAAAAGAAAATGAAAGGGGGAGGGAATATGAAAAAGAAAGGGAAAGGAGGAATCTGCCCTAAGTTAGGAAGTTGGGGGTGAGGGGAGTGTTAGAAAATGTGACAGAGGTAGATGAATCATTGACTACTTGCAGCTATATAATGGATATGCAGCTCTTTCCCTGGAAGGGGAGGAATCTTTGAGAAAGAGAGCAAATCTTATGCTTTGAGGAAAGTCCCCACAATGCAGCACAAATAGGAAACTGAGGCAAACAAGATTAAGTGACTTGCCTAGGATCACACAACCTTCTGACTTCAGATTGGACTCTGTCCACCAGGTCACTTTGCTGCCCCTCAATTTGGGCCCATCATTTTATGAATTAGAGAATAGAGGGACCAATTAGGAGACAAATAAGAAACAACTGAGGTCGATGGAAGATGGCTGAAGCATGGTGGAGTCCTAGTAGTTTTAGCGTAACAAGTAAATAATATAAGGTGAGAGCCAAATATCCTAATAGACTGTTAAATTGCAGCAAGCATCCTGTCTAGAGTAGGAAAGAGAGACAGTGCTGCTGTCCTCTGTCCTGGTCAGGTAATGAATTTGATTCTGGACTCTGTGTGTTAGGAGAAACATTGATAAGACATTGCCCTGGCTGGGGGGTGGGGGTTCATGGGTTTTTATTCATTGAAGGCCATCAGTTTTTTTTATAAAACATGATTCCTGAAGGTTTAGGAACCTTTGATTGGTGGTTTACTTTTGTCATTTCTTGGGGTTTTTTGTCCATGTGTCCAAACTTCCCAGCATTAAACTTCATTAAATGACTTATCTAAGGGACCCAGGAAAGTTGCAGGTCCAAGACTTGAATAAAAATGCTCCCAATTCAAATACAATGTCCTTTTCACTATGCTTTGCCTCCTTCACATCTCTGCCAACCTTCTATCTCACCCAGTCCACTGGCAAGAGGTGCCACCCCCAGGAGACTTTCCTGATACGCAGCACCCCCATTGCTAGGATGCTCACCTTGGAAACAGTGTAGATTTACTTTTTTTTATATTCAGTATTTTCTACATATCTGCAGACAACTTGTTTCTTTGAATAGAATAGAATTACCTTGAGGGGAAGGACTCCTTTATTTTTGAATCCCCTGTTCTTACAATGTTGTGTCTGGCAAACTGGATGTGTTTAGTAAGTGTTTATTACATTATTAAATTGAATAGAGATGGTCTTTCAGGGCTTTTCCCCTTAAACATTAATAAATTTTTTATTTTTCTTTGATTTCCATCCTCATGATTCTTCTTGCTTCCTACTCTCACTTTCCTTACTCTGTCTCTGTGTTACAATGTCTTCCCTTAGAGCCATTACCCATCTTCTTCCTCTATGTAGGTCTTTATTAACTCATTTTTCCATCTATTCCTTTGCTGGTCTTTTCTTCATTATATTTATTTCTTTTTTTAAAAAATTAACATGAGCAGAACAGTTGTAAGCTTTATGCTATGGAAAGATATCTCTAAATCCTCCTGAGGTGACTCACCCTTATAGAGGGACCTGGGTCCCTCCCAGGTCAGGAAGCATCTCCACTAAGAGGTAGTGTGGAACCAAAGAAATGTCCTTCCAAGCTTGGAATTCTCTTCCCCCTCCATGTCACCACTTGGAATCACCATTCTTTTTTTTTGCAAGGCAAATGGGGTTAAATGGCTTGCCCAAGGCCACACGGCTAGGTCATTATTAAGTGTCTGAGGCCAAATTTGAACTCAGGTCCTCCTGACTCCAGGGCCGATGCTCTATCCCCTGCACCACCTAGCCACCCCGGAACCACCATTCTTTAATTCTCAACTCAAGTATAGCTTTCTATGTGAGGGTGTTGCCATCATTATCACAGATGATTACAGATAAAACTCTTTAAACTTTGCAGAGTGCCCTACAAATATCAGCTCAGTGGTTCCCCATCAACCCCAGGAGGTATGTGCTCTAATTATTCCCACTCCACCATTAAGGAAACAGGGGCAGCAAAGTCTGAGTTGCTTGCTCCAGGTCACACCACTAGTAAATGTCTGAAATCAAATTCAAAATCATCTACTTGACTCCAAGTCCAGAGGTCTAGCCACCAAATCATCTCGATGCCCACACCTTCCAGGTCCCCCAGCTCCTTGGTCCTCCCCACTTGCCTTCTACCTATCATCTGGGGAATATAATCCAATCATTATCATCATTGCTTTTGAAAAAGATGTATCATTCCATCACCCCCTGCCACAAAGTTATTTTGTAAATATTTTCATGTTTTATATGTGCCTCTATCATCATCTCTTCTATTTGCATGTAAGTAAGCTCTTGGAGAATTGGATTTTGTATTTTTGTTCCCATGACCCCAATGCCTCACCCAGTCCTTGGCTTGGAACATGAAAAACATCTAATTAAAATTTGCTGGAAATTAAAACAACTCTGAGATTCCACTTCACTATCAGATTAAGTAACAGGACCAAAAGGAAAATGATAAATGTTGGAGAAAATGTGGGAAAATTGATGTTTGGAAGTATTGTGAACTGAGTCAACCATTCTGCAGAACATTTGGAACTATACCCAAAGTTATAAAACCATTCATGCCCTTTGACCCAGAAATGCCACTATTAGGTCTATATCCCAAAGAAGAACAGAAAAGGAGCTACAATGTACAGAAATATCTACAGCTGCTCTTTCAGTAATGGCAAAGAATTGGAAATTGAGGGGATGGCCATCAATGGGGGAATGACTGAACAAGCTGTGTGTGATTGTGATGGAATATGATTGTGTTATAAGAAGTGACTGAACTGGATGCACTCAGAAAAACCTGAAAATATTTACATGAATTGTTGCAAAGTGAAGTGAGCAGAACTAGGAGGACATCATATACAGCAACATTACATGATAATCAGCTACGAATGACTTAGTGTCAGCAAAACAATGATGTAAGACAATTCTGAAAGATTTATGATAAAAATAATCTTTCCAGCTCCAGAAAAAGAATTGATGGAGTCTGAATACAGATCAGAGAAGACTTTGTTTTTCTTTTTTTCTTGGGGTTTTTTTGTCTGTTTTATTTTACAAAATGACTATTAAGGAAATGTATTTTGCATGACTGCATATGTATAATCTATGTCAAATTGCTTGCCTTCTCATTGAGGAGGGAGGACAGGGAGGGAGAGAGGAAATTTGGAACTCAAAATTTTAAGAAACAAGTTAAATATTATTTTCACATATAATTGGGGAAAAATAAAATATTAAATAAAAAATATAAAGATAAATATAGATAAATAAATGTTTGCTGGTAGATGATTGAACATGCACAAGAACACTTCCTTCCTCTGACTCAGTTTCTTCATGTGTAAAATGAGGCTGTAAAAAGTGAAGATACATTCCAGCAGTCAAATTTCAATTCTAGGCTATGAAGAATTTCTAAGAAATCATAAATCCCTTGGCGATGTACAGCCATCTATTTTTGCTTCACGCTTCTTCATTGCTTTCATCTTATCATTACTGGCAGACAGAAGAGAAGCTTGTGAGAAATAGAAATTGAGAAATCATGAGTAAGCATTGATTGTATTTGGGTTCTGATCATATGGAAGGACAAAGAGAAACCAGGCCCGCCCTTGAGAAACGTACTCTACTAGGGTAAATAACACAAAATCGCCCAATTCTAGAAACTAATCAATTTTTGACCCTCTGATCCCATGACCCTATGACTAAGAGAACTTAGAGGACCTTTCTAGCTTTCTCTCCACTCTCTTTATATGACCCTGCATCTAACTGGAGAGGCCAGAGGACAATAGCAGTCAAGTCTTCTAGGAGGAGTGGGGAGAAGACCCTTGAGTTGAACCTCTAAGAAAGATAAAAAATGAAAGAGGATTTCTGGCTCAAGGTCCCGTCCTCCATCTCCTTTACCATCCAGCTACCTCAGCTCTTCCCACAAATTCAATCACTTGGCAGATCTTGCTTATTCCTACCTCCACAGAAGCTTCCTCCACTGACCCCTCTCACTATTCATTTATCCCAAGTCCTTATATCTACTCACCTGGATTTTCCCAGTAGCCTTCTAACTACTTCCCTGAGCCAAGTTTCTCCCCATTCCAGGCTATTTCCATGGTATTCTTCAAGAAATTTTATGTAAATACAGATTTGATCCTACAATTTCCCATTCAGTTCATTCCAGGAGTTTACTGCTGTCTCTCCTATCAAATATCAACTCTTCCACTTAGCTTTTAAAGTCCTCCATTTCTGGTCCCAATCTGTGTCCACCTTCAGCAGACATTGGTCACCAGTTACCCAACTACCCCATCGTCTGTCATTCCAGTGTGAAAAGTTGCCTTCTATACCTGCCTTCTACCTTGTCCTCTGGGGAATCTTAATCCAATCATTATCACCATTTCTTTTGGAAAAGGTGCATCATTCAAAAGTCCCAAGGCTCCATCCAAATCTAGCCCTGTGATGGCCAATACTCTATGAGAGTTGTCTGTCCAGTTAGAATATAAGTTTCATGAAGCCAGGGTTTATCTCTTTTGTATATTAATAGTCAGAACTTAGCATAACATCTGGCATATAAAAGCCCTAAATAAATGCTTTTTCTTTCTTTCTTTCTTTCTTTCTTTCTTTCTTTCCTTCCTTCCTTCCTTCCTTTCTTCCTTTATTAATTCATAATTCTCTTTCCCTCCTCCTTCTGTGCTACTGTGGGTTACTTTTTTTAATTGGTTTTTAATTGAGAGTTTTGTTTCTTACATCACTTTATTATCCCAAATATCCATTCCCCCTTCCTCTCCCAGAGAACTGTCCCATATTACAAATAGCAATTTTTGAAAAGGAAAAAAAATCAGTACAACTGATTGATATGATGAAAAAGTTTGAAAATATGTGCAACATGCAACACCAATGGACTTCCCACCTTCACAAAGGAGTATCTTGTGGAATCTTCTCATATTTCTTTTTTTGAGTTACACTCACATAATTTTGATTTTTGGCTAATCTGAACCATTGAGGGTAGTACTAGCACTAGTGGGCAGCAAATGTACTATAGGAGATTTGATATAATAAAGACAAACAGTTCCTAATAAGAATGACAAGAATTACAAGGACTACTTACATAATGCCCTGGGAAAAGTAGCACCCAAATGCAGTCTTTTGAGGTTGGGCAGGATTATACAATATCTTGCAGCTATGCAAATCTGAGCCCAGAGGCCCAAACAGAAGAGACAAGAAGAGAAATGCAGATTGAGAGGGGAAATAGAGTAGGGAAAGGCTGGTAGAGTTTGGGTAGAGATCCACCAGAGACAGGGGAAAGACCAGAAATCAGAGTGGGACAGGAGCTGGTATGGTATTGAACTTTCCTCTTCCACTGCATCTGCTGCCCAGTCTGGAACAAGCTGCCCCTCCCAGGAAAAGCTTGTCACCTGCAAACTCACCACCAAAACTTCTTGACACCACCTGCCTTAACCTTCTCTCTCCCTCATTGGAAGGCTGTAGGGCAGAGAACCATCCTCCTCCCAATACCTTCCTTTATAGAGATAAGAGAGGACTGACTCTTAGCTCCTCATTCAACTCTGCATTCCTGCCCCCTTTCCTGCCTCCTTTTGTATGGGGAATTAGCTTTATTTTTTTTAATTTTATCCTTAAGATATTGAGTCTGGAAAAAAAATGGATTCTTAATAGATCTTTATTGGATCAGATTAGATATAAAAATAGACATTTAAGGGGGCAGCTAGGTGGCGTAGTGGATAAAGCATCGACCCTGGAGTCAGGAGTACTTGGGTTCAAATACGGTCTCAGACACTTAATAATGACCTAGCTGTGTGGCCTTGGGCAAGCCACTTAAGCCCATTTGCCTTGCAAAAACCTAAAAAAAAAATAGACGGTTAAGAGGAACTTATTTCTCTTCCCTTTTCACCTCCCTCCAAAAGGAGAGTTTTTTATACTAGCATTTGCTCCCTTTTCATGGATCTTCTTAAGCTTGCTTCTTCAAAACGGTAGATTAAGAGGCAGAAGGGACCTTAGAAATCAAGTGCAGCCCTTTTATTTTGGTTGGCTGGTTGGTTAGTTGGTTGTTGGTTGGTTGGTTGGTGGGTTGGTTGGTGGGCTGGCTGGTTGGTTGTTATCCTTCATTCTCAAAGAGGCCCAAAATTCGATCACTATTCTAGAGTCATGTTGTGTCCAACTTTGGCTGATCAGACCAATACAAGCTGAGGATGCTTTCCCACAAGTTGATCACAAATAGTCCATGTGAACATTTGAGGTATATTCTCTAGGCTTGTGAATCTCATGTTTCTTTTGAGCTTTTATTTTACAGATATGGAAATAGAGCTCTGGAGAATTCATATGATTTGCCCATGGTCACACAGCTAGTGTGGATCCAGGTTTCCTAATTCCAGGCCTAGTGTTGTACAATCCTTTCCAAGCTATCTCTCACTTAGGTAAAGATTTATTTTTCCATTGTTCTTCTGAGGTAGACCTTCAATGTTCTTCTAATGTGCTGGAGGCAATAGGCAAGACTGAAGGTCTTAGAACAGTGCCAGATAGATGGTCGTTTATTATTGACTAAAGAGATAGTTGATTTGGTTTCTTTGTTTTTTTTTTAATTTTAAAAAATTAATATATTATATATATATAAAGTAGGGCTCCGCGCCTCTGCTTCTGGGTTGGTGGTCAAAGAGATCCAACTGAAAACACATTTAATGAGCCATTTATTCTATATTTTTTCATAGCATTATAAACTCTCAAGAGCAAAATTGAAACAGATGCTGGAACTTCTCCCATCCCCCATCCCCCATCCCCCATTGAAACCTGGTTTTCATTTTTATTAGTCACAAGCACCAGATGTGTCTGGTGGGGGCTGGGGGGAATAAGGGGAGCTAAAGGGGAACCAGAAGAGGGTGGTGAGGGTGGGTATGACAGGGTGGTGCATGGGAAGAGGTCAAGGACAAGCATCTCCTCTAGAGAGAAAGGGAAGAAGGAAGGAAGGAGGGAAAGAACATGATAGGCAAGAAGAAAGATCCAACCAAAGCCAAGTCCCTGGATGGAGACAGGAATAATTGGAATAAGGACTTTCTTTCTTCCTACCCCTTTTCTGATCAAGACAATTTTTCTTGAGCTCCACAGAGAGCCCTACTGGCGTGGTATACTATCCAAAAGTGGAACGGGCTACCATGATGAGTACTAGGGACCACTCTCTGGAGTCTTCAGACAGAGGCTCAAGATATAGGAATGTTGTAGAGTAATCTTTTTTTAAGTGCAGATTGAAATTGTTGTTTGTCCTTCATTTTCCAGAAGGTCCAATGACATCATGGGGTGATGCCTTGATTTGCATGTAAATTGGATCTAAATGAGGTAGAACTACACAGAAAGTCAATGGCCTCATTCTTCCTCCAGGCATCAAAGTCCAATGGCAAGACAAACGTCAGAATGACTGATGATGGTCACCTTGGCCTCTTCAATGTCTGACCAAGCTCTAAGTTTCTCCACAGTGCCTTGTCCACAGCTAGCTTCACGGTTCTTGGAACAAATCTGTCCATTCCACTGGGAAAGTCTTCACATTAGGGATAATTACCCTTCTAACTCACTGAAAGGTTTGGGCCTCTAACTAGTTAGTTACCATCAACCTGCCAAATGTTTTGCTTGGGTGTGCATGTTACAGCATCTTAGAGTCACAGGTGAAAGTTGAGTGAATAAGGTGGACATAAAGGTGAATGAACAGCCCTCAGACCAGAGGGGCTGGTTCTCCTGAATGCCCCCTAAACCCCACAGATTAAAATTAATGGCTACTGAGCACCTCCCTCTACAAATCTGAAATTCTATAATCCTGCCAGTCAGTCAGCAAGTATTTAGGAAGTGTTTCCAATGGACCAGGGCTGTGCCAAGTCCTGAGTACACAAAGAAAGTGATGAACTCAAAATGCAGAAAAGGACATTTTTGTTGGGATGACCAGTGTCAGAATTTGTTCTATTGAATTGATGATGATGATAATTCTTTTCTCCCTCCTTCTCTCCCTCACTCCTTTCCTTCCTTCCTCCCTCCCTCCCTTTCTTTCTTTCTTTCTTTCTGTCTGTCTGTGTGTCTCTTTCTCTCTGTCTCTGTCTTTCTGTCTTTGTCTGTCTGTCTCTCTATTTGTCTCTCTCTGTCTCCTCTCTGTCTCTCTCTATGTCTCTCTGTCTGTCTCTCTGTCTCTGTCTCTCTGTGTGTATGTGTCTCTTTGTCTCTGTCTATCACACTCTCTCTCTGTTCTGTCTCTGTCTCTGTCTCTCTTTGTCTCTCTCTGTCTCTTTCTCTTTGTGTGTCCCTTTGTCTCTCTCTGTCTCTGTCTCTATGTGTGTATGTGTCTTCTTATCTCTCTCTGTCTCTGTCTCTCTATCATTCTCTCTCTCTGTTCTTTCTCTGTCTCTGTCTCTCTCTGTCTCTCCCTCTCTGTCTCTCCCTCTCTTTGTCTCTGTGTGTCTCTTTGTCTCTCTCTGTCTCTGCCTCCGTTTCTGTCTCTCTCTCTCCATATATATGTATATATATGTTCCTGTATCTCTCTCTCTCTCTCTCTCTCTCTCTCTCTCTCTCTCTCTCTCTCCTTCCTCTATCTTCTTCTGCCTCCCTTTCCCCATCCTTCCTGAAACTGAAAATCACACCCCCTCATCCCTAGAGTGTCACCTTCTAGGCTGTTCCCTCCAGGTAAGGAGAGTTTAATCTATCTAGCTGAACTACACTTCCAAGAATTCTCCAGAGTCAGATCTCCAAGCCTTCTCTGCCCACAGGAAAGATGAGCTCAGTATCCAATGACAATCACAGGAAGGAATTTTGCTTATTGTTAAGCATTTTTCAACACTGAGAAAGAAAAAGGATATTTCTATGTATGTATAATCGCTATATTACTTATGTAGACACATCCATGTTTCTATGAATATATATTTGCCAATAATATTGACTTCCAAGTGAGAGCTCTGTCAAAGACTTATTAGAGAAGCAAACTCACTCAGTGGATGGCTTTTTGCTCTTTGACCCAGTTAGGGTAGTATAGAACATGTCTCCTGGAGACTTCATGCCTGAAAACAGGAAGATTGTTGGGAAAAGAGCAAAACCTCCCCTTTCCAGAGCCTTTCCCTTCCAAGTCGTTTTCCTCCAACAACTCAGTGAAGCCAGAGTCATAAGAACTGGCAAAAAGAGAACACTTTGAACCCAGCACAGTGTTCATTAGAGACACAAAACAGCCCTGGGAAGAAGAGTTTCTTTTTCTTCTTTCTTTCTTTCTTTCTTTCTTTCTTTTTTCCCTTCCTTTCCTTTTCTTTCTCTTCCTTCATTTCCTTTTCTCTTTCTTTTTCTTTCTCTTTTCCTCTTTCATTTCTTTCATTTCTATTTCTTTTTTCTTTTTTCTCTTTCCTTTCTTTCCCTTTCTTTTTCTATTTCCCTTTTTCTCTTTCTTTGCTTTCCCTCTCTCACTTTCTCTTTTTTCTCTCTTTCCTTTTCTTTCTCTTTCTCTTTATTTTTCTCTTTTCCTTTTTCTCTTTCTTTGCTTTCTCTTTTCTCTCTTTTTCTTTCTTTTCTTTCTTTTTCTTTTCTTTCTTTCTTGAACCAGATCTGATATTTCACTAGAGTAAGGAATTCTCTCCAGAAGAAAGTCCCTGTGCCAGTGAAGGGCAGCAGACTTGTCCAGGCTCAGAGAGCCAGGCTATGTCCCCCTCACCTTCCAGGCCCCAACAACCTTGATCTTGGCTCCACTCTGAGCTCTCATAAAGGAGCAAACAGAGGCATCTGAGTTTTCTAGAGAAGGAAGCAGTGAGAGGTGATGGGAAATTTCCACCAGACCTCACAGTCTGTGCTTGGTCTGCCCCGCTCCAGCCCAGGCTTCTCTATCCCAAGGCCCATGAGGGCCCCTCTCAGAGGCAAACCTCAGTTGCCTTTGACAGAAACCATCAGGGGTCATTCTCAGGGTCAAAAATTCCATTGGGATTCTTGTGTGAGTCATATTACATCATCATGTTTACCGGAGTCTGCCTTCCTATAGAAGGATTGTTTCTTCCACCAGGTCCAGGGAGCCCCATTATTCCCATCGTTTTCATGACGTCACCTTCCTGGAATGTTGACCCAAGTCTGGCTGAGGCCTCCTTTAATTGATCTTGCTAGCATTCTAAGAACCTCAATTCTTTTCCATGTCTGGATTGGGTCTGAGGTTTCATTGTGTTATCGATGGGTTTCAGCACAAGGGATCCTGGGAGCTAAAAGTTGGTCTCAGGTCAGTGAAGAAGCAAAGCTCCCCTCCTGCCTCTTGGGCTCCAACCTACCTCATCTTTCGGCCCCTTAGGCTTTGGAGATTGTGAACAGTCAGCAGAGTCGACATTTATGCGAGTTGAGCCAGGACAGTGAGAGCACGCCAGAACCAGAGCTTAATGTTCCTATCAGATGCTGGGACCTAATGAGGAAAGCAGGCTGGAAGAAGTTGACAAAGGGGTCTCCTGGGGGACTTGAAATCTATTTTAAATAAATACAGATGAAAGCAGGGGATTCACTGGGGAGACAGACACTGTGGAAAAGTGGAGATAGTGTTGGCCTGGGATTCAAGGGATAAGAACAAGCCTCCTTGCATCTTCATGAATTGTTCTCTGAAATAAAGGATGGGACCATGGTCCCTTCCATCTCTCCCTTTGCTTTCTGCATTCTTTTCCAAGCTCTGAGGTGCCTCTGCTCTATCCTCTAATGTTACTGCCTGATTTTTATTTTTAATCCCTCAAATGTAACAATGCCTGCCAAGCAATGTGATCAATACATTATTTTTATTAATCTTTTTCTGAGTTCAAATAGTTATAGAAAGATCTATTCTTCTCATCAATAAGCATTGAAGGGGTTAACTAGGTGGCACAGTGGATAGAGCACCACTCCTGGAGTCAAAAGGACCTGAGTTCAAATTCAGTCTCAGATGCTCAATAATTACCTAGCTGTGAGACCTTGGGCAAGTCACTTAACCCCATTGCCTTGCCAAAAAAAAATTTATGTAGCATCTAAATATTAAGCATTGCCTAGCTGCTGGCAAAACAAACAGAGCACTTTGAGACTGTCAAGAGAGAGACAACATTTATATATGAAAGTATATGAATAAAAAATACAAGGATTTAACCTGTGTGTCACTAGAGATTCTCCCTCTTCCCCAGGACTGGTTAGCATGTCCTTTAGCTAACTGTCACTTACTACATCTTGACAGGTTTCTGACCATACAAGCAAATACTTCCCCACTTCTACCTCCCAAAA
This sequence comes from Macrotis lagotis, assembly GCF_037893015.1. NCBI lineage: Eukaryota > Metazoa > Chordata > Mammalia > Peramelemorphia > Peramelidae > Macrotis > Macrotis lagotis. The sequence goes on from NC_133658.1 coordinate 9,828,278, forward strand.
ACATAATCTTTTTTATTTTATTTATTTAAGGTCATGGGGTTAAGTAACTTGCCCAAGGTCACATAGTGAGGCAATTATTAAGTGTCTGAGATCAGATTTGAACTCAGGTTCTCCTGATTCCAGGGCTGGTGCTCTATCCATGTGCCACCTAGTTGCCCCTTGGAGACATAATCTAATCAATTCTGTCATTGTTATTAGAATGTATGTGTGCCAGTCTGTTCTCTTGAACTGCATGCAGCATTCTTGTAACCTTTCCATATGAAAATAAGCCTCCTGGCTCACCCTTCCCCTATGTGTGCTGTTTTCCCTATTAGAATATAAGCTATTTGAGGATAGGTGCTGTCTTTGTCTGTTTGTAGTAAGCAGAATCACAGTGCTTGGTGAGGAGGAAATGCCCAATAAATGCTTTTTTACATTCATTGTTCTATAGCAAATATATAGTTAAATATAAGGTAGCTGGAAAGAGAGGCTATAAAGAAAAAGATGGTGCTGGCATGGTCAGCAAACATTTATTAAGTGTCCTTTATATGCCAGGAACTCTGGGTATACAAAAAAAAGAAAACTGAACCAAATCTTAAGGAATTCACAGTCAAATAAACATGGGAGACAACCAGCACAAACAAAATAGATGCAGGAGAAATTGGGAGAAATCCCAGAGGAAAAGCATTAGCATCGATGGCAATCAGAAAAAGCTTCCTGAAGAAAGTAGGTTTTTTTAAAAAATATATATTTTATTTTTCCCTAGTTACTTATTTTTTTTTGTTTTTGTTTTGTTTTGATTTGAGGTTTTTTGCAAGGTAGTGGGGCTAAGTGGCTTGCCCAAGGCCACACAGCTAGGTAATTATTAAGTGTCTGAGCTGGATTTGAACTCAGGTCCTCCTGACTCCAGGGCTGGTGCCACCTAGCTGTCCCCCACAATTACTTATTAAAACAGTTTTCTCAATATTTTTCAAGTTATAAGTTCCAAATTCTATCCCTCCCTCCTTCTCCCTCCCAAGCAATAAGTTATAGATGTGCAATCATGTGAAACAAGGGAGTCGGATTTTTAGCTGGGACTCGAAGGAAGCTAGGGAAACGGGAGGTGGAGATGAGGAGGGAGAGCATTCCAGACATGAGGGTCAGTCACAGGAAACACCTGGAATCAGAAGATAGAGTTCACTGAATCACAGAGTGTGGAGGGGAAGACAGGGAGGAGCCAAGCCATAAAAGACTTGAAAAGTCAATTAGAGGATTTTCTATTGGATTCTGGAGGCGAGAGGGAGTTAACAGATTTATTGAATAGAGAGGTGACAAATTGAGATATGCACTTTAAGAAGACCACTTGAAAGTGGAATGGGGCTGGCTGGTGGCTATTGCAATGATTCAAGTGTGAGAGGATGAGGGTCTGCACCAGGCAGGGCAGAGGAGAGAAGGGAGGACTTGCCAGAGATGCTGCAAAGGTATAACTGGAACTCAAAGAAAATGAGGGCTTCTTAGAGGCAGAGGGGAGAAGGGAAAATATTTCAGGCATCATTGGCAGCCAATGAAACGGGAAGGACAGAGGAGATGGTGTGTCATATATGAAAAACAGAAAAACACAGTTTGATTTCACTACAGTCTGTAGAAAAGGGAAGGGAAAACATATTTGTGAAGTCCCCACTGTATTGCAGATTTAAATGAAATGCTTTCCAAATATCATTTCTTTTGGTCCTAACAACAGCCCTGGCAGGGAGGGGTTGTTATAATCTTGATTTTACCATTGAGGAAACTAAGGCAGGCAGTGATAAAGTGACTTGCCCTGAGTTAACCAAACTAGTAAGCATCCGAGGCCGAATTTGAACTCAGGTCTTCTTATCTCCAAGCCCCAGAGCCCTATCCACTCCTCCACCTGGCTTCTGGAAAAGGAGGGATGTCTAATGAAACTGGAAATATTGGATTGGGTCTGGTTCTAAGTATCTTTAAAAGAAAAACAGAGGAGTTTACATTTTAGCTTAGAGGCAATAAAAAGATTTTGGAGTTTTTTGAGTGAGTTAAGGACAAAGGAAGGTAGAATGTGGTTATATCTGCCCTTAAGGAAAATCATTTTGACTATAATATGTCGGATGGATGGAGGGAGGGACTACTTTAGAAGTCCATTATACTAGGGCAGATGAGAGAGAGATGATGAGGGGACTTTTGTCAGTAGAGAGAAAGCAAGGGTGACAAGAGATGCTGGGAAGGTAGGAATGACAAGATTTGGGAACTGATTGGATATATGGGATGAGGGAGACTGAGAGGTCCAGGATTATAAATTACCAAGCTGGGAAACAACAAAAATAGAGTAATGGCGATACTGAACTCCGGGATATGTTGAGTTTGAGATGTCTGGAGGAACATCCAGTTTTAAAAGTCCAGTACATTGTTGGATGGACTGGAGATCTTCACCAGAAGTCATCACTGAAAATCACTGAAAAGCTCACCATTCTATGTATGGGAGACAGGCTATGGACATGATGTACCCAGAATCCTGGGTGCAGCCACAACCGGGCTATCCAATGGAGAGCCAACAAAGGAGAATGAGAAGAGCCAGGCAAATCAAGAGACAATAGCATGAGGAAAACTCAGAGAGGAGACAGGATCCAGGAGGGAGGGAGAGCAAAGAGGACTTGAGAAAAGAATGACAGTTTGGGCAATTAAGAGATTCTTGGTCATAGTGAGAACCATTTCAGTTGAGGGATGATATCAGAGGCCAAACCTAAAGGGAGAGATGGGAATCCGGAGGCATCAAGTATGAACAGGTCCTCCTAGCCCCAAGCATTTGACTAGAAAAGAGGGTGGGGGAAAGGAAAGCTTGTAGGATGGGAGCAACGTGAGAAGGTAAGCTCTAGTTGCAGATTTTTGAAGGATGTGGGAGTCTTGGGTCCATTCAGCTGGAATATTCTATATTCTGTGTTCCAAGGCTTCTTTTTAGCCATAATGCTTCAGAGCCTAATTGTGAAGCCATTGCGTGTTCTTTTTGGTCTTTGTGACCAGCTCATTAGAGTCAGCCCTTGCTCTTTCTAAAGCAGGTTATCCATTTTGTGTAATCACCAAGCTTCTGGCTGCCTCTTTCCCCCCTTCCACCTGGCTTCCTGCCAGTGGCTGAGATTTCTCTGCTCATTAGCACCTCCACCACAACCAAGGGAGAGAAATCAGAAGAGAAAACTCACTTAGCAGCGGAATTGGCTCCTTCAAGATGCCTTCAGAAGGGTCTGTGAAAAGAGGGGGTGTGTGACCAAGGAAATGTGGGGAAGTGCTAGTGTTGGGTTTGGGTTCAGGTTTTTAATTTACAGAGAGTTTTCAAGTTTCCTGTCCTCTCTGTCTTCAGCTGACAGAGGCAAGTGAGGATCAATCAGTAAACATTTATTAAGTGCCTACTATGGGCCAGTCCCATGGTAGATGTTCAGGGTGCAAGAATGCTTCCTTTCCTCCAAAAGCTGCTATTTGATTGAATGAGGGATGCTCTTCATCACACTGGGTAAGCCCTGAGAGGTCATAAGTTCTGTGAAAATGTAATTGTTCTAATTCTTATTGCCACTTCTTATCACTCGTGCTAATCATTATAATGGTTACCATTATTATTATCATTATTATTGCAACAATGATGACAATGAGAATAATAGCATTTATATAGTGAATTTAGCTTGCCAAAGCACCTTATCAATATTATCTCTTTTCATCCTTATTCTGTCTCTGGGAAAAGGTGCATCATCATCATCATCATCATCACTTACATAGCATATTCACATGGTATATGAAGGCTGCCAAAGCATTTTGCAAGTATTATCTCATTTTATCCTCACAATAACACTGGAAGTCGGGGTGGTTAGGTGGCACAGTGGATAGAGCACTGGCCCTGGAATCAGGAGGACCTGAGTTCAAATCCGAACTCAGACACTTAATAATTGCCTAGCTGTGTGACCTTGGGCAACCTCACCACATTGCTGTGCAAAAAAACTTAAAGAAAAACACTGGGAGTTGGTGCTATTATTTCTTTTGTAATGATGATGATGATGATGATGATGATGATGATGATGATAGCATGTCTATATCATATTTATATTTCCCCAGCACTTTTGCTCACTGTATCCTCACAAGAACCCTGGGAGTAGACGCTATTATTTCTTCTGTAATAATATTAATAATAATAGCCACAATGATAATGTTTCTATCATATTACTATTTCCACAGCACTTTTGCTCACTGTACCCTCACAAGAAGCCTGGGAGTAGACGCTATTATTTCTTCTGTAATAATATTAATAATAATAGCCACAATGATAATGTTTCTATCATATTACTATTTCCACAGCACTTTTGCTCACTGTACCCTCACAACAACCCTGGGAGTAGACGCTATTATTTCTTCTGTAATAATAATATTAGCAATAACAATAACATTTCTATAGCATATTACCACTTCCCAAGCACTTGTACGCATTGTATCCTCACCACAATCCTGGGAGTAGATGCTTTTATCCCTTCCACAACATTAATAACACTTCTAAAGCATATTTCCAAAACACTTTATGAATAATACCTAATTTTTTCCTCACAACAATATGGGAGTAGACACTATGATTATCTCTCAAAATTATATTAATAATAGTAATAGCATTTTACCAGCCTATTAAAATTTCCAGAGCACTTTAGGAATATTACCTCATTTTATCCTCACAGTTCTCAACCCCAAGAGTTGGTACAATGATTATCTCCCAATATCATAATCCCAAGTGCCACTTTCATGCATCTTCATACTTACAGAGCTCTCCCCATGCATTTTTTTCTTTGATCTCTTATTTTTGAAAGTCAGAGAACAGTTTGATGTGGAGTCCTTAATAGACCTCAGATTTCATCAATTCCGTAGTTCTCTTTTCTTTTGCCTGCCCATCCTATGTGAGTCTCCCCTGAGTCTCTTTCTCTAATACATTTCCCCAACACCATTCCTGATACCACTCCTTCTTTGTAATGAGTTGCAGAATTCTCACACCCACCATCTTCCTCTCCATTATCCTTTGGACAATCTTCAATTTTAATTCCTTGGAGATAGTGGTATCCAATAGTTGAGAACCTTATAGAATCCCTGGAAAAATGGTTTGGTACAAAGACAAGGTGTTGTTTCATGGAAACACTGAGGGTCATTACAGTGCCTTTGATTACTAGAGGTATAAATTCACCTTCATTCCATTTTGATTTGATTCTAAACCAAGTTCATTGTTCAACTATAGAACTAGTTTTTATCTCTATTTGGCAGAGGAAAAGCCCAGGGAGGAGTAATGATTTGTTCCCAATGACCTAGAAAGAAACCAATCAATCAATCAACCAACACTTAGTATCAGCCAGACTATGATAGGGATGGAAGATGGGGGCAGGGGGCGGGGGCAGGAATAAAAAATTTCATGCCTTGTATGTGTGTGTGTGTGTGTGTGTGTGTGTGTGTGTGTGTGTGTGTGTGATTTTCTAGATAAAGGAAAATTCTGAAGCAGTAAACTCCTTCTGCCAGTAAAGGTTGCCATCCCTTTTCTGAAACTTGCCCTCTTAGAAAACTGTCTATGACACTCATAGGTCAAACAACTTGCCCAGACTCACAGACAGATAATATTAGAACCAGGACCTGAACCTGGGTCTTCTGGGCTATATTCTCTCCTCTCTTTTCTCATCTTGACTCCTTGGTGAATATGTTTCATTCTATACCATCTCCTTCTCTTGACCCCTAATAGGCCCCTAGTCATAGGTCCAACTATACCCTGGGAGGATTCAACCTTGGACGACTCCCACCTCCTGCAATCCCTCACACGTGAGGCTAAATGAAGGTGGAGAAAATCGTACAACCCTTCTGACTGGCTCCTCTACAAATGTTCATTTTACAGCCTCGACCAGGGCCTCACGGCTACTCAGCAACTTTTCTACTTTTTTTTTAAATCAATCTCCATAGCATCTCTTCCAAATTTGTCATTCCTCCTCAAGCTTCCCATGGTTTCCCTTTCCCCTTCCCTCTCAGATAAGAGCCCTGAGCAAAGGCCATTTGCCCATACCCCCCCTTTTGTCCCCTCTTTTGTCTTCTCCCATTGCTCAGGTGCCTTCCCCCAATATCTCCACCCTGATCCCAGTCTCACATGTAGAAGTGACATCACTCCTAACCCTGTAGAAACCTGCCCGAGTGATCCTGTTCCATCCCACCTCCTCCAACAGACTTCCCCCTCTGTCATTCTCAATCATTTATCTTCAACCTCTTCCTGGCTCCCTGCTCCTTCTCTAGAACCTTCAAACATTCCCATGTTTCTTCAATGCTCAAAACATCCTCCCTGATCCTTCTGTCTCTATTATCATCCTATCTTCTATTATATCCTATTTAGCCTTTCCTTGAAAAGATGATCTCAAAGAGGTGAGCCTACTTTCTTTCTTCTCAGTCTCTTCTTAACCTCTTACAGTCCACCATCAGCCCTTATCATTCCTCCAAAACTGCTCTCTCTGCCAATTATTTTGCTGGGTCATTTTTCAGTCGTGACCAACTTTTTGAGACTTCATTGGGGTTTTCTTTCAAAGATACTGAAGTGGTTGGCCATTTCCTTTTCCAACTCATTTGACAGATGGGTAAACTAAGACAAACAGGTGAAGTCACTTGTCCAAAGTCAGAAGGTTAGTAAATGTCTGAGGCAGAGTTTTAATTTAGGAAGAGGAGTCTTCTAGAACCATCTAGCTACCTCCCAAAAGATACTAATGATCTATTAATTGCCAAATCCAATAGCCTTTTCTCAGTCTACATTCTACTTGATTTTTCTGTGACCTCTGACATTCTTGCTCCCTTTCTCCTATACTCCTCTCTAGGATTTTAGGACAGGTCCCTCTCCTGGTTCTTCTCCCACCTCCCAGATCAAGCCTTCTTAGTCTGCTAGATCTTCTTCCAAGTCATAGTTTCTAATCATCAGTATCTAACAGGGTTCTATCCTGGGTCCTCTTCTCTTTTCCATTTAAACTATCATCAACGATATATGCTAACTATCATGTTATGATATGTCTCTGATTTTCAAACCTAGCTGTCTTGCCCTAAATTCTGTTCTGATCTCCAGGCTCACATCTCCAACTGCTTTTTGGACATCTTGAACAGAATATATAGAAGAGATCCTATACTCAATATATCCAAAATTAACCTCTTGATCTTTCCCCTGTATCCTTCCCCCTCCAAATTTTCCTATTACTGTCAAGGGTACCACCATTCCCCCATTCCCAAAGATCACAGCCTAGATATCATCCTATCACTCACATCTGGATTACTGTCATAACTACTGAGGGATCTGCCTGCCTCAAGTCTCTCCCCACTCCGGTCCATCCTCCATTCAGATGACAAAGCAATTTTCCTAAAGTACAGGTCTGGCCATATCACTCCTTTTATCAACCATGTCCAGTGGCCGCCTATGTTATATGGACCTCATTACTGTATGCCTGTGAAACCTTGGGCAGTCTGTGAGCACCATCTTAGGAAACAGAATCACTTCCAATTGTCTTAGGAAGGTCCTAAAGATCATCTGGCAGGAAAGGATACCAAGTCCTTTCTTGAGCTAAACTGTCAAGTATTCAAACATTACTACAGAGTTCAACCACAAGGGACTAGGCACATTGTTCAAATGTCAAAAATGCACTTATCAAAAAGACTATTTTATGGGGAACTCACACAGGATGGGTGCTTACAGGGGAGTCAGAAAAAGTGATACTGAGACACCCTGAAGGTCTCACTTAAGAACTTTAGAATTGGGGGCACCTAGGTGGTGCAGTGGATAGAGCACCAACCCTGGAGTCAAAAGGACCTGAGTTCAAATCCAGCCTCAAACACTTAAAACTTACCTGTGTGACCTTGGGTAAGTCACCTAACCCCACTGCCTTGCAAAACAAAAAAGAAAAATAGTTCAAGAACTTTAGAATTGATAGTATAGCATAGGAAACCCTGCACAGGACCGCCCAGCCTGGCATGCCCTCATCAGAGAGGGGGGCAGTGCTCTAGGAGGAAGGCAGAATTGAAGCAGGAAATGTGAGATGCACAAGTTTAGAGAACTCACCCCAGGTGTTCACATGGACTCGCTGTGCCTGAGCTGAGCTCCTACCGGTCTGATCAACCACAATCCAGACACATAATAATTTGTCTCTAACATAGTGATGTCATTTTAGTCTTCTTGGATAAAGGACACTGTCTCCAGGGACAAATAGCAAATGCTCTTTTGGATATTCAAAGTCTGTCAAAACCGAGTCTCTTAGACCAGCACCTCACACCCATTACCAAGATAAGATCCAAGTGGATACAGGGTTCAGACATAAAAAACAATACTATAAGCAAACTAGAAGATCAGGGACTAGTTTATCTGTCAGATCGGTGGAAAGGGGAGCAGTTTGTGACTAAGGAAGACATGGAGAACATCACTAAAAACAAACTAGACAATGTTGAGTACATTAAATTAAAAGGCATTCCAGGCGGCTAGGTTGCACAGTGGATAGAGACTGGCCCTGGAGTCAGGAGGACCTGAGTTCAAATGTGACCTCAGACACTTAATAATTACCTAGCTGTGTGGCCTTGGGCATGCCACTTAACCCCATTGCCTTGCAAAAAAAAAAAAAAAACTAAAAAGCTTTTTCACAGACAAAACCACTGTAACCAAGATCAAAAGAAATGTAGTAAATTAGGAAATAATTTTTACAACTAATATTTCTGACAAAGGACTCATTTCTAAAATATCCAGAGAACTGAGTCAAATTTAAAAAAAAAATAAGCCATTCCCCAATTGAAAAATGGTCAAAGGACATGAAAAAGCAATTTACAGCTGAGGAAATCAAAGTGATCCATAGGCATAAGAAAAGTTGCTCTAAATCACTACTTACAAGAGAAATGCAAATTAAATCAACTCTGAGATACCACCTCACACCCCTCAGACTAGCCAATATGACCAGAAAGGATAAAGATCAATGTTGGAAGGAACATGGGAAATCTGGGACACTAATACATTGTTGGTGGAGCTGTGAACTCATCCAACCTTTCTGGAAGAGCAGTCTGGAACTATTCCCAAAGTGCAACAAAAATGTGCATCAGCAATAACATTACTGGTCTATATCCTGAAGAGATGATGAAAAGGGTAAAAACATCACTTGTACAAAAATATTCCTAGCAGCCCTGTTTTGTTGTAGCAAAGAATTGGAAATCAAGTAAATGTCCTTCAATTGGGGAATGGCTTAGCAAACTGTGGTCTACATATGTCATGGAACACGAATGTTCTATTAGAAACCAGGAGGGACGGGAATTCAGGGAAGCCTGGAGGGATCTGCATGAAACGATGTTGAACAAGATGAGCAGAACCAGAAAAACACTGTACACCCTAACAGCAACATAGGGGTGATGACCAACCTTGATGGACTCACTCATTCCATCAAGACTGGCAAATTGCCTTCTGTGGGGGGGTGGGGGGAGGAAAAATTGTAAAACTCAAAATAAATAAAATCTTTAAAAACAAAAAGATAAGGGGCGGCTAGGTGCCGCAGTGGATAAAGCACCGGCCTTGGAGTCAGGAGTACCTGGGTTCAAATCCGGTCTCAGACATTTAATAATTACCTAGCTGTGTGGCCTTGGGCAAGCCACTTAACCCCATTGCCTTGCAAAAAAAAGAGAGATAAAAGAAAAAACCCAGTCCCTTCCCACCATTCCAGTCTTATACATATTCCTCAGCAAGTACTCCTCTACCCAAAGACATTGATCTCCTGGAGAGTTCATAAATAAGACTCCGTCTCTCAGCTCTGGGCAGTCGGGCTTTTTTTTTTCTTAGTCTATCCAGGGCTTAACACGTGTCTGATAAATAGTAGGCACTTACCAGATGCCTACTGACTGGCTGATTTGGGAAAATCTCCCTCTAGAGCCTGGTTACAAATTCTTCTCCAATGGATAACCATGCAAGATATGTAGCCTTCTGCTGCCCTTTATCACCACAATTTATCACTGCAAAACCATGACTAGTTTTATACCTCCAAGGAGATTATTGGAAACAAGAAAAGACCTATCTATGCAAATATATTCATTGCATTGCTTTTGTAATTACAACATTGGGAACCCTACCACACATCTGATGTTTAGGGAATTGATAAACAAACCTTAGTGCAGCAACATCATGATAGATTATTGTGCCATAAGGAAAAGTGGGTTTGACCAATCCAGAAAAATCCAGGAATAGACATTGTGATAGGGTAGAGAAAAAGCTGAGTCAACTGCCCCCAATAGAACTGGACTGAATCTTTTTTACATTCCCCATGTGTTAAATGATAGAAGGGCAGTGAGTAGGCTTCAGGAGACAGAAACAACATTAGACAAGATATTTGACCTGAATTTCTCTACTTTTCTTTCTCTGTCTCTGTGTCTGTCTCTGTCGGTCTCTGTCTGTCTCTGTATCTCTCTGTCTCTGTCTCTCTCTCTCTCTCTCTCTCTCTTTCATACACTATTTCTCCTCATTCCTCTCCCCTTTTCTCTTCTTCCTCTCCATCTCTCTCTCTCTACTTATCTATCTATCTATCCATCTATCTATCTATCTCTGTCTGTGTCTGTGTGTGTCTCTCTCCATTTTAGAAGAATACATTTTGTGATGGTTTATGAACATTTGGGTTTCTCTGCAGGAGCAAAACAAAATTTATTTTTAAAGAATCTAAGTTACATTCAAATTGTGTTTCATTTGGGCAATTATCCCCAAGCACACTCCTTCCTGCTTTGGGAATCTTTCATATGGTAAAGTGTTTATGAGCATCAGAGGGAAGCATGATCACAATTCCCAAATAGTTTAAGTTGCTGTCACCTGGAAAAGGAATTAACCTACCTCTGTCTGGCCCCAAAGGAAAGAACCAGGAATCATGGATATGTTGCAGAGAAGAATATTTAGAATCAAATGAAAGGAAGAAACAACCCTGAAAAAGCTTTTCTAACAAAAGGGAATTGAGTTCCAAAGGGAAAGAAAGATTGTATGAGAAATAGTATGACTTACTGGCTAGGCTGCTAACCTTGAAAGAAGAATTGAGTTCAGATTCTTCATTTGCTATCTTTTTGACTTTGGGCTATTCATTCTGCTGCTGTGTGCCTTAGCTTCCTTATCTTTAACATGAGAGGTTTGAAATCAATGTCCTGAAATAACATCATCATGATCTAAATTGAATATTGTACAGTTTATCTTCAATCAAAGATTTTTTTTTTGTCTGGTCATTTGCAATGGTGCCCCCATTTGGGGTTTTCTTGGCAAAGACACTGGAGTGGTTTGCCATTTTCTTCCCCATTCATTTTATAGATGAGGAAACTGAGTCAAACAAGTTGAAAGCAAAATGCTCAGGCTCACAGAGCTCATGAGTATCTTAGGTTAGATTTGAACTCAGGAGGATGAGTTTTCCTAACCCCAGGGTCAGCACTCTGTCTACTGCACCACTTAGTTGCCCATATTAGCTGTGTCATCATCTGAGGTCAGATTTGAACTCAGATCTTCCTGACTCCCTGCCCAGCTCTGTCCACTGGGCCAACTAAATAGCCCAAAAAAAGACTTGCTGCCCATTTCTACCAATGAAACATCATAAAATCCTAGATCCCAGCGTTAGTGAGTTTGATGCTCCCCCCATTGTAGATGCAAAAATTAAGAATTTCATTCAGGTCTTGGCATCAGAGTCTAGGGAGTGTGAAGCGATGAGGAGGAAGAACAATGGCTTTGACTTTAAGGAGGTACAAATCCTGGCTCCATCTCTTGTGAGCTAATAACTTTAATACAGGATCTCTTGGGTCTCCATAACCCCATCTAGAAAATGGGGAGACAAAAACTTATCCTTCTGAACTCACAGGGCTTTTGCAGATGAAATACTATGGAGATAACAAAAGTCAAAAAAGAAGCTATATTTTTCCCCTTGCAAAAAATTCATTCTGTAGTTTATGGTTCTTTTGCAGGGTTTTATTTTTTTATGGGGGGTGGAAGAGAAGTTTGCAAATAAAACCCCTTAATAAACTCCAACAACTCTCATTTCTCTGGCATTTATTTCTGTATTTATAATAGTCTTTCATATGATCCTGTACATTAGAAGATGCTAATATAATACTACAAATTATTATTCACCCTATTTTACATATGGAGAAAGTGGGGCTGTGAATGATAAGTGACCAGAATCACCAAGGATAAATATCTAAATCAAAATTTGAACACAGAACTCTTGGTTTTCTGAATTTTAACACCCTTCCTACTATGCCAGGCTGACTCACATTGACAGTCTATTAAGGGAGACATCATACAAACAACAATGTGCAAACCAGATGTATCAGGATAAATTAGAGATAATCAATAGAGTGAAGCATGCCAAGAAATTAACATTATCCTATTTTAATAATAATTATTTATTGGGATCTCCCTTTTCCTTTTTATTTTCTATAAAGACTCAACTCCTTTAAAAGTCAAGTCAGTCTCTGAAGGTAATGACTTGCTGAGGAAAATGTTCCTAGCCCCCAAGAAATGTGCTAGTCCATTTTCCTTCATTAGAATTTAGGGTGCCCCAGATTATGAAGGAGAAAACCAACCAGAGTGGCTTGGCTAGAGATGGGTTCTTTTATCTAGAATGCTGGACACTGATGTCTCATGATCAAGCACCATTCTCAGCAGGTGGAGCTGAAGACTCTCAGCCCACCTTCTCATTAAATGTCCACCAAATAGTGTTGATTTTCACTTGTCAGGAGACTTCCCTATCACAAAGGGCATTTCAGGGTCCCCCTTGGGATCTTTGGTTACTGAGGGAAAGTACTGACCATCAATTTATTGATTGTTGAATATTGATTATTAATTACCCAGAAACTCTGTCTTTGGGGATTTTAATTTGTCTCAGTGCTCAGGACATGAACCTAAACTGAACTTTAAATAATTTTTCATCAGCTTTGGAAGTGGGAGGGGTTGGAAAGGTCGTGTTTAAGAGCCAAAGAGTACTGAAGAGAGGGGGGAAATGGGAGAAAGACATTTCTCTTTCATTAGAAGCCAGGCTCCCCCAGATCTGAGCTCGGTGTAGACCATGTTTGGGGCCAGCGCAAAGAGTCCCTTAATGGAAAGGATGCCTGATCTGAGGCATATAGCCACGTAGAGGTTCTTCCTACTAGATGTGGAACCCCATCCGGTCTCTGGAGACAAATACAAATCGATCTTTAGTTCTCAGTCCCTTTTTTGACCCTCAGATAGGTTTAGGGCTCATCTGTTTTGTTTCCTTTCCTTTTGTGATCAGCCTCTTTCTATCATAACCCACTTGAATCTCCCTTGACATCATTAGGGATCCATTAGAGAAAAGCAGGGTGCCCACTTTTGGTTTTGCAGAGACCCTTGGAGAGATTTTATTTAACCCCCTATCTGGATGAACGTTTGGTAGGAGATTGGAACGGGAGAATTAATTGCCCTGGGGGCTACAAGGACCTAGAAGAATTGACATATAATGATTCTCTAAAGTGTGTGAAGGCAACTAGCACGGTCATCTTCAAGCCTGCTGTTCTCCAGACCAAACATGCCCCCATTCTTTCAACTAGCTCTCTTATAGGCAGGGAAGCCAGGTGGTGTAGTGGGTAGAGCCCTGACCTTGGCGTCGGGAGGATGGGAGTTCAAATCCAGATTCAGACACTTTACACTTACTAGCTAGTGTGGCCTTGGGCAAGTCACTTAATCCTGATTAAGGTCCATTTCCACTTATCCTGATTCCTATCTGGCCATTGGACCCAGATGACTCTGGAGGAGAAAAATGAGGCTGATGACTCAGCACAACAGCCCCTCACTCAAATTCAATTCGTGAGCTTGTCATGGATGGCCATCACCTTCCTCGTGACAAGTCTTCTTTGAGAATGAAGGTCAAACATCATCATCATCTCTTATAGGAACGATTTGTAGATCCTTCATCATTTTGGTCACTCCCTTCTCTAATTTATCAATATTCTTCCTAATATGTGATCCTTAAAATTGGTCACAAACCCCCCAGATGTGATTTAAGAATACAGTTTGGAGGTAAGTATTCTTTCAATGCAGCTTAAGGTTATAAATGTGAGGGCAGCTAGGTGGTATAGTAGATAGAGCACCAACCCTGGAGTCAGGAGGATCTGAGTTCAAATCTAACCTCAGATGCTTAATAATTACCTAGCTGTGAATCCTTGGCTAAGTCACTTAAGCCAATTGCTTTGCAAAAAGCCAAAAAAAAAAAAGTTTATATGAGTGCTTTTTTGGCCCCCATACAGGGCTGTTGAATCATATTGAGCTTATACTTGACTAAAACCTACAGAGCTTTTAAACATAAAATGATATCTAACCAGGCCCTCACTCTCTTGTACTTTTGAGGTTAATTATTTGAACCAAGGAGGTTTATATTTATTATTATTATTATTTGTATTTATTTATTTATATTTATTCATATTAATTGTCACATTATTAGATTTGACCCAATATTCTCACCATCTGAAAGCTTTCTTGATCTTGAGTTTGTCATATAACTTGTTTGATATCTCCTTCATTTTGTACCATCTGCAAACTGGATGACCATAATATGCAAACTTTTTATACAGTCCATTGACAAAAGGGCTAGGTAGCAGAATCTTTCCAATAGAGATCTCCTTCCGAGTTGACAACAAGCCACTGATGACTATAATTTTTCAACCAGTTGGTCTATCGATTCCAAAACCAACCAACTCTACCATGGTCTGATCCACATTATTTCCTTCATAACCAATAGGAACAGGTTGAAGATCATAATCAAATGCTCCCCCAAAACCTGGATAAATTCTATCTACAAAGCTTCCATTGACAATGAAAATAATGTTAGACTGTCTTGACTCTGATGAAGCTGTGCCAGATCTTCATCATCTTTTGTCTTCTCCATGATTATTTCCAATCTCTTTAATAATATGTATCTCTCTGCATATGTATTACTTATCAATTTACTTATTAACTCAGGAAGAGGGAGAATTCAAAACTCAAAGTTTTGAAATATAAATTTTAAAAAAAATGTTTTTATTTGGGATTGGGAAAAATATTCAAATAATAATAGTATGTGTACTCTAGAATTTTACCAGGAATCAATACAAAGTTTATTAATTTATATTTGCCGGCTCTTTTGGTTTGCCATTGTTGACATTTGGGACAAAAGCTGCCCTTCTATCTCCTCCCTTCTCCACATTATTCCATAGATAGATAGCAGTAGATAGTCTACCACAATTAGGAATTCTTTCAGTTATCTTGTGGTCTGACTCTCCAGGCATGTTCACTTAAACTCATAAATGTCAGCTAAGTGAATTTCTTATTATTCCCTTACTTATTTTCTGTTTCAGATCCCTATTAGTCATTTTTCTTCTGTTCTATCCAGTCTAAATATCATTCTTCTTGGCCATGAAATTGGAAGGAAAATAAAAAAATTGAGTAATTCTGCCTTTTAATTTTAGTTTGAAATTGATCCTCTTCTTTTCCCCAAAATCATTAGCAGAAACCAATTTTACTGTTGCCCCTAACATTCTTCCTCCACTCTGGCTCCTTGGGAACTTTCTATCTCCTGGCTCTGTTTTTATAGGACCATACCATCCTTTTGAATTCATATTCTATTACTTACCTCGTTTCCAAGTTCAATTCATGTCTTTAAAAAATCTAAATTAGCTGCTGAGTTTTCAGAACCATCTAAATCAGAGACCGTAAAGATCTAGCTCCTCCCTTTGCCTCCTGCTCTCCTTTCTCCTGTATTATAGCTATTTTCTTGAGCCCCTGGATTGGAAGAGATCAGTAGCACTCTTCTTTTTTTAACCCTTGCCTTTTAGGCTCTCCTTCTCATTAGGTTTTCAAGACTCTAGAGTAGCCCATTTTTACCAAACCTCATGACGTGCACTCCATCCCTGGCCAAGCATCCCTCATTCATGGGATTCACAGCTAAAAAGTATAAAATTTATTACCTGGAAAGTCTTTTCTACCATCCAGAGCAATTCCCTCACTTTACAGATTTGGAAACTAAGGTCCAGAGAAGTAAAATAATTTATCAGAAGTCACAAAGAAATTAGTATTGAAACTAGGACTAAAACTCATTTTGATTATTTTTTCCCATTCCAAATTCTTTCCATTATGAATCATATCACTGGAAAGGTGACCACAGAGGACATCTAGTCCAACCCCTTTATTTTTACACTTGAGAGGAAGAAAAATTACTTACTGGAAGTAACTAGGTAATGATTAACAGACCTAGAATTTAAGTCCAGATCATGTCTCCAGCTCTCCTCACAATGAGCAGGAGGATATATTTGAAGAGAGTTCCATACTTGAAATTAGAAAGAGCTGTGTTCAAATTCAAACCTTGACAAAAGTGATTTTTTCTCTCTGAGTCTTAGTTGCAAAATTGGACTTACACATACAGTATCACCTTTGAAGGACTGTCATTATATATACATTTCTTTTGAATATTTGAGGCACTCCAGAAATACTATTGTTTTAAGAATAACATTGGTTTGCCTAACAAAACCAACCAGAAAACTAATGCTATTATGATTGACAGTGGCAATAGAAAGGACAAGGAAAGATTTTTTTCTGAATTTGGACATAAAAGCTGTGGCTTTGCATCCTATGAACTCTCTGTGTAACCTTGGCTAAATTGGCTAAATTGTCCCTTTTTGAGCTTCAAATCCTTCTTTTGTAAAATAGGCAAGATTGGAGCTAGTTTGCCTCCTTCTTGAAACAATGTCTCCTTGGCCTTGAAGGTGGTCAGCATTCTGATTACTAGGCTACTTTACTTCTTTTAAAGAGACCAAGGTCTCTCATTGCATCCAGCTTCATCTCCAATCATCCTAACCCATATTTGGCCACTGGACCCAGATGACTCTGAAAATGAGACTGGTGACTTTGCCCTGAATCTCCTCATTTAAATCCAACTCACTTGCATGTCATAAAATCACCTCTTTGATGTCATGGTCTCCTTTGAGAATGAAGGGCAAAAACATCAGTAAAAACTAATATAAGTAATCAGCTACTTCTGCAAACTCCATTGAGCACACAGTTATCAGAAGATATAAGGTCTGTCTCGTGCCTAATCATAAAAACTAGGGCAATTGGCTTGTATCCATTCAGTCAGTCATTCAACAAATATGCTTTCAAAGCCTGTTGGGTACCACTGTACCAGGTACTAGGGACACAAAAACATTAACAAAGATCTCTCTACCTTTCATTATATATGCATGTCACTAATATGACAATGAAAATTATATTATAAATACAAATACAAAATAAATATGAAAATAGATACAAAATATGGGGATGGGGAAGGAAAGTCCTATTAACTAGCAAGATGGGCAAAGTCTTCAAGTAGAATGTCCTTGAAATAAGTCTTGACAAAAGCCGGGAGTTCTAGGAGGCTGAGGTTCAGGGAAGAGGGCATTTGAGAAATGAACAGCACATGCAAAGGCATGGTGATAGGACATGGAATGTCAGTCTTTGGAGGCCAGCAAATAGTCTGATTTGACTAGGAAAGGGGGTAGGCATGAAGGAGAGTTGTGTGGAAATCCTAAAGCTGCTGGGGGGATTGGGTGGGGGCAGGTTAAATTCCCAACAAAGAAGTGGCTTTGTTTTTATTTTCTTTTTTTGTCTTCAAAGCAATAGGGAGCCACAGAACTTCTTGAGTAGAGGAGACTCATGGAGTTCCCAAGCGCCTACTCTGATCCCAGGGAGGAATGTATTCCATGAACAAAAGTATCTTCAGGACTCAAACTAGTCTGCTGCCTCTCCCATTCTTATATTTAAGTTCTAAACTTAGCTAGGAAAAAAATAAAGCCAATTCATGGATTGGTTTCTTGTAGCAGAATGTCATTCAATCTCCCCAGAATTTAGCCAAAGTTGTATTTTTCCAAGTTCCACTTAACTTCTCCAAATAAACCGAGACACTCCATCCTAAATTGTTTCCACCCAATGTTTGAATCAGACTCCCAGAATTTTTCAAATGACATCTCTAACATGTTTCCTCCGGATGCTAGAAACTGCCAAGAAATCATTCCAGGGAGTAAAAGTTTCATGAATCTGGCAAGAGAGAGAGAATAAATAATGACCTTTTCTCATTGCCAGCAAATCTAAAACTTTTCTTTTTTCCCATTTCCACTGGCCTCAGTTTAATGAGTGTCAAAGATGTCTGATGTGCTCAGGTTTAGCCACCATTTTATGGGGCTTGAGTAAGTAATTTGTTCATTAAGCTGAAGCAGGTGAAAAGGAGGAGTTGATTACTCATAGAAGTCCCAAGTTGGAAGGGCATCCAGACAGACCTCAACCTGAAGTAGGAATTTCCACCTCAACATCCCTGCAAAGGAGCCTCTCAGCCTCCAGGGATGGAGAAATCACTACCTTTCATTCCATTTGGGGACAACTGTAATTGTTGGGAAATTTTTCCTGATCTGCCTCTTTGCAACCTCCATGCTTCACTCCGAATTCCACATGACAGCCCTCCAATGCTATCGAGGTCCTTTACTTTTGCTGAGTCTTCTGGTTCCTCCCTTCTCTCTCCTCTCCCCCTCCTGAAGTTTCTCCGGGAATGCCCCTAGGGTAGCTCCTATTTCTTTTTATTTTTTAGGTTTTTATTTTTGCAAGGCAAATGGGGTTAAGTGGCTTGCCCAAGGTCACACAGCTAGGTCATTATCAAGTGTCTGAGATCAGATTTGAACTCAGGGACTCCTGACTCCAAGGCCGGTGCTTTATCCATCAATAGAGACTCAGTGAATGAAATTAGACTCAAACTCCAATTCTATCTTAAACATTTGCCAGCAGTCCTAGCCTTAGGCTTCTCACTAGTAAATTGGGTTTACTAACCTAGAGGAACATGGTCATATATAGGATCATTTCATTTTAGAAAGGATATCGATAAATTGGAGAATACCCCAAGAAAGACAAGCAGGTCAGGGAAGGATCTCAAGACCAATCCAAGGACCCTAGGATGGCAAACCCAGAGAAGGGGAGATCTAAGTGGCATAAAAGCAACTGTCTAGTATTTGAATGGATGATGACCTTTGGAAGAAAGGTTAAACTTGTTTGTCTTGGCCATATGGCAGAACCAGAAGTGATGGCTGGAAGCAGGAGAGAAGTAAATGACTCATTAATCCCTCATAACTCATCTGTTACCAAATTGTAATGTGTGCACTTCTATCTCGACAACATTTCAATCCCTTCTCTCTATTCCTATGACCACCCCCAGTGCAGGTCCTCATCATCTCTCTAGGATTATTAAAACAGCCTTCTAGGTGGTCTCCCAGCCTCAAATCTCTCTATACTCCAATGCACCCTCCACCCAGCTGCCAAAGTGATTTTCCTAAAGCCCAGATCTGACCACATCAACTCACTATTTATTCAAATCTAGTGGTGCCACATCGCAAGTTATTTTTCAGCAATTTTTAGTCATGCCCTGCTCTTGATGACCCTGATTAGGGTTTTCTTGGCAAAGACATTGGATTGGTTTGCCATTTCCTTCTCCAGCTCATTTAGAGATTAAGCCATAGTGCACAGGAGATCAAAAAAATCAATTCTTCTGGTTGGCAATTAAGTGTCTTCTGAATCCTATACTCAAACTACCTTTTAAGACCACTTTTGTGTTTGATTTCTCCTCTTGGTCCCCTGCAGTCTAGTAAGACTGGTGCCATTGTGCTTCATACTATGACCCTTCCTCTCCCTCCATGTGACTTTTCATTAGTTGGAATACTGTCCCTTATCGCCTCTTCCTCTTAGAATCCTTCTAGACTCAGCCCCAGACTCACCTGCTACATGAAGCTTGTTCTGGTCCAATTCTTAGTGACTTCCTCAACAAAATAATCTTAATTTCATTTCTATAGATTTGGTAGATATTTCTCTCTCCCCTGATAGAATGGATGCTTCCCAAGGGTATGATTCTCTTTGTGTCATCTGAGTGTAGCACAGTATCTGGAACACAAAAGTGCTTAATAAGTAGTTGGGGATGTATTTGTGTAAAACAATTAGAGCTCTCCAAAAGTGGAGCTGTTTGCTCCCAGTCTAGTAGCTTCCGCCGCAAAGGAGGTCTTCAGGAGGAAGTTGGAGAGAGAGATAGAGATTCCTTATTGTACTGAAGATGGTCACTTGTCATAAATATTGCGGAGATGTTCATTTAGAGGTGATTCTGACTTGCTCCCTCTGAACTTCCTCCAAATATGAATGTGTAGCCTGTTGGATTCTGGGAGTTTGAAATAAAAAATTAGGAGGGGATCCATGCAGATATATATGCATAAAATGAAAGGGAGGAAGGGAGGAAGACCAGTACACTGGAAAGGTCTGGTCAGAGAAGTCCAAACATGAAGAAAGAATAGATGACCTCCAAAGTTGTTCTGAGTCCCATAACTGAATGTTCCTTCCCAAGTCCTAGAGACCTTCCTCTCTCATCTCTCCATCCTTCAAGGCTCATCTCAAATGCCACCTCTTCCAGGATGTCTTCCTTAATTCTTTCCTGCCCGAGTCCAGATGACATTTTTATACTTACTATGGTCTGTCATGCATTACAATAAAAAAGTCAATAAGTTTTTATGGAGCATTTACTATGGACCAGGTATAATGGAGATGCAAAGACTCAAATCTAGTTCTTCCTGGCTCTAAGGCCAGTTGTCTCTCCCCCACACAACAGCTGCCTCTACAAGGCAGTGCCAGAGAATTACCAATGAGCAAATGGAGACTAAAGAACTCACCAGTACTGACCTTTAGCATCAAGGAAGGCTAACTGGGTCAAGACCCAACGGAGGTGAATTCTAGAGGATAGGAAGAATCAAATGGATAATGAAGTGGGGGAGGGCACACTTGATGAGTCTGATGAGCAAAGAAAACCATGGAGCTCCCTTAGACTGGAAGCCTCTAGAGGCCTCTTGGTGTTATCGTGATACACATAGTAGGCCCTTAAACCTGTATCGATTGATTGGCTGATTGATTCTTTGCCAGAGGAGACTGTGGTATGGATTATTCCATATTGTGCCAGACATAGCTCATATTTTGGTTTAGTCTGACAGCTTTTTTTCCTCTTTCTATTTTAGTCCTTGGTACAAGGAAAAGCTTCCTGAGTAGGAAAAGAGCAGAGATAAATTTGAAAGGAAGACAATATGTGAACAAAAAATATCAATAAAAATTCAAGAGGCTAGAACAGGAAGACTCTTTACCACAATGATTGATGGCACAGAATGTTAAACCATGAAATGTGGTGCAGCAGGCTGGCAAAAACATGTTAGAACCCAGAGTCAGGACTGGCATGGGGTGTCCAATCCAAACGTGGACAGAGAGGAGAGGACTGAGGCTCAGAGGAAGGAGGGAAAGTGCACAGACCAAAGTGGACTTCCAAGCCCAGGCTCTCCATTCCCAGCTCAACCTTCTTTCCCCTCCACTGAGTTCCCTTTCTTTAAAAATCCTCTGAAAATAGAAGCACTAGAAGAGTCCTGCCTGTGAAGGGATGCTCTAAGTGTTTATAAAATCTTTATTTTAAGAGACAAGAATACTTGTCGGCTCTGGCTGCTTATTGCTCCCAAAGAGCTGCCAACAGCATATATTAGGATTAAGAAAATAATTCAGTTGGCACTTCCTTCACTTAGTGTCTTGTCTCTTGAGGCTGACATCATGGCTAGATGAGCTGTCTGAGGAAACAGGACCAGCCAGGAAGGAAAGGACATGAGCCAGATTCAAAGTCCAGATGGGGGTCGGAGCCACTTCCTCATCTTCCATGACTCTAATCACCCTTTCTGTGCCTGACTCCCCAAGATATTTCTGGCTGACGATACCAGCCCTGGCCTACCTCAGCCTGGGTACCCACTTCCTGAGCCATTAAGCAGAAGACCTTCTTTCTTTCTTTCTTTCTTTCTTTCTTTCTTTCTTTCTTTCTTTCTTTCTTTCTTTCTTTCTTTCTTCCTTTCCTTCTTTCTTTCCTTTCCTTCGTTCTCTTTCCTTCTTTCTTATCTTTGTTACTTTCCTTCTTTCTTTCTTTCTCTTTCTTTCTTTTTTCCTTACCTCTCTACCTTTCTTTCTCCTTCCCTTCTTACTTTGTTTCCTTCCTTCTATTTTTCCTCTCTCCCACTCCTAATGTCTTCCTTTCTTCCCTACCTTCCTCTTCTTCCACCCTTTCTTAGCTTTCCTTTCTTTTTTATTTCATATTTTCCTCCCTCCTTCCCTCTCTCCCTCTCTTTCACTTTCTCACTGTTTCCTTCCTTCTTCCTCTGTTACTCCTTCATTCTTATATTTGATAATCACATTTCCAGCAAATTTCATACTTACCCAAAGTAGAAACACAAGGTGAATTAAGAATATCTGTTGTTCAGAATTTTAATAGAAATATAAAGAGTGCAAATGCTGCCACAGGCCATGGAATTCAACCCAGCAGTGAAAGGGAGGTGATCGGACAAATTTCCTTTGGGATAATGGTCAATAATGTATCTTGTGACCCTAAACTTCTTCCCAAAAGAAAAGGCCCATTTCTAAAACCCAGAAATTAATTCTAGTTGTGTAGAGTATCTTGGACTACTGCAGTCTAAGAGTGCGTGGTGGTACTTGTGGGGAGGAGCTGCCTTCAGGCCTCTTGAGGCGGGAGCATTCCCTTCTTATCCCACTTCAGAGGAAGCCCAGATACTTCTGACCATTCCCCAGTAGTCATGTTGACACAAGTGTTTGTACTGAAAATTTTTTCCATTGGCTACTCTACCACAATGTTGTGGATATTCAAAGGAGGCGATCTCTCTCACTCAGGATGTCCTTCGTTGGAGGCTCATGAATAAGGAGACCCAAAGTGAGCAAGTGTGTTGAAAGGGGAGGAGGGAGAAGCTGGCCATGCCCCTCCATCCCCAATCTGGCCACCAAGTGTCCCTGAATTCCACAATTATTATTACCTGTCCTTAGAAGAGCAAGGATCCTGAGATAGGAAGTCTGAGGTGACTGATGGGACTGGGAAAGGCAGTACTCTCAGAGGTCAGACCAGCAACAATGATCATTAGTAGATTCTACTAGATTGGTGGTGGTTGGCAAGGTGGATAACCCCTGGAAGGTGATTTTCTGAGAATTCAGAGAAGCCCACGCAGTTTCAGCTCCAGGCCCATTCATGATGAGCAGCAAGGTGGCACAGTGGATAGAGTCCTAGAGTCAGGAAGACATTAACTTCAGACACTCACTAGCTTTGTGCCTCATTTAACTGAGCAAGTCACCTCACCATGTTTGCCTCAGTTTCCTCATCTATAAAATGAGCTAGAGAAGGAAATGCTACCTCTCCACCAAGAAAATTCTAAATGGGGTCACAGAGAATCAGACACCATTGAAACAACTCAACAATGAAGATGGTGAGAAATTCTGGTTAAGGGCTCTTGAAAGAAATTGGGGTAAGCCAAAAATCATATCCAAGTGGAACTCCCATGGCCACATGATTTATTCTCTCATGCAGGCAGCATCTCCATTGTACTCTAAATCTACTCTTTTCAGGGGCTCCTGCGTACAAGGACTCCAGAATTTAAGTTGAATCCCTCTCTCTCTCCCAGGACCTGGTACAATGAAAGAATGTACCCCCAGTCCAGGTTAGGGAGACAATTTAAGGACCATGGTTGCTATAGTATCTTTTCATTAATTATCATTTTTTTAAAGTAATAGAGTCCTTTTGGTTGACTGTTATGGAGATTCCACAAAATGGAAGCTCATGGGTAGGTCAGAAGCCACAATACCCTTTGGGGACCCAGCTTCTAGTCCAAATGTTTAAATGGAAGTGTGGAGTGCTTTATAGACAATGTCAAAAGAAATCCAGGAAATCCCATAGGTCCTTAAGACAAGGATGGATCACAATCTGCATTGGAGGAGAGAATACACAAAGTAAAGCAGTAGAAAGTAAAAAGATACAGGTCTAAAGCAGAAGATATGCATCAATCCTTCTTCTGCCACAAGTTTTAGGAACCTGGGTGATCACACAAGTTCCCTAGTCTCAAAATACCTATAATTAAATAGGTTGGACCAGATGCCTCTAACGTCCCTTCCAACTCTAGGTCCATGAGTCTGTGATCCATAAGAGAACGAAACCTTTGGCAGATTAAAATGGAGGGAGCTCCAGTTATCATATTTTTATGTTTGTGCTAAGGTATCCTGTGTGTTATAAGGCCTGATATAAGGTCTTTCCCCTCCACTGAGTTCCCTCTCTTAAAAAAGTCCTCTGAAAATAGAAACACTAAATGAGCCCTGTCTGTGAAGGGATGCTCTAAGTGTTTATAAAATCTTTATTTTAAGAGACAAGAATAGACACTGGTTCTGGTTGCTTATTGCTCCCAAAGAGCTGCCACTACTAGAGTTGGTAGTGGTTGACACTGCTCTTGATAGTGGGGACACAACCTCAGAGAGGTTAAGTGACTTCCCCCGTTACACAGATTGTATCTCCAGTCTCTCTATCTTTATCTCTCTGTCTCTGTCTTAAATATGCTAGGAGCCCTCCCCACTCTGGTATTCTAAAGATCAAAGCCCCATTCATCTCTGTTATTCAGTGTTCTGGGTCTCTTCTATCTTAGATAGGCTCTGATTTTATTAAATTTTTAATAACTAGAAATGGTGATGATTTATGTGACTTTACTTTATATCCTGCTACTTTCCTGAATGTTAATTGTTTTAATTAATTTTTGTTGAATCTTCAAGAGAACAATAATGACCTTATTGTAAAAATAAACAGCCAGATCAGAGACAAAGGACCCATGATAAAACCCGTCACCCCCCCCCCTCCTGAAACAGGGCTGGGGGATTCAAGATAAAAGGAAAAAAAACCCTCCATTTTTTCGCACTGCAATATGGGAGCTTGTTTTGTGAGAGTGTGCATATTTGGGACAAGAGTTCTGTTTTTCTATTTTTTCCCAATGGGAGACAGGCAGAAAAACAACTACTTGTTAATTAAAAAAATAAATTTCTAAAAAATGAAACGTAAAGATGAAATGAATCCTTGATAAAACCATTCTCCCAAATACTGCCCTATTCTCTTTGAAACTATCGTAGAATAGCCACTGACCCAAAAAACCATGTGTGAGCTCAGTAGAAGAGAGCTGAATGGGCAAATCTAAGAAGGAAGCCCTGAAGTAACCCTGATGATGTTGCCTGACAGGCAGTGTTGCAAGCAGAGGTTAATTTCTTGCTTCTTAATGTTTAATATCTTCCATATGGTGATTGGGCAATGGGAGATTCTCCCACTTTCAAAACCACTCGATGGAAAAATACACATGACTAAAATATCGAAAACATCGTCTGAGACATGGTAGAACAGAGGCAAGCTGTGTTCAAATGGAGGAAATATTTTAATAGGAACCTGTTCCAGGGTTATTTTTTTTCTTTTCTGAGATCAACAAAGCAGAAAGCTTTTTATGGTCCACTTCTTTAACATAGAGATGTAAAAAAGAAATGAGTTGATTTCCAAATTGCATATATGTAATAGCGGGAACGATTTCAATTGTTATAGTCAATTAAAATTTATCATCACAGATTTCATAGAGAAAGCGGGAGAAACAAAAGCAGCTATAATTTCTGTAGAGCTTCAAGATCTGTGAAATGTTTAAAAAAAAAAGATCAGCCTTAAGATTAAGATTTTTTTTTCCATCTCAGCATTTTTCTGAAATATGATTATCATTCCTCCATTACAGCCCTCCTCTGGCCATGAAGGTTATCCTGCCCATTCACCAGCTCTGAGAGGAGAGGAGATTTAGAAATCTAAAGGAAGAGATTCAAATGCCATTGACATAATATCTGCCCTCATGGTGTCAGCATCCCATGACCTCAGTTTACCATTAGCAACGTTAACAGGGAAGGGTTTATTGACAAGATGATGTCTCTGACCTTGGAGAAGTCATCCCTCCCTCGCCCTCTGATTGTATTCTTTATCAAAGACCCAGTCTGATGTGAGATGCCCACAGCCGAAACCAAGAGAAAAGGGGAGCTGCTCGGTTAACCAGACACACCACAGACACATTCTCCTGCATACCGAAGACAAGTAGACCATGATATTCAGACACAGTGTGAAATCCATGTTAGGACAGAAGCCCAAAGACTAGACTCCTCCCTACTCTTGTGAAGTGCCTTCAGGAAGGGACGGATAGAGACAGAGACAAAGATTGAACATACAAGGTATATAATCTCTCTGAGCTTGTTTCCCCACCTATAAAATGAAGTAGTTGGACATCATGATACATCCCCTTCTACATGTAAATCCATGACCCTATGAACCAATGATCCAAAAATCCATGGAGGAAGGGGTATCCAATGAAAGGAGATGGAAGTGGAGGAGTCAAGAGAATTGAGAGTTCAAGAAAAGAAGCAAGATGAGGGCTCCCTAATCCTGGCGGCAATCACTGTCTTTCTGCCCCCACAGTTCATTGACTGTGACTCTTTCCTTGTGATAACACATAGCAACTCAATGAGGAAGACTTCTGGGCAGTAGATGCATTTGCAACAACAAAGGTGAAAATCAGGGTTTGGTTCAAGCATTTTGGTTGCCAGAAAACTGAAGCTGCGGACATATTACCACACCCATCACAAACACAAACCAGGCACACAAATAGAAAGATACACAAAAATACACACACACATACAGACACACACAAATCAGGGGTGAACTGAGGTTTCTCTGTAGGTCTCCTGGCACTCGGCTTCCCCTTTAGACCAATGCTCCTTTCCTTCAGAGCCAGTCATTGCAGATGGAAAGAAAAATGAGACATAGACTAGGAATGTTCCAGAATTTTTTTCATATGTGTTAGTGCTTAAATGTTGGAATCTGGGCGTGAAAAACTCAACCTTGGATAGAAGGAACCTGGCTAAAGACAAGCATGGGAGGATGCTGTCAAGAAATGCCTAGGTAAGTAGAAGAATTTATTCATCCCCAGTGCCCACCCCACCCCTCCAAGGTCCCTTGGCAAGCTTGCAACATCCTTGGCCTCACTGACCACTTGCTGACTTCAATTGAAATGCCCTCAGATATGGTAACTCCTGAAAAGTCAACATCCCAATAGTGGAGCCTGGAGTCTATATTAGAACCCAAAAATGTCATCAGAAAAAAAAAAAAAACTTGGTGGAATTCAAAACAGAGTTTGACTTCCAAGAACTTCAGCACTTGTGATCACAGCATAAATTTTATAAAGACGGAAGAAAAAAGAAGAGGAAAAAAGTCTAAGTTGAAACAGATTCTGTTTGTGTTCCTTTGAGAGAGATTGCCACCAGGAATAATAGCTGGCATTTTTATAACATTTGAAGATTTGCCAAAAACTTTGTATGCTCCATTTCATCTGACCTAAAGATAGGTGCTGTTATGATTCCCATTTTATAGATGAGGAAATTGAGGATCAGAAAGCTGAGAAGATTTGCCCAGGATCGTGCAGCTAAGAAATCTGTGACATGGGATTTGAACAGAATAGGTCATTCTAATGCCAAGTAAAGCTCTCTAATATATGCGTGTATGTGTATATAATAGATATATACCCAGCTAATAATATCTGGACAATGGGGCTTGTCTCTTATTTTACTGAGAAAATTCCGGTGCAGTTTCTTTCTTTCTCTCACTGTCCTCATCTCAAAAAGTTCTGATGCCATTTCCCCTTCTCTCCTTTCCTCCTAAGAAAGAGGGAGTCCTTCTCCTTGAGAAGGTCAACCCCTCTATTTAAACTCATCTCCTGCCATCTTTCCCAGAAGATTTTCTCTTTGATCATACACACATCACACACACACACACAAACACACACCCATACCTTCAACCTCATCTTTCCTTTTTTACTGGTTCCTTCCCTACTGCCTTCCAACCTTCCTTAAACTTCCTTATCCCTCCTCTCCTCAAAGGGTCATCCTATCTCTCCCCCCCAAGATAAATTTCTAGAAAAGCCTGCCTATCATCACTCTAATGGTAAGGCAAGGGAAAAAGCAAAAGTCCTGGAGTCAAAAAGACTTGAGTTCAAATCCAGCTTCAAACTGACTACTTGCATCATCCTGGGCAAGTCATTGCTTGCCTCAGTTTCCTCAACTGTAAATCATGGATTACAAAAGCATCTGCCCACTATGATTGGTGTGTGGATCAAATGAGATCTTATTTAGAAAGTGCTAGCATAATAAATTTTTGTTTTCTTCCTTTATTCCCATTCAGTCCTCAATACCCAGCATGCTGAACAATACCAAAACTATATGAAAGAGTTTGGGGACTTGCATGGGATGGGTAAAGGAAAGTCCCACTGCCAAAGCAGGGCAGCACCTTCTCGATTGTAAAAAATAGTTCGATAACATATAGGAGTCACTCATCCTGCCCATAAACAACAGGTCCAGTATGAGAAACCAGGTTTCACTACCCCATAGACCAGTTCTCTGTCCTTTACACCACACTGTCTATATGCACACCACATATATTAATATATGTTTTGTATAAACATATAAGAATGAGGGTGTGTAGATGTATATCCATAACTATAGAGTCAGAGAGAGGGGAGAGAGAGACACAGAGATAGATGCAGAGGAGAGGAGAGACAGACAGAGACACAGAGAGACAGAGAGACAGTGATGAAAGAAAGAATGGGAGAAAAATCATAGAAAAAGAGAGGAGAGGACAAAGAGGGGGGAGGAAAAGAGAGAGGCAGAGAAAAAAATGAGAAAGAGACAGAGACAGAGACAGACAGACAGAGAGACAGAGATATGCATAGAAGGAGAGGACAGAGACAGAGACAGACAGAGACAGATAAAGATGAGAGAAAGAATGAGAGAAGAAAAACAGAGAGAGAGAGAGGAGAGTATAAAGAGGGGGAAGGAAAAGAGAGAGGCAGAGACAGAGAAACCAGAGAGAGAGAGACAAAGACAGAGAGAAACTGGGGGGTGGGGGGGGTGAGGCAGCACTTCATGGAGAAAGGCTTCAAGAAGCAAGCCACTGAGGGACCGCCATTCAGGGGTCCATTTGACTCAGGTGAAGAAGTTCACTACCAGGTTGTCCATAGAAAGAAAATATAAGAGGTAGCATTGCTGTGGTGTTTACCATGTACCAGCCGCTGCTCTAAGCACTTCACAAATATCATCTTATTTGATTCTCACAACAATCTTGTGGTGTAGGTGCTGTTAACCCCATTGGACAGATGAGGAAACTGAGGCAGATAAATGACTGGCCCGGAGTCATACAGCAAATTAGCATCTAAAGTCAAATTTGAATTCAGGTCTTCGTGACTGCAGGCCCAACACCTGAACCACTCCATAACCATATCAAGTGTCAAAAGCCATTTACTAAGTCATAGAATAATCTCTAAGAGCAAGGCAAAATGCTTGGATTGTCATGGGAAGGCCGCCAACATCTGGTTACCCCTCACCTTTCCAATCTTATTTTGTCTTCTTTATTAGGCATTCTCCCTTCCAGCCCAACTGGCCTACTCAGTGGCTGTTCCCTAAACAAAGCATTCCATGTTTCCATCCTTTAAGACTTTCCCCTAGTGAGTATCCATTTCTAGGAAAGCCCTTGTTCCTCTCCCTGCCTTGGTGCATCTAGCTTCCCACAAAGTATCATGCAGATATACTCCTCTCTATAGGAGTCCTTTCCTGATCCCTAGCATCATTAGTAATCTCCTGTACTCTTGCCCAAACTTACTTTGCATTTTCTTCCTCTATGAATAATTTATTTGCTTTATGTTCTATCACTACCCTGCCTTCTTACAAGGTAGGATCCTGAAGAAGCAGCGTGGCTTCTAGTTTTAGCTTTGTGACCAGCATAGGACCTTGTTGAATTGATTTGAAGATTAGTCCCAGGAAGCTCAAGATCTGGCAGGTTCCAGCTAACAGGAAAGTACTTAAGGATGAGCCTGCTTGTTGCCTGGATGCTTGTTGTCAGAAGAGATGGCCAAATGCCTTGGAATGTTTGAAAGAAGAATTTTGGATTATCTGCTCCCAAAACAAGGATTTTCAAAATAGTTCATATTAGCATGTCCTTCTATAATTTCTCTGAATATCAGCATTGGAAGGGACCTCAAGGATCATCTCAGGGGATCATCTATTTGAATCTCTCAACACCCTCCTGAGTAGTCTTCCAGTCTTAGCTTGAAAACCCTCCTGAAAAATATGCTTCAGCACTTCTTGAGGCTACCTAGTCTATTTTCAGATACTGTAATGTTTGGGAGTTATTCCCCTTAATGATATCAGATCTAAGTTTGCTTCTCCACAATTTTTACCCATTGTTCCTATTTCCACCTTCTGGCAGAAAAAAAAAGTCAAATTTATCTCCTGAGCAATAACTCTTCAAATAACAGAAGCCAACTAGGACCTTCCCCTTGAATATTCTCTTCTCCAAGAAGACCTGCACCAGTTCCTTCCAAAGACATGTCTGTGGTTAACCTCCAGTATCTCCACCATCTTGGTCCTGGTCCTCTGGATTCTCTCCAGTCAAACAATGTTCTTCCCAAATTACATCTCCCAGTACTAAACCCCAATACTCAGGGTGCTTTCTGGTCAGAACATGGAATAGAAGGACTTCCCCTCCCTAGGCCTAATTGAAGCCAAGATCATAGCAATTTGTTGAGTTTCCATAGCAATTTCTGCTTCATATTGATCTTATAAAGCCATAAAGAAACCCTTTCTCAAAGTGCTTCTCTCACACTATCTGCAATACTGAACCTGGAGACAAGAAGACCTGAATTTAAATCCAACCTCTGACATT
The DNA here is from genome assembly GCF_037893015.1 of Macrotis lagotis. NCBI lineage: Eukaryota > Metazoa > Chordata > Mammalia > Peramelemorphia > Peramelidae > Macrotis > Macrotis lagotis. The sequence goes on from NC_133658.1 coordinate 9,858,919, forward strand.
TACTAGTTATGTGACCTTGGGCCCATCATTTGACTTCTGTCTCAGCTTCTTCAACCCTAAATAGAGCTAATAATAGCAGCTACCTCCCAGGATTGATGAGACAATCCAATGAAATATTTTCAAATTATATAGCACAGGGTCTGACACATAAATGGATGCTAGATAAAGACTATTATTAGTATTTATTTATTATTTATTACATTTCGATATTAATTATAGTGATTATTACTGCCACTTTGATGTAGCTAGTATATACAATCATATCCCTATTTAAAAAAAAATGGAAACTGAGGAAACTGAGATGCAGTGAGGTGATGATCAATTTAAATTCCAATAAATTTGACTATTTAAATTTATTGAATATCCAGGATATGAAAGACATTAGGGTGGATTGATAAGTTCCATTTTTTCCACTTAGAAGGAGCTGTGCTTTAAACTAAGCCAAAGAAGAAAGTGTTCCCCACAAAGGGGATCTGTATTTGTCATTATTTTCATATGGTTCCAGTTCAAGGCATAACAAGGATTTCATGACGGGCTCAAATGATTCTTCCAGAAGGTAGTGTCCATGCTGTTGTCTAGAAGAGCTGTGGTTTCCGCTAAGTAGAATTAAATGTGTGCGGGATTTTTGAAATCAAAATTTAACTATGAAATTGCTGCCTTCCAACATGTTTCTGGTTACCAATAATATCTATTTAATCATCTCTTTGCAGAAATCCTATCATTTCTGAGAGTGACCATTGTGTAAATACAATTTGGAGACTAAATAAATCCTCTAAAGTCATTGTAACCCATTCTAAGATGATAAGCTTATAGATTATGGGATGGTATATTTAGAGGTGAAAGGGACCTTAGGGGTCATCCCTAATCAAATCCTTTCTTTTTTATAGATTTGGAAAATGAGTCATGAAGAGAACTAATTTTCCCAGATCAAAAGAGCCAGGATTAGAATCTAGGGTCCAGAGCTCCAAATTCCTTTTTTCAAATACGCTCATCTTGCTTCAACCTTCTCAAAGTTTATAAAATATAAGAGATAATAACTAAGCTAGAAATTGATCATCTCATCACCAGGATTTTCTCCCACTAGTTGAGAACCCTGAGTGATGAGAGGCTGAAAGTGAATCTTGTTGGAGAAATGAAGCAGATTTATATTAACTGAAGTTGGGGGGGCAGGGAAGAGAGAGAGAGAGAGAGAGAGAGAGAGAGAGAGAGACAAAGACAGAGAGAGAGAGACAGAGAGAAAGTGAGAGAGAAAGTGAGAGAGAGATTCAGACAGAGAGACAGACAGAGAGAAACTGAGACAGAGACAGAGATAGAGACAGAGACAGAGACAGAGACAGATGATGTTGCTACTGACCTGAGAAGCCATATTGACAAGCTGCTGAATAGACAAAAAAGAGTAATTAGGATGATCTGGGGATCAGAAACCATGCCTTGCAAACATTAAATAGAGATGTCAAGGAGTCCTTATAGGGGTGGCTAGGTGGTGCAATGGATAAAGCCCAGCCCTGGAGTCAGGAGTACCTGGGTTCAGATTTGGTCTCAGACACTTAATAATTACCTAGCTGTGTGGCCTTGGGCAAAAGGGAGGAAGGAAGGGAGAGAAGAAGGGAAGGAAGGAGGGAGGGAGGAAGGAGGGAGGAAAGAAGGAAGGAGGGAGGGAGGGAGAAAAGAAGAACTCTCATCATCATCATCATCATCATCAGTTCAATAAAACAAATTCTGACATTAGTCATCCCAACAAATGTGTCCTTTTCTGCATTTTGGGTTCATCACCTCTCGGACTGGAAGTCAGGCTCATGGTTCACCTCTGGTCCTCTGAATTCAAAGTTTGTAATTTCACTAATCACTATTCAAAAATGTTTCAAAACTGTTTTTCTCTACAGCGTTGTTGTCTTTATCTAAACTGTTCTGCTTCTGCTGACTTCCCAGTTCCCAGAGGAGGTCCCAGTTGCCTCTGAAATTGTTCACTTCATCATGGCTTTCCTATACGGTAATTGGTTTAGCCATTCCCCGATACGTGGGCAGCTCTGCAACTTTAGCTACTAGGAAAAGCCTGCTAACAAACATTTTTCGGCATCTAGGTCCTTTACCTCTTTCTTTGTTCTCTTTGGGTTCTGCCTGCTGCAATGCTGTCACTTATTCAAGGAGTAGGCACAGTTTAGTAACTTTGGGGGAACGGCTCCAAATGGTTTTCCAGGCTGTCTGAGTGGATTCACAGCTCCACCAACAGTGCATTACTGGACCTGTTTTGCCTCAGCCCCTCCCATATTTGTCATTGTGGTCTTTTTCTGATGATTGTTTTGAGCATCATTTCAAACTCTTTTCCAAAATGTTTCAAAAATAATTAAACCATGATAGTGATTCCAAAGTGGCATGGGCTTCCTCCAGCAACAGTGAGATCCTTTGGTGAATGTCTTTAAGCAAAGATCAGATGATGACTTGATGTGGATCTTGTGAGATGGGTGCCTCTTCAGGAATGGGTGGCTAAGATGGCACCTAAGGGCCCTCCAACTCGGATGCACTTTAATTCGGGAACAAGGGGCGTAAATTTCCACTCTACCTTGGATGATAAATAACAACAATGGAAGTAGGAGTCACTCTAGCTTGAGGTCTCCCAGGCACTGATCTTCAAATGTTCCTTGTTCTAAGGTTCCTCACAGGACTGACGATCAGTGTTCCACGCTGTTTGAAGGCCCCTTCAACTCCGAACTTCTTTAATTCAGGAGAGACGAAGGGAGATTTGCACTCAGGAAAAAATAACAACAATGAAAGTTAGAGTTGCTCTAGCCTGAGGTCTCCCAAGCTCTAATCCTCAGTGTTCCTTGTTCTAAGGTTCCTCACAGGGTTGACGATCAGTGTTCCACGTTGTTTGAAGGCCCCTTCAACTCCGAACGTTTTTTTAATTCAGGAGAGACGAAGGGAGATTTGCACTCAAGAAAAAACAAGAATAATAATTAAAGTTGGAGGTATTCTAACTTGAGGTCCTTCCAAACTCCTATCCTCAATGTTCTTTGAGCTATAGTTCCTCACAGGAACTGTTCCACATTGTTTGAAGGGCTTTTGTCAACTGTAACAGTGGAAGGGTCTACTCTTCTCTCCTCTGCTGTGCTCCAATCCACATGTAGAAATCAGTTCCAACTGGAACGTTTTCTTTCTCCGGTTGTTCAGGGAGCTCATTCAGACCACCCTGTTGGCAATGAGCTAGGGAAGAACGAAAGTTCTAATGTTACTGCCAGGGTGCTGACCTTTGAGACGCTGGTTCTGAATGTGAATCTAGACCCTGACTCTTCTGAGGCTTGTATCTTTGGGGGGATCGCTGGAGTTCTCTGAAAGCAGCTTCAACCTCACATGTTTCATGCCACTGTCACCATGTCCCAGTATAAAGTCTTCATCTTCCTGCCACCTTGAACCTTCCATTAAAGTCCTTGAGAGAATCTCATTTTGAGATTTTTATACACCAAAATGCTGGCACCCAAGAGGCATTTAATAAATTCTTGTTGGTTGATGATAAGATCCTAAAGTACAGGGACCTTTTTATATTATGTTTTTCTTTGGGTCTCCAGTGCCTAGATGGATGACTTTGAGGCTAGAGTGCTGAGCCCAGAATCATGAAGACCTAAATGCAAATCTAACCTCAAACATTTACTAGGTGTTAGTGGACAAGTCATTTAACTTCAATTTGCCTGTTTCCTCAACTGTAAAATGGAGATAATAATGGAACCTAATTCTTTGGGTTGTTGTGAGGATCAAATGAGATAATAATGGTAAAGGAACTTGGTATAATAACGGTATAGAACATTTAATAATGTTTATATATTTATATTTATATATTTAATAATGATTAATAAATGTTTGTTTCTTTCCTGAAACAGTAAGTCTTGGATAAATGTTCATCAAATAACTGAACTTATCAGAGCTCAGTGAGATGGTTTAGTGAATGGAGCATTGGGGTTGGAGTCAGAAAACCTGAATTCAAATCCAATCTCCATCATTTAAGCATATGACCCTCAGCAAGTTATTTAACCTCTCTGAGGCTTGGTTTGCTTCTTGATAAAATGGCAGGATAGCCCTCGTCAGTTTGTTGTGCAGATCAAATGAGACCATTTATGCCCGGTTCTTTGTAAACCTCAAAGAGTTAAGTGTGAGCCCCCTATTTTATAGCTAGGGGAAAATGAGGTCCAGAGAAGGGTTTTGCCCAAAGCGCCATTACCAGAGTGAAAAAAAGAGCCATTCGGAACTGATTTCTCCTGATGGGTCCATGTTGTCTCTCTAGCAGCCATGCTGCCCGCCAACTAAACCAAAGACAAATGACTCTCTCATTTCTTAGGGATTCACATTTTCGTGAACATTAACCAAAAGGCTATAGGAAACTCTTAAAACAGAGACATTGGAGATTTTTGGGTTAATTTAAATGATTTAGAATCTCAGAATTTTCTTTCAGAACTAGGAGACGGGAAAGTGTGAGGATTCTCCTTAGTCACCCAGAACTAGCCATAGGCAAACAACTGCCAGGGGGACCTTTCTCCTGAGTTGGAAGGAAAGTCCTTGGCCAGGTCTTACTAAAGGAAGAGGGGAGGGGGTGGCAGCACAGATTCTACAGGCTGTGTTATGGACAAACCAAAGGGACAGGGAGGAGAAGTTAGAGTCAACAGGGTACCCCACACTAGAGCCCAGCATGGAAGGCTTTCTAAGACACAGGATAAGCAGATCTGGGGAACCCTCCCAAGTCAGCTTCCTCCCAGAATGTGTGTTGTGTGTGTTGTGTGTGTGTGTGTGTGTGTGTGTGTGCATATACTTCTCATTCCAAGTTGGCCAGACTTTGCCTCACACTGTCTGCGGCCCTGGGGATGAATACACCCCAGTTCTGTGAATACTTCAAGATGGGATTTCAGGGAAGTAAAGTCCCATCCCAGTGAACAGGACATGGCTGCGCCAGCTCTGCTCTTTTCCAAGAAGAGGCCTTGGGGAGGGAGAGTGAGGCGGGGAACAGGGAGCTGGGTGGGGTATCAGAATGGGATTGGAGAGAATGGCTCTCCCCAGGGAAATGACTGTGTGAACCCCCGGCTCAGTCAGCAGGATGCTGCCTGTCATCACCATTGAGGAGGCCTCCCTGTTCAGCCTCAGGTCACCCCCCACCCTGTCCAACTCAACTTCCTTTCAAAGAAAAGGAAATGAAGGCCTTTGGCGAGGCTAAAGGCCTGTGGTCAGAGAGCAAGGTAAGGCCAGGGAGGGACAAAGGTCTTCTACTTATGATGGGGTCCCTGTCCATAATAATAATAATGATAATAATCATGAGTTTTAAGAATTCAAATGCTTTGCATGTATTACTTTTTTCATCCTGTGTCTGGAAATGTGGTTTTGCTTTTATTACAGTATCCCCCCAAACCCTCTTATACTTTAAAGATGAATGGCTAAAGGACTCATCCAGGGTCACACAGATCATGAGGTGTCCAGATAGGATGTGAACCTAGATCCAAGTCTCCAGTTCTAGCCAGTCTGCCCCAGCTGCCTGAATTGCTCTGTGTTCCCATAAGAATAAATGAGTGAGTGCCTGTGTACCAATGAGCCCGCAGAGGCTGGAAGCTAGGGGCCTGGACTGAGATCAGTCATCAGCCAGTCAACATCACAGGTGGGCTTTGGTCTCTCCTGCGGTCTCCTCCCACTGTGAAGGAGAGGTCTTCCCACTGCTTCCTTGGCATGTAACACCCAGCTGGTAAGTGTCAGAGCAAGATTGGAATCCAGGTCTTCCTCATTTCAAGTCCTCTACTCTATCCCCTACCCCCATGAGTTCAAGAGAGACAAAGACAAAAGCCAAACCATCTGTTGCCTGTAAAGGGGAGGGGAGAGGAGAAACACGTGTTTCCAGACACATTAATAATAACCAGCATACTATAGGACTTTACAGTTTGTAAAGCATGTCTCATTGATAAAAATGGACCCCAGGGGGCACCTAGGTGGTACAGTGGAAAGAGCTCCAGCTCTGGAGTCAGGAGGACCTGAGTTCAAATCTCATCTCAGACACTTAATAATTGCCCTGCTGTGTGATCTTGGGCAAGTCACTTAACCCCATTGCCTTGCCAAAAAATACAAAACAGCAAAAACTAAAATAAAAATAAAATGGACCCCAAGTAAAATGCTGGGAGGGTGGGGTTCCGAACCACTGGGGAGGATCTGAAAAGCTCTCAAATAACAGATGTTATTTGATATGTCCTTGAAGGGAGCTAAGATTTTTCAGTCTGAGGTTGGGAAGAAGGGTTTTTGAGGCAGGAGGGACAACTTTTACAAAGACCCTGAGTCAGGTGGAGTCTATGGACCAAGGAACATCAAGGAGGCTGGTGTAGCCACATCATTGAGACCATGGCAGAAGCAAGTAAACAAGAAGAAGCTTGGAAAGGGAGGGTTGGGTTGTGAAGAGTTTTGTCAACTTTTTCATTTGTCCCTGCAGGTGATAGGGAGCCATAGCAGGATACTGAACAGGAGAGTACCGTGTTCATTTTTACAGTGATGGAAGACAGAGCAAAGTGGAAAGAGATATGAGACAAAGGAGCCCAGTTAAAAGACTCAAATATTGGAATGGTGAGAAACACAAAAGGGCAGAGTCAACTAACAATTTCATAACTGCCCAGCCTTGAAGTAAGTTTTGGTAAATGCAGGATCTCTGCTCAGTGGGGCTCCCAATAGCTACTGAAAAGTAGGCAGGATTTCAACGGCCCAGGTCTTCTCTCTCTTGAGTCTGAAACCCTCTCATTTCTCTGCAGTCAGAAGACCTTTCCCTAGAAGCTGTTTTTTTCCTTTGAGTGACTGTCCCTGCATTTCTGCCTCTATAGAGGGGGTGTCTCTGTTCCCAGAGGGATGCTACATCTCCCACTCCTCCAGGAGAGCCACCAACTGACATCATGGTAGCCTGGGAGAAGAGGAGAATCTCTGTCTCCTCCTCACCTTCACCCCAAGGAAGATGAATAGGAAAACAAACCCATTAGTGCTCCCTGAACTTAATCAATGGGCATTGAATACCTTTTAGCCAAACTGACCTACTAGAAGTTCCCTGAGTTTGCCACTCTGTCTCCCAACCCCTTGCGTCCCACTCACCTCCGCCTGCCAGGATCCCTGGTTCTCTTCAAGGCTCTGCTTGTATGTCCTTCCCTAGAGGAAGCCATTACTTTTCTCTCCCACTAATGCTTTCTTCCTTCTCAAGCCATGCTTCATATTTCCCACTGTCTCCCCATTGGATTCTCCATGACAGAATGTTAAGTGCATGAAGGACAGGGAGAGAAATTTAATAAATCTGCCCCTTTTGGAGTCCTGGGCCCATTTCACAGAGAGTCTGGTGAACCCAACGGACCCCCCCGCCCAGACAATTTTCTTAAATGCCTAAAATAAAATATGCAGGATGATAGAGGAAATAAATTCCAGTGGAAATAGTTTTTTTTTTAAGTTCACAAATCCTGGGTTAAGAAAGAACATCAGGTTAGATTAAATAAGATTTTAGATCTTAGAAACTCTCTCATTTCATCTCCCTTGTTTTCAGAGGAAGGCAGGGCAAAATTCAAGGAAACAGAAATGACTTGCTCAGGTTCATAGAGGCAACAGCAATACTCAAACCTCAAAAACGGGAAGTGTTCTTTCCTCTAAGCTATTGCCTTCATTCTTGACCCTAATGGACTTGATCTTTAAATAGAAAGGATGGTGACCTTGGGTTACCCAGCAACCATTTCACAGAAACTAAATTCATGTGTCAAAAGAAGCCAGGCTTATCCAAATCAATTTTCTTTCGGTAATAGGATAAATCCTAATCTTGTATAAAGCAAACATAGAAAGGCGGGCATCCATAGGAAGCCATTGAGGGCTGGGAACAGTTATTTCCTTTTATTCCCACAGGAGCATAATATGCTGCCTCCATCTCCCAAAATGTCATCCACTACCGAATCACCTTTCATAAATTTTGCTTACTGGGTTTTTCTGGTCCATAGGATGAGATCTATTTCCTGGATGACTGGCCCCAAATTTTCAGCTGACAATACTGTGAACAACTCATTTGATGTGAGTAGTACAAAGCTTGGGCAAAACTGTGAAGTCATTCAATTCGATTCAATTTAATATGATTGAATTCAGTCGGTCAATCATCCAGAATTTGAATGTTTGCCACTGTCAAGCACTGTAGGACCTTGGACAAGTCATGATCTGGTCCTCAGTATCTTTATCTGTAAAATGAAGGGATTGGATTAAATTCTGAGATGATCTTTGTTCTGCTCAGTCCTAGGACATCAAATGATGGACACTGGGTAGATGTTGCCAAGAAACAGGTGGGGAAAGCTGCCTCATGATTAGAAATCTCAAAGAATGCAATGGAGTCCCTCATTGGAGCCCTTCAGCTGAAGGCTAGCTTCCATCTTCAGGTGTTGGAAAGGAGACTCTTGGTCACTCACACTTTGGATGAATGGATTCAGAGCTCCTCTCCCATTTGGAATATCCAGGATTCTGTGATCTCAAAGATTTCCTTCAGCTCTAAGCTGCTGAAACTTCAATTTTTCCTTTTTTAGAAAATCTGAAAAACACCAGAGGAAGATCCCTAACCTACCAAATGGTTTTTCTGTATCTTGGCTTCAATCATATTTCAGATCATGGTTATTTCATCAAGGGAGGGCAGCTAGGTGGCACAATGGATAGAATGTCAGGCCTGGAGTCCTGAAGACCTGAATTCAAATCCAGATTAAGATACTTCCTAGCTGGCAAGTGACCCTGGGCAAGTCACTTGACCCTATTTGCCTCAATTTCCTCATCTATAATATGATAAACCATTCCAGTATCTCTGCCAAGAAAATCCCAAATGGGGTCATGAAGAGTCAGATGCAAGTGAAAAAACTTAACAACAAAAACAAATCATGGAAACAGACTTCACAGAGATAGAGGTCACCCAGGTTGGACCAGCAGACTTGCTTCCTGGAATTTGACTGGAGGTCACATTTCTTAATCCTTTTGGAGATTTATTTCTCCAAGGAGAAGGAAGAAGTTAAGTTTTTATGTTTTAAAGTATCCATTTAAAAAATACCACATTTAGAACTGTTCTGTTTTTTGGTGGCAATGACGTGAAAGCTGAAAGCAGGCATTCATCAAGTGGGGAATGATTGAACAAGTTTTGGTATGTGAATAAAATGGAATATTGCTGCTCCAAAAGAAATGAAGAAAGAGATGTTTTCGGAGAAACCTGGGAAGATTTGTATAAGCTGATAGAGAAAGAAATGAGCAGAAATATAGATATTTTATATATTTATAAGAATATATATAAGAAATATATATAAAATAAAGTTTTAAGTCTTAAGAATCCTGATCAAAGTTATAATCAATCATGACTCCAGAAGACTGTTGATTAAATAAACTGTCCACCTTTTCATAAGATGATGGAGTTAAAGACAGATGCAGAATGAGGAACACATTTTTTTATTTATTCATTTGTTTTGGCTTTTTCAGGACAATGGGGTTAAGTGATTTGCTCAAGATCACACAGCTAAGCAATTATTAGGTGTCTGAAGTCAGATTTGAACTCAGGTCCTCCTGACTCCAGGGTCAGTAATACCTAGCTGCCCCAAGGAACACATTTTTGGACAGAATCATTATGGGAATTGATTTGTGTGACAGCATATTTGTTTCACGCATTTTTTTTCTTTTCTTCTTTTCCCCAAAGGGAGAGTAGATAAGAGAGTAAATACTGGTTCATTTTTTAAAAATAAAAAAGAAATTCAAAACAGAAATTTCCTTGCTGGGAAAATGGGCAGTACCCACAGATAAAATCTGAATTATCTAAGAATTTTCCAATTCTGGGCTAAACCCTGCTTCCCAGATGCCGAGATTGGGTTTGGAGCCACCAAACCTTCTCTAGTTCCTGGACTCTAGGATTCTCTGATTCTTCAAAATTCTTCAAAAGGAGGGGAAACAAGCTTAGGAATGCTCTTTCCAAAAGAAAAGCACTTCTGTCTGTGATATCCTCTACCTCTTTTCTTCTTCTATAAACCATATGTAATGCATGGAGGACCTATTCAAAATTATTCAACTTTAAATAATTCATCCTTTAAAAGTAAAATCAAAGATTTTTGGAGCTGTAAGGGAGTTCAGGGATCATCTGTGAAGCCCTAACCTTTCTCTCTCTCTTCCCCTCTCCTTTCAGATCACAATTTTATAAGGACCTGAAAAAGAGAAGCTTAACGTGATAAGGAAGGCACAAGTCTTGAATTCAGATGCTGAAAGCACTTGGCTGTTATCCATCTCTCAACCTTAAGATCAAGCCACTAAGAGGTAGAGTGGTAGAGTGACAAGAGTATTGGAATTAGAGTCAGGAAGACAAGGATTCAAATCCCACCACAGACAGTAGATAATACACTTAATTTCTGTACCCTCAGTTACTCCATCTATAAAATGAAAAGGTCGGACTTAAAAACCACTGAGGTCCTTCCCAGCTATAAAAATATAAATATTTCTATTTTGTACATAACCTTGCATCTAACTACATAAATGTATGATTTTATTAGTTCTACCAAGCTACATCATTTTCTCCCCACCTCCCACCATCATGTTGGTTCTTTCCCTCTGAGATTATCTCTAATTTTCCAGAGATAAAGATTTAGTTAGAGATACAGTATGTATCTAGCTGTTCTTTGCTGTCTCCTCCATTAGAGGCAGCTGGGTGGCATAGTGAATAGAGCACTGGCCCTGGAGTCAGGAGGACCTGAGTTCCAATTCGGCCTCAGACACTTAATAATGACCTAGCTGTGTGGCCTTGGGCAAGCCACTTAACCCCATTGCCTTGCAAAAAACAAAAAACAAAAAACAAAAAGAATGTGAGCTACTCAAGAATTGAGTATGTGGTTTTGCATTTCTTTCTATTATCAGTATTTAGCATAGCACCAATCCTTAATTAGCCCTTAAAAACTGCTAGCTGATTAATTCTCTCTGGATCTCTGTTTCCTCGCTGCTTATGAAGGAAGATGACCAGAAGACCTCTGATTTCTTCCAGCCTCCATCTATCCCATGACCTCTTTGGGGCTTCACAGTCAGTGCTGGTTGATAGTAGAATGGGACCCTGAGGCAAGTCCCTGATTTTGAGTCCATGCTGCCAAACCTCCCCCTTGTGAAATGGCTCAGATATGTCCAGCCGGGCTTTTTGGCCCCAGGAGTTGCAGCTGGCCCAAGGATTAATAGAAGCCTGGGCATTCTTTTGAATGGTCGAGAAAAATGGAAGGCAAGCAAAATACTATTTCCAGAAACAACACAAATCTTCATTAGAGCAGTAATGAGCCCTAATGGACTGGAACTAAAATGTTCTGTTGTCTCCTCTTCTGAGGAGCTCCATGAGAGATGATGAAACATTTCCATTTCCTGGTTCCCATTGCAATTCGAATGAGTTTAGTGAAAAAAACACAAGGAAACCATGTCTAAGGAAAGGAAGAAAAAGTGTCTGCCCACTAGCTGGCATGTAAAGAGTAGGCTAAGATGAACCTTATAAAGATGTGTCTCCCTCTGACAATGCAAAGATAAAGCTACTGTAAAGAAATGGGCGATGAAGGGAGGGCTGTGATATAAGGAGGACATCCCAATGTGCCTCTCTTGCCCCAGGCTATCACACAAACACATCAAAAACAAAACTCTGCCCACTCAAGTCACAAGCTTGTCTCCCTCCCCTATCCTAAGTGGAATCTAACTCTTTTCACTGAGACAGTAAGATATTTATTCTATTTGGAATAAATTCTAATTCTATCCTACTCTAATGGAATCTATTTCTCTTCATTGAGATAGAAAGATATTTACTCAATGGAAGCAAGAATTTCCAAATAATGCGTCCTGTCTGAACAAGATTGGAATGCCCAAAGAGAGGAAGGAGAGCAGGGTTCCTCCCACTCAAGGGTATCCGAGCAAGCAAAGGCTGCTGGGCCATCCAATAAAGAAGTTAGAAAGGAGACAGTCATTTCAGAAAATGGGCACAACCTAGAATCTGTGCTTGCTATTTTTCTCTTGCTGAAGGGATGTAAGAATATGATTTGGGAGTTGCCAAGTGGCCCAATGTGGTCCTGGATTGCAAAGTGTGGGCTGAAACATAAAATTTGAATTTCTCTCTTTTAGTTTCACTGATGTCAGTCCTCTCTTCTCTTCTCCTCACTTACCAAGTGGTTTGGGGTTCTTTCTGCCAACTTTTAAAAGCATTTCAATGGGGCAGCTAGGTGGCACAGTGGATAGAGCACCGGCCCCGGAATCAGGAGTCCTTGAGTTCAAATCCGGTCTCAGACACTTAATAATTACCTAGCTCTGTGGCCTTGGGCAAGCCACTTAACCCCATTGCCTTGCAAAAACTCTTCCAGAGTCCAGGTCCAGCAGACTAAAGAAACCTTTCATGATCCCTTCAACATCCCCTTACCTCTCTCTCAAATAACCTTATATTTTTGCATTTATTTTATTGGTTCTCTTCATATGGGTTCCATATGTATTTTTTTAGGTTTTTGCAAGGCAAATGGGGTTAAGTGGCTTGCCCAAGGCCACACGGCTAGGTAATTATTAAGTGTCTGAGGCTGGATTTGAACCCAGGTACTCCTGACTCCAGGGCCGGTGCTCTATCACTGTGCCACCTAGCTGCCCCCATATGTATTTTTACATGTCCTTCTTCTCTCCCTCAATAGAATAGAAGGTCATTAAGGACAGAGATAGTTTATTTTATTATCTTGACATTGCCAGCAGGTAGTACAGTGGTCTGGTACCCAGCTTAGTAAGTGATTGTTGATTGATCCTTGGTTTAGACTTCTCTCTCTATGATTTCCTAGCTATGCAATCATGGGCAAATCAGTTCTCCTCTCTTTGTCAGTATAATAAAAATAATGTTGCTTACAGTGTCCAGAGCTTTTAAACTGTCTATTATTATTATCTTTACAAAGTAAAGGACCCCTCCATGAATATAGAAACCCATTTTACATAGTGTGATTTGCCAGTGCCACTCCAATGGTAAGGGTTGGCACCAGGAAGTGAGTACAAGGTTCTTGGCTCCAGGTTCAACACACTAACCACAGAATTCTGGAATCTCAGAGTGCAGAAAGATCTCTAAGAGTGTCCATTGGATGAGGAGCTCTGAGCCCCCAGGAGCAGTCTGGGAAAGATCTCAGGTACCTCTTTGGGAGCCAGGTAATTGATTAGAGAGTCTTTTTTTCTCCTTTTCAATATTTACCCACTTCTTCCTAACCAGGCTCACCATTACTCTGTCACGATTATCAAGGGCAAATCAATCCCCAGTCCCCAATATGCTTATTAAATATTCTATTTATACAACTCCCATATTCTCAGCTGTCACTTGACTCGAATCTGCTGCCGCTGCAGCTGCTGGGCTCTGGGCTTTACCGGAGACACGCTGGGCCTAATTGTCCCTGTGGGAGCGGCTCTTCCCTGAAACATGATTAGAGAGAACGGAAGATAAAAGGGGAGGAGGGAAGGAAGGGAGGAAAGAAAGAAGGAGGAGGAGAAATGGGAGGACAGATGGTGAGCAAAGAAGGGAGAAAGTCTTTAACTCAACTGTATTTTAATTGAAATGTTTTAGTATTTCATCACAGAGAATGAGCGGCAGGATTCTATTTTTCTTCTCCTTGAAGCTTTGGTCCTGTGATAGCTTGGCTGGGGCTGAAGGAGGCTTTCAAATCCTAAACCGTTAGCTATGGGATAGCTTTCAGAGCACAAGGAATGGCAGAGCTGGGAGGGACTTGAAGACCATTTAGGTCTAACCTGCTCCTTGTTTCTTTGGACCAATTAGAAGGGTAGGAAGCCCGAGCTTTTGGAACATAGAATGTAAGAACTGGGAGAGAGAGAGAGAGAGAGAGAGAGAGAGAGAGAGAGAGAGAGAGAGAGAGAGAGAGAGAGAGAGAGAGAGCCAAAGCTGACAGAGAACTCCAAATGGATTGAGGTGAGAGAGGCCTGAGAACAAAGAACACTGAGACTGACAAGGCTAAAAAGAATCTCAAAACATGAAATGTCAGAGCTAGGAGAGACCTCCGAGAGATCGTTTAGGCCAAGGCCCAGCTTGTCTCACAGAACTGATTAGAATCAAAGTCCGAGCTTTAAGGAACCTTAAAACAAATAAATTTATAATCTCACAGCTGGGAAGCCTTGAGGTATAGGGTTAAGTATTGTAAGACACACCAAGCCATAGAAGATTAGAATTGGAAATTACCTGATTCCACAGAATCTGAAATGTTCAACTGGAAAGGACCTTAGAAAACAGAATATCAGGCTGAGGAAGGACTTTAGAATGTAAAGCCCATATTGTCAGATACAAAAGTCAACTTAGAATATAAATGAAGGAAGGAAGGAAGGAAGGAAGGAAGGAAGGAAGGAAGGAAGGAAGGAAGGAAGGGAGGGAGGGAGGAGGGAAGGAAGGGAGGGAGGGAGGGAGGGAGGGAGGAAGGAAGGAAGGAAGGAAGGAAGGAAGGAAGGAAGGAAGGGAGGGAGGGAGGAGGGAAGGAAGGGAGGCAGGGAGAGAGGAAGGGAGGGAGGAGGGAAGGAAGGGAGGGAGGGAGGGAGGGAGGAAGGAGGGAAGGAAGGAAGGAAGGAAGGAAGGAAGGAAGGAAGGAAGGAAGGAAGGAAGGAAGGAAGGAAGGAAGGAAGGAAGGAAGGAAGGAAGGAAGGGAGGGAGGGAGGGAGGGAGGGAGGGAGGGAGGAGGACTCATAGCAATTCTATTTTCATAGACCTTGAGAGATTCTATGCACTGGGGGCTCTTCAGATGGCTGGTCTTCTATTCCTAGTGACTCATCTGCTACCCATTAGGGACAAAGAATCTTGGACCATCCAGCGTTCATTTTACAGGAAGTGAACATATTTGGATAATCAAGCAAACTTGGGATGGGACCAGCATCCAGGTGTCCTGCTCCCAGGATAAGTCAACTGATTCTAGCAGCTCACCAAATCCAATCTCTGTGTATTTGTACAAAAGTAAACCCCTCCTCTTCTTAACTTCATTGAATTCCCCAGACTCTTTCAAAGCATAACTCAGGGACCATCTCCTCCATAAAGCCTTTCCTGTCCTGGCTCTCACATCCCAGGTACTAATACTCTCTACCTATTGTACTGACTTTCATCGATTTTGTATTTGCTGATCCATGGACATGTTGCATTCTCCAGGGAAAATGCAACGTGGAGGGTCTGCTTTGCTTCTTTCTTCATATCTCTGATAGGCAAAGAGATTAGCAACAAGTTGATGTTTAATAAATGCTTGATGAATTGTTGAATCAAAGGGTTGGTGTGGTTTGGGTTTTTTCCCCTCCTTCTGCACAGCCCTGTTGCTTCCAAATGAAACATATTGATGGTAGATCTGTGGCAAGAGTCTTTTTTTCCTGGCTCATCAATCATCTAAGTTTGACAAACGCAAGGACCTTATACCAATCTCAGAAATGGAAAGCACTGATTTCTCTACTGAAACATGAGTAACTGACTGAAGAGCAGGCTTGCTCTTGTGGGATTGCACCTTGGGGTGAGGAGAACAAAAGGAGAGAAAAGGAAGAAAGGTCAGAGAAGGAAGGAAGGGAGGGAGGGAGGGATAGGGCTGAACCCTGATCCAGCTCCCAGTCCCCGGAAACCGCACTAGATACAGATAACTGTATTTGGCACACACAACTGAGAGCAGAACATAAATCTAATGAGGAGAGGAAGTAGCAGATAATTTTCTGGCTTTTCGATGGTTCTCTCTACAAATTTAAAATGCAGATGTTTATGCAATTAATTCAGTTCAATTCAACAAATGGATGGATGGATAGATTGATGAATGAATGAATAAAATGGATGGTTGGATGGATAGGTGAATGAACAAGTGGATGGAAAGATGAATGAATGAATGAACAAATGGATAGATGGATAAATCGATGAGTGAATGAATAAAATGGATGGTTGGATTACTAAATGAGCAAATGGATAGATGGATAAATTGATGAATGAGTGAATCAAAGAATAGATGAATTAATGATAGGTGAATGAATAAAAGAATGGTTGAATGGATGGATGAATAAATGTGAACAAGTGGATGGGTAGATGGGGATACATTAAATGTACAAATGAATGACTGAACGGATGACTGTGTAAGTCACTTCTCTAGAGGTCATACTGAATCACAGCATCTCAGGAACCATCCATTCTAACTAATAGCTAAACAAATCAGCATCTTCTTTATCTAATGTGCAATGTTCTCATTTTTGCTGGGAGATTTCCAAATGATGGAGAATATACGGCCTTCTGAACCCACTCGTTCTGCTTTGAGTAAGAATAATAGTTAACACTTATATAGTGCTCATTGTATACTAGTCACCATGATAAGCATGCTGTAATTACTTTCTCATTTGATCCTCACAGCAACCCTAGGAGGTAGATGATATTATTAGCCTCCATTTTACGATCCAGGACACTGAGGCAGACAGAGGTTGAGTGACTCGTTGTACCAGTCATTTCCTAATAGTTAGGATGTTCTCCCTAGCACTGAGCCCACATAAACTAGTCATTGTTCTTACTTCTGCCTTCTCATCACTGACCCACTTTTCTTCATGTTGTCTGGACTCTCCCCACCATCCTCATCCCTCACACTGGAGCCTTGGACTCTGCACAGGGATCCAGGACAAAATAGAGGATCTTTCACCTTATTTTCCTAGGACTCCAGTCTCCATTCCACTTCCAATCCATCTCCACATATACCCTGGCTCCTAACCAACTTCCCTTAGTTAGTTCTTTGAGAGAAAAGACTGTCTTATTTTTTATTTGTATTGCTAGGGCTTAAAACAATACCTAGCGTATGATAAGGACTTAATACAGACACTGGCACAGTACCACCCCATATGGCATGGCCTCATCAGAGAAAGTGCTATGCTCTATGAGCAAAGAAAAATTATATTTCAAAAGAAATGTATTTACAAATTTATAGAATTCATCCCAGATAGTCACATGTCTTGTGGTAGAGTCTTTTGAGCTCATATATAGAGTCTGACCAGACACACTGTAACTTGCTTCTAATAAAGCAATGTCATTTTGGTCCTCATCTAGAACAAAAGACAACTAACCAATTTATCTACCAAATCACTCTGGTCCCAAATGAAACAAATCATATGGGCCATAGACCTATTCTTGAAGGACAGCCTGATTCCTCTGTTGAAGTCTTTTTTTCAGGTGAAATGTACCCACTTACTTTAATTCATCCTCATCCAGCATGAACTCAAGGTCCTTCACCATTCTGGCCATTCACCCTGGGTACAATTCCAGTTTCCTCACTTATAAATGAAATGCCTAGCATAGTGCTGGCACAATGCAGACATTTAATAAATAATCATTTGTTCGTGGGCCAATGATTGATTGATTGATTGACTGATTGGACCAGATAACCTGTAGAGTCTTTTCCACTTCCCAAAATCCTTTTAACCTTCTTGTTGCTCCAGTTCATTCCAGACCACTCCACTAATGTAGTCTGACTTGTATCTCAGGACTAAACTCTGACAAATATCTTAGACTCCTGGTCTCACCCACCAACTGCTTAGGTGGTCTTGGATGAGTCATTTAATCTTACTACACTGGTATGGTGTCAATAATATAGACAAGGAAGCAATTGACCTTGAACTTGGACAATGCCTTATTAGGGCAAAAATTAATTGAACAAATACAGGTCTAGAAATCAAATCTTTGGGCAACTATGGAGACATGAGAGAAATCAAGCAAGAAGTATTTGGTGTCTACAACGTGTTCAGCCCTGTCCTAGGTGATGGAAATATAATCACAAAGAATCAAAAAATCTCTCCTCTCAAAAAGTTTATTTTCTTTGAGGGTGGGAGTAGGAGAATTATAGAAAGATGATAGATGGATAGATAGGTAGATAAATAGATAGATAGATAGATAGATAGATAGATAGATAGATAGATAGATAGATAGATGATAGATATAGATAGATAGATAGATAGATAGATAGATAGATAGATAGATAGATAGATAGATAGATATAAAGAAGAATAACTGGGGGTTAGGGATAGAGGATCCTAACAGTTATGAGTCAATGAAACCAAGGCAAGAAGCATATATTAAATACCTACTGTATAAGAGACACTGTGTCTGAATTTAAGGATTTGACGGCTATGTCTTGAAGGCAGAGAGGGACTCTTGGAGGTAGAGGGAAGGCAGGAATGCATTTTCGGCAAGGATCAGTCAGTAAAATGATAGGGGAATGGAGATAGATTTCTGAAGCGGAAGATGATCAGTTTGGCTCGAGATGGGAAGAGATAGTGTAAGATGATGTTGGAAATAATTATTGGGACCAGGAAGGTAATGACTTTAAAAGACAAATAGAAGAATTTATATAGGAGCTTAGAAACAATAAGGAGCTACTGAGGTTTGTTGAATGAGAGAATGAAATGGTCATATCCTTGCTTTATAAATATTAGTTTGGGGGCGGAGCCAAGATGGTGGTATAAAGGCAGCATTTCCTGGGAACTGCACAGTGCAGCCCAGAGATCACCCACAATAGCTTGAAAGGGCGGTGAGAGAACTCTGCTGTACCTGGGTGAGTGTGGAGTGAGGAGCACTGACCACAGAACCTGCAGCGAGAATCGGGAGAAAGCAGCCTGCACCCGCAGAGGAGGTAGGGGAAGTCTGAAGAGATTTCTCTGCTCTCCCTGGGGTAGGACTCTGCTGTTTGCCTACACTCAGAACCAGGTTGCAGCTTGGGCTTCCATAATAAGATAGCTGGATCCCTCCTTATAGCCCCAGCTATCTGTGCTGTGGTCATCTACATAGCAAAGCACAGGTTAGAGAGCATAAGACCTTGGAGGAATAAAGGTCCTTGTGGGGTGTCCAAAAAAAGTCCCCAAAGCCTTGGAAGTGCTGTAAATTAGTCTTGGGCTGAGGAGATGAGTAAACAACAGAAAAAGAACGATCTAACCAGAGAGAATCACTTTAGTCCCATGGAAGATCAGAACACATACTCAGATGATCTCCCATAATCAAAACCTCCAAGAGAAATAGAAAATGGGCTCAGACTTTGAAAAGCAATTAAAGGTGGTGGAGGAAAAATTGGGAGGAGAAATGAGAGAGATGCAGAAAAATCATGAAAACCAAATCAAAAGCTTGGTGAAAGATATACAAAAAAATATACTGAAAAAAATAATATGTTAAAAACCAGTTTAGGTCTAATGGAAAAAGCAAAACAAAAGGTAAATGAGGAGAAAAATGCCTTAAAAAGCAGAATTGGCCAGATGGAAAAGGAGATAAAAAAGGTCTCTGAAGAAAATAACTCCTTCAAATGCAGAATGCAACTAAAGGAAGCTGATGACTTTGCAAGAAAACAGGAAGAAATAAAATTCTTTCCAAAAAGTCAAAAATAGAAGAATATGTGAAATATCTCACTGGAAAAATAACTGACCTCAAAAACAGATCCAGAAGAAATAATTTAAAAACCATTGGGCTATCTGAAATCCATGATCAGGAAAAGAGTCTAGACTTCATTTTTCATGAAATAATACAGCAAAATTGCCCTGAAATCCTAGAAGCAGAGGGTAAAATAGAAATTGAGAGAATTTACCAATCACCCCCTGAAAGGGATCCCAAAAGAAAACCTTCCAGGAATATTACAGTAAAATTTCATAACTCCCAAATCAAAGAGAAAATTCTAAAAGCTGCCAGAAACAAACAATTCAACTACTGAGTCTCCATAGTCAGGATTACACAGGATCCGGCAGCATCCACATTAAGGGCTCATGGGGATTGGAATATGATATTCTGGAAGGCAAAAGATCTTGGTTTCCAACCAAGAATCAACTACCCAGCAAAACTGAACATCCTCTTTCAGGGGGGAAAGATGGACTTTCAAAGAAACAGGACTTTCAAACTTTCCTATTGAGATGACCAGAGCTGAACAGAAAGTTTGATCTCCAAGTACAGGACTCTCGTGAATCGTAGAGGGAATGGATGAGAAGGACTATGAGGAACTTGATGTTGTTGAACTGTTTCTATGCCTGCACAGGAAGAAGATATTGATAACTCATGATATTTCTCATTTATAAGAGCTGTTAGAAGGAGCATATATAGACAGGGCATAGGAAGGAGCGGGGTATAATGGTATGATGTGGTAAAGGGATGGAGTCAATGGGCGATGGGGCAAAGGAAGGAAAAGGAGATGAAGAAGAAGCTGAGAGATTTCACATAAGAGTCGAGAAAAAGCCTTTTCAATGGAGTGGAGAGAGGGAAGGCAAAGGGGAATGAGTGAGCCTTCATTCTCATCAGAAATGGCTCAGGGAGGAAATGACATGCACACTTAATAGGGTGAGGAAATCTGTGTTGCCCTGGAGAAGGATGGGAGGAAAGGGGATGAGGGGGAATGGGGGCAGGGAAAGGGGAATAGGTGATAGAAGAGAGGGAAGATCGAGGTACTCAGATACAACCCACTTTTGGACAGGGCCAGGATGAAAGGAGAGGCAGAACAGAATAAATGAGAGTGGGGAGGAATAGCATGGAGGGACAGCTAGTAATAGCAACTGTGGGAAAAAATATTGAAGCAACCTCTCTGGTGGACTTATGATAAAGAAGGCAACTCACCCAGAGACAGAGCCATTGGAATCTGAACACAGACTAAAGTACATTTTATTCTCTCTCTCTATTCTTGAGGTTTCTCTTCTCGGGGCGGGGGGGGAGGGTAATGTTTATTCTTATGTTTACTCTTATAACATTCAACTTACATCAATGTATGGCATGGAAACAATATAGAGACTGTGAGACAGCCTTTGGGGGGGGAAGAGGAGGAGGGGGGAAACTGTAGTATTCAGAACCTTGCAAAAAATGATGGGTACATATTACTATTACATAGAATTGGAAAACAAATAAAATGTTAAAATGTCAAAAAAAGAAATATTACTTTGGGGACAGCTAGGTGGCACAGTGGATAAAGCACCAGCCCTGGAGTCAGGAGGAACTGAGTTCAAATCCAGCCTCAGACACTTAATAATTACCTAGCTGTGTGGCCTTGGGAAAGCCACATAGCCCCATTTGCCTTGCAAAGAAACTAAAGAAAAAAGAAAAGAAAAAAGAAATATTACTTTGGCAGTTATGTGGAGGATGCGGATGGACACAGCTGAGAGGATGCTTGTCTTAGGGAAATTAATGTGGGGGTGTGGTGAAATTGCAATAATTCTAGCAAAGACTGTGAGGTCCTGAAACAGGATTGTGGCTCTGTGAGTAGAGAGAAAGAATTAAAGGGAAGGAAAAAAGCTTGTGGGTTTTTGTGTCCAGGATCCCTTTGGCACTCTGGTAAAGTCTAGGGAGCTCCTTTTGAAAAGATATTTTTAAATGAACAAAATACAATTGATTTCTATTCTTAGTGACCTGCCTAAGTCACAACTAGTAGATGTCACTAGAAGTAGAAGGAATTCAGCTTTTACAGAGCTATCAAAATCTATTATTTTTAAAGTGTATAGACCCTGGGTTGAGAACTCCTACTATAGAGGAAGGCAGGATAAGATTTAATAACTAATTTGATATGTGAAAAGAAAGGACAACACCAAGGTTCCGAGTTCCAGGAAGGCCAGAAGAATGATTGTTCTTTGGATAATCTCTCTCTAGATTTTCAAAAAGTTGTCCATCTCAGTCTCCCTTCTTGGCTCATTTCTCCTTCCCACAACATTGAGTGTTCCTTAAGGTTCTATCCTGGTCTCGCTTCTCTTTTTATCTTTTTATCTCTGAGGTAGCTGTTGATATAATGGATAGAGCACTGGCCTTGGAGCCAGAAAGTCCTGGGTTTAAATCCCAGTCTCAGACACTTATTGGCTGTATAACTCTGTATGTAACTGGCTGTATAAGTCACTTGACCACTGACTGCCTCAGTTTCCCCCGATTGTAATATGTGAATAATAAAAGCACAACTTTGATCATTGTGAGGATCTAATGAGATAGTTTTGCAAAAAGTGCTTAGTACAATATTTGGAACCTAGTAGATGTCACATAAAAGCCTATTGATTTCCTGCTGCCTAGACGTTCTTTTGATGCTCTCGTCAGCGT